>NC_080068.1:37721079-38079263 GCF_949987535.1 Balaenoptera acutorostrata
CTTTTTCTGAGAGCATATACCTTGAAAAACTTGTAAATGTTTCTCTGCCCCTTTGAAATGTACATCTTTTAAAATAAGAACGTCTTATTAGTTTTACAATCCAGGAATGTCTTTCTGAAACTCAGCCACTGTGCACTGGTGCCAAATAAAATTTCAGAGACATGGTTTTGGGTGAAGTAGAAAATAATAGTTTTATTGCTTTGCCAGGCAAAGGAGAAAAACAGGAAGCTCGTGCCTCAAATACTGTGTGCCCCAACCTGAGGGGGATTTGGTGAGGAGTTTTATAGACCTATAGTTCAAGGGCAGGGTTGCTGATAAGGATTAGGGTGTGCGCAAGGCCAGCAGTCCTTTAATCTGGCCTCAGGTGGTCTCCTGATGAGTTTCTGTGGTTTTCTTTTCTTTTCGTTTACCTCCAGCTATTTTTTTAATTAATTTATTTTATTTTTTATTTTTTTAATTTTTGGCTGCATTGGGTCTTCGTTGCCATGTGTGGGCTTTCTCTAGTTGTGGCGAGCGGGGGCTACTCTTCATTGTGGTGTGTGGACTTCCACTGTGGTGGCTTCTCTTGTTGTGGAGCATGGGCTCTAGGCATGTGAGCTTCTGTAGTTGTGGCTCACCGGCTCTAGAGTGCAGGCTCAGTAGTTGTGGCTCACGGGCTTAGTTGCTCCACGACACATGGGATATTCCTGGAGCAGAGCTCAAACCCGTGTCCCCAGCATTGGCAGCAGAATTCTTAACCACTGTGCCACAAGGGAAGTCCCCAGGTGTATTTTTTTAAGTTTATTTTATTATATTTTTTATACAGCAGGTTCTTATTAGTTATTTTATACATATTACTATATATATGTCAATCCCAATCTCCCAATTCATCGCACCACCACCCCACACTACCCCAACCCCATTTTCCTCCCTTGGTGTCCATACGTTTTTTCTCTACATCTGTGTCTCTATTTCTGCCTTGCAAACTGGTTCATCTATACCATTTTTCTAGATTCCACATATATGTTTTAATATAAGATATTGTTATTCTCTTTCTGACTTACTTCACTCTGTATGACAGTCTCTAGATCCATCCACGTCTCTACAAAAGACCCAATTTTGTTCCTTTTTATGGCTGAGTAATATTCCATTGTATATATGTACCACAATTTCTTTATCCATTCCTCTGTTGATGGGCATTTAGCTTGCTTCCATGACCTGGCTATTGTAAATAGTGCTGCAATGAACATTGAGGTGCATGTGTCTTTTTGAATTATGGTTTTCTCTGGTTATATGCCCAGTAGTGTGATTGCTGGGTCATATGGTAATTCTATTTTTAGTTTTTTTAAGGGATTTCCATACTGTTCTCCATAGTGGTTGTGTCAATTTACATTCCCACCAACAGTGCAATAGGGTTCCCTTTACTCCACACACTCTCCAGCATTTGTTGTTTGTAGATTTTCTGATTATGGCCATTCTAACCTGTGTGAGGTTATACCTCACTGTAGTTTGGATTTGCATTTCTCTAATAATTAGTGATGTTGAGCAGCTTTTCACATGTTTCTTGACCATCTGTATGTCTTCTTTGGAAAAAATGTCTATCTAGGTCTTCTGCCCATTTTTTGATTGGGTTGTTTGTTTTTTTAATATTGAGCTGCACAAGTAGTTTATATATTCTGGAGATTAATCCTTTGTTGATTCATTTGTAAATATTTTCTCTCATTCAAAGGGTTGTATTTTCATCTTGTTTATAGTTTCCTTTGCTGTGCAAAAGCTTGTAAGTTTCATTAGGTCCCATTTGTTTAGTTTTGGTTTTCTTTCCATTACTCTAGGAGGTGGGTCAAAAAAGATCTTGCTGTGATTTTTGTCAAACAGTGTTCTCCCTATGTTTTCTTCTAAGAGTTTTATAGTGTCCGGTCTTACATTTAGGTCTTTAATCCATTTTGAGTTTATTTTTGTGTATGGTGTTAGGGAGTTTCCTAATTTCATTCTTTTACATGTAGCTGTCCAGTTTTCCCAGCACCATTTATTGAAGAGACTGTCCTTTCTCCATTATATATCCTTGCCCCTTTGTCATGGATTAGTTGAGCATAGGTGCGTGGGTTTATCTCTGGGCTTTCTATCCTGTTCCGTTGATCTATGTTTCTGTTTTTGTGCCAGTACCATATTGTCTTGATTACTGTAGCTTTGTAGTATAGTCTGAGGTCAGGGAGTCTGGTTCCTCCAGCTCTGTTTTTTTCCCTCAAGATTGCTTTGGCTATTTGGGGTCTTTTGTGTCTCCATACAAATTTTAAGATTTTTTGTTCTAGTTCTGCAAAGAATGCCACTGGTAATTTGATAGGGATTGCACTGACTCTGTAGAATGCTTTGGGTAGTATAGTCATTTTCACAATATTGATTCTTCCAATCCAAGAACATGGTATATCTCTCCATCTGTTTGTGTCATGTTTAATTTCATCAGTGTCTTATAGTTTTCTGCATACAGGCCTTTTGTCTCCTTAGGTAGGTTTATTCCTAGGTATTTTATTCTTTTTGTTGCAATGCTGAATGGGAGTGTTTCCTTAATTTCTCTTTCTGATCTTCTGTTATTAGTGTACAGGAATGCAAGACAATTCTGTGCATTAATTTTGTATCCTGCAACTTACCAAATTCATTGATTAGCTCAAGTAGTTTTCTGGTAGCATCTTTAGGATTCTCTATGTATAGTATCATATCATCTGCAAACAGTGACAGTTTTACTTCTTCTTTTCCAATTTGGATTCCTTTTATTTCTTTTTCTTCTCTGATTGCCATGGCTAGGACTTCCAAAACTATGTTGAACAATAGGTACGAGAGTGGACATCCTTGTTTTGTTCCTGATCTTAGAGAAAATGCTTTCAGTTTTTCACCATTGAGAATGACGTTTGCTGTGGGTTTGTCGTATATGGCCTTTATTATGTTGAGGTAGATTCGCTCTATGCTCACTTTCTGGAGAGTTTTTATCATAAATGGGCATTGAATTTTGTGAAAAGTTTTTCTGCATCTATTGAGATGATCATATGTATTTTATTCTTCAATTTGTTAATATGGAGTATTACATGGATTGATTTTCATATATTGAAGAATCCTTGCATCCCTGGGATAAGTCCCACTTGATCATGGTGTGTGATCCTTTTAAGGTGTTGTTGCAGTCTGTTTGCTAGTATCTTGTTGAGGATTTTTGCATCCATATTAATCAGTGATACTGATCTGTAATTTTCTTTTTTTTTTTTTAGTATCTTTGTCTGGTTTTGGTATCAAGGTGATGGTGGCCTCATAGAATGAGTGTGGGAGTGTTCCTTCCTATGCAATTTTTTGGAAGAGTTTCAGAAGGATGGGTGTTAGCTCTTCTCTAAATGTTTGATAGAATTCACCTGTGAAGCCATCTGGTCTTGGACTTTTGTTTATTGGAAGATTTTTAATCACAGTTTCCATTTCATTACTTGTGATTGTTCTGTTCATATTTTCTGTTTCTTCCTGGTTCAGCCTTGGAAGGTTATACCTTTATAAGAATTTGTCCATTTCTTCCAGGTTGTCATTTTATTGGCATAAAGTTGCTTGTAGTAGTCTCTTATGATGCTTTGTATTTCTGTGGTGTCCATTGTAACTTCTCCTTTTTCATTTCTAATTTTATTGATTTGAGTCCTTTCCCTCTTTTTCTTGATGAGTCTGGATAAAGGTTTACCATTTTTTTTATCTTCTCAAAGAACAAGCTTTTAGTTTTATTGACCTTTGCTATTGTTTTCTTCATTTCTTTTTCACTCACTTCTCTTATCTTTATGATTTTTTTCCTTCTACTGACTTTGGGTTTTCTTTGTTCTTCTTCCTCCAGCTGTTTTAAGTGTAGGGTTAGATTGTTTATTTGAGATTTTTCTTGTTTCTTCAGGTGAGATTGAATTGGTGTAAACTTCCCTCTTAGAACTGCTTTTGCTGCATTCCATAGGGTTTTTTTTGTTGTTGTTTTTTGGGGGGTTTTTTGGTTTTTTTGTTTTTCCCCATAGGTTTTTGATCATCGTTTTTTCGTCGTCATTTGTCTCTAGATATTTTTTGATTTCCTCTTTGATTTCTTCAGTGGTCTCTTGGTTATTTAGTAGTGCACTGTTAAACCTCCATGTATGTGTGCTTTTCATAGCTTTTTTCCTGTAATTGATTTCCAATCTCATAGCATTGTTGTCAGAAAAGATGCTTGATACGATTTCAATTTTCTTAAATTTTCCAAGACTTGATTTGTAACCCAAGACATGATCTATCCTGGAGAATGATCCATGTGCACTGGAGAAGAAAGTGTAATCTTCTGTTTTTGTATGGAATGTCATAAAAATATCAGTGAGATCTATCTACTCTATTGTGTCATTTAAAGCTTGTGTTTCCTTATTAATTTGATGATCTTTCCATTGGTGTAAGTGAGGTGATAAAGTCCCCCACTATTATTATGTTACTGTCAATTTCCTCTTTTATAGCTGTTAGCAGTTGCCTTATGTATTGAGGTGCTCCTATGTTGGGTGCATATATATTTATAATTGTTATATCTTCTTCTTGGATTGATCCCTTGATCATTATGTAGTGGCCTTCCTTGTCTCTTGTAACATTCTTTATTTTAAAATCTATTTTATCTGATATGAGTGCTGCTACTCCAGCTTTCTTTTGATTTCCATTTGCATGGAATATCTTTTTCCAGCCCCTCACTTTCAGTCTGTATGTGTCCCTAGGTCTGAAGTGGGTCTCTTGTAGACAGCATATATATGGGTCTTGGTTTTGTATCCATTCAGCACTCCTGTGTCTTTTTGTTGGAGCATTTAATCCATTCATATTTAAGGTATTTATTGATATGTATGTTCCTATTACCATTTTCTTAATTGTTTTGGGTTTGCTTTTACACGTTCTTTTCTTCTCTTGTGTTTCCCACTTAGAGAAGTTCCTTTAGCATTTGTTGTAGAGTTGGTTTGGTGGTGCTGAATTCTCTTAGTTTTTGCTTATCTGTAAAGGTTTTGATTTCTCTGTTAAATCTGAATGAGATCCTTGCCAGGTAGAATAATCTTGATTGTAGGTTCTTCCCTTTCATCACTTTAAATATATCGTGCCACTCCCTTCTGGCTTAAAAAGTTTCTGCTGAGAAATCAGCTGTTAACCTTATGGGAGTTCCCTTTTATTTTACTTGTCTTTTTTCCCTTGTTGCTTTTAATAATTTTTCTTTGTCTTTAATTTTTGTCATTTTGATTACTATGTGTCTCGTCCTGTTCTCCTTGGTTTATCCTGCCTGGGACTCTCTGTGCTTCCTGGACTTGGGTGGCTACTTCTTTTCCCATGATAGGGAAGTTTTTGACTATAATCTCTTCAAATATTTTCTCTGGTCCTTTCTCTCTCTCTTCTCCTTCTGGGACCCCTATAATGTGAATGTTGGTGCGTTGTCCCAGAGGTCTCTTAGGCTGTCCTTCATTTCTTTTCATTCTTTTTTCTTTATTCTGTTCCACGGCCCTGAATTCCACCATTCTGTCTTCCAGGTCACTTATCCGTTTTTCTGCCTCAGTTATTCTGCTATTGATTCCTTCTAGTGTATTTTTCATTTCAGTTATTGTACTGTTCATCTCTGTTTGTTTGTCCTTTATGTCTTCTAGGTGTCTGTTCTTTAATTCTTCTAGGTCTTTGTTAACCATTTCTTGCATCTTCTTGATCTTTGCCTCCATTATTTATCCGAGGTCCTGGATCATCTTCACTATCATTATTCTGAATTCTTTTTCTGGAAGATTGCCTATCTCCACTTTGTTTAGTTGTTTTTTTGGAGTTTTCTCTTGTTCCTTCATCTGGTACATAGTCCTCTGACTTTTCATTTTTTCTGTCTTTCTGTGAATGTTGTTTTCATTCCACAGGCTGCAGGATTGTATTTCTTCTTGTTTCTGCTGTCTGCCCTCTGGTGGATGAGGCTATCTAACAGCTTGTTTTTGTGGTTTCTTTAATCTGGCCTCAGGTGTTCTCTTGAGGAGCTTCTGGAGGTTATCAAACTGTGACTTTCTCTTGAATGAAGAATGCTAACATCTTCCATTTGTTGGGGGTTTTAGGTCTGCAGAAAAGCTCAAAGATATTGTTATGTGTATCCCTTGAGACAGAACCAGGACACTGCCCAAGGCTACACTTTTGTTTCTTGGCTGCTCCTCCCTTGTATCTGCATCCCATCTCTTCCCTTATTAGCAACTGTTCGAATCTGGCCTTTGGAACTTAGGGAAGGCCATGGAGGCTGGAGTATATTTCCTACAAATAAGAAATGAGGGACAGAAAGGCTTCTGTGCCCAGGAGCTCCACAGCATCCTGCTCAGTTTCACCACCTGTCATGAAGATATGAGAAAGTTTACTTTTCCTTTGGTTAAGGCCAGTTAGCAAACGTATGTGTCCTACAATCTCATCCTCCCTCACTCCAGCTCTTAAATGTTTTCTAGCCTTTTCAGAAGATTTGAGCTCAGACTGAGCTCTCTCAGGAGCTCTTAGCAGCTTCCCACTCTTAATGCAGTAGTCTTGAATAAAGTCTTCTTTTCTGTTTAGCTTTGTCCAGTGCAATTTTTGTTTAACACAATAGGTGTGACCATTGGATATATTTTGAAGCTAGAATTTTCTGATGAAGTAGATGTAGAAGGTAAGAAAAATATAAGAATTAAGAGCAATATCAAAGGAGTCAATGCACAAATAAAAGAAATAAGTTGTCATTGACTGACATGGAGAACACTGTGGTTTGGGCATATGAGATGGGGTTGAGAAGTTCAGTTTTGGGCATGCTGAGTTTGAGATGTCAATTAGACTGTACAGTTGGCAATTGGATATTGAATCTGGAGTTCAGAAAGTAGGTCAGACATGAAGAAGTGGGCTTCTTAAAACACAGACCATATATCAAATCAATCATTGGATGTAAAGCATGTGGATAGAGAGGAGAAGATTAAAGATTGAACTTTGAGCCATTACCTTAGCCAGTGGTTGAGAATAAGAGACTGAGAAAGTGCCTCCTGGATTGGTGAGAAGCTCAAGAGAGTCCAAGAGCTGCCTGGAAGCAGAGAGGAGAAAGGGTTTCCAGGAGGAGCAAATGATCATCATGATCATCTCTGCCAAATGCTGTTAGATGCAAACTGAGAATTGATCATAGGCTTCAACAACTTGGAGGTCATTGGTGACCTTGACTAGTGCCATTTAATTAGAGTGCTGGGAACAAAAGCTAGACTGGAGTAAGTTAAGGAGAATAGGAGGAGGGGTTTGGAGAAAGTGAGTCTAGTAAGACCTTTTGACATAAAATTGAACAGAGAAACGTGTCAGTATCTAGAGGGAAAACTGGGGTAAAGAGGTTTTTTGGTTTTGCTTATTTGTATATTAGGGATGAGAGAAATAAAAGCACATTTATAATGGTGAGAATGATACACTAGAGAGGTTGATGACATAAGATAAAGAGAGAGGGGAGAATTGGTAGAGACATGCAGTGATGTCCCTGAGTAGTTGAGATGAATGAGAACACAGGGTCTAGTGCACGAGATAGGAATTGGCCAGCTGATGAGATGTTTCATCTTGATAACAAGTGGAAAGGCAGGCATTTCATCTCAATAACAGGAAGTAAGGCAAAATGTATGGGTACACAAAATGCTGGCATGGGTGGTAGATGGTGGTAAAGGGAGTTTATGAGAATTCTCTTATGATTACTTTCAAATTCTGTTTTATGGATTTTTTAAAAACCTATAAAACAACTTTATAGGGGAGCAATTTTAGGGAGGTTTTAAGACACAGATCTCCTCTCATTTATAATGTGAATTGTAGATCACTTCAAAGAGTACTTTCCAGACACTCCCCAAAGATAATTAAATAATCACTTAGTTTTAATGATATGTTTGTGACTTATTAGCAGAGTTCTCTTTTCTTTTCCAGACAATAATAAAACAATCATCATGCAATTTATTATTTCCCAACATTTCCTTTTATTGCCTTTATTCTATTTACATTTTTGCTGTTACCTTTATGCTGCAGTGACAAAAAGAGGATATTCTAACCTTATCTGTATACAAACTTCATGTCAACATTTTGCATTTTAACCTATCAATGTTTAGCTCAGGGCACTGCATCCTTTTAACTGATATGAAGAATATTATTTGTTGTATCTTTTAAAGAGAATAAAATTAATGTTTAATTATAACAACAATAACAAAAACTAGCATTAATTAGCTACTTATATACTGCTAAACAGTTTACACTTTATGTGGATTACATCATATAATCTTTCAGTAAAATTGGTGATTTAGCTACTATTATAATACCCATTATGTAGATTAGCTAATTGAGGTTTTAAAAAGGTTATATAACTTGTCCAAGGTCACATCTATTAAGTTACAGAACTGGGGTTTGTACGCAGGTATTCTGACAGCTCTGTATAATTACATTAACCTAGGAGGTACCCTAAGGGAAGACTTTTCAAATTGGTAAAATATAGGTGGGTTCCTTTTGGTAGTGGTACTAGCAGAGCTTTGGTGTGTGTGTGCTTGTGTGTTTGTTAAATGTGGGTAAATATACTATTATGTAGGATTCTATTTATTTCTAAGTGCCTATTCAATGGTTAGGAAAACAATCTCTCCTTTTCCTACTTTTTTTTTTAATTAACACTTAATTTACTTAACAACTGGTTCTCAGAACATTATAGGAGTCATTTATGTAAAGACCTATTCAACAATCCAGGCATCTGTTTTAACAGGTACAGAAGGAAATCAAATTCATTGGTATAACAGTCAGGGTTCTCCAGAGAAGCAGCACCAATAGGAGAGGTAGGTAGATAGATAGATAGATAGACAGATAGATAGATAATATATAAATATAAATAGATAGGTAAAGGTTTTGTTTTTAAGGTCTACAACTAATTGGAGGATTCACACCACATTATCAAAAGTATTCTCCATCACTTAAACTCCAAAGATTGTTCATTCTATTTTCTTAAGCGTTAATGTAAGTATGTGTGCATGTGTGTGTGTGTTGATAAAGAAGGTGAGATCATTTTTATTAATTCTTACTTTTTTTCAGGCCAAGCTCATGAAAGTTTTTTAATGCCAAGTCCTCATGAGGTTCCTATTTTAGCACCATCTGCCCTGTCTGATGCATTGTTACGCTGCCCCCAGTTCTAAACTTCTGCCCAGGCTCCTCTTGTGCTCTGATTGGATTTTCTGCTTAGCATCAATGTCTCTGATACACAGAGCTGGACCTAAGTCTTAGCGGTAACGCCAGACTCTTGACTGCAAACTTGTCCCCCAAGCATCAGTTGCCTTCTGATCCTATCCTAATGTACACACCTCCACTGGATGCAGTCCTTTCTTTTAAGGATGAATGTCCTTACTTATCACCTACCTGAATAATTCTAGTGTCTGGGTCCTAATTCCCTAGTGGTCATCTTGGTACCATCACTTGGTTGATTCATGACCTAGTGCATGCTTCCTTTGTGTGACATCAGTGCTGTCACCATGATTGTATTAATTCTCCTAGACAGTTAGATTGTAAGATCCTGTTTTACTCATCCATACAACCTCTAGAATATTTTGTACATATTAGACACTTATTATTTACTTCTTCAATTGAAACTGCAATGAAAAAAATATATATATAGAATATATAGAACAATATTGTCTGCCTTTTAAATTCTATGATACACTGAATATGTATGCAATATATATTTCAGTTAAATTATGCCTAATTTGTCCTTGTATTAATGGAATTAGGGAGCCCTTCCTGAAACTTTTGCATGCTAGTCAAGAATTAATCTATACTACTTGACCACTGTCACATGATACTAAAAATGTTTGAATACCTACAATGTGACAATCTACTGAATGCTAGGAGATTAAGACAAGATATAATCCCTGATTGTAGAGAACTCACTGTCTAATGAAGGAAACAGATAAGTAGAGCAACAATTACAATGCAGTATGATAAATACCATGACAAATCTAAGCTCCTGGTGTTATGTGGAAACAGAGTAGAAGCACTTTATCTAGTCTAAGCCAACTCCTAATGGGACATTAGACATTGCACAATCAAAAACGGGGGGAAGAGATTTCTTTCAAAGCAGAAAAAAATGGCACAAGAAAATGTTCAAAAGAATAAGAAGTATGGCATTCTTAGGGCACTGTTGGAATGTAGGGAGAAGGAGGAAAGTAAAAAGAGATGGATAATTCAAATTATGAATGCAAATTATGCATGGTCTTGTGTATCCTGCCAAGGAATTTAGAATTTATCCTAAAATTATGGTGAAACACTGAATAATTTTAATCATGGAGTAACATGATCAGACTTACATTTAAGGAAAGTTTTCTTTTGGGGGAGATAAGGAGAATAGATTGGACAGGGAGATTGGAAGCACATATGATAAGAAACGTGATAGTAATAGAAAAGGAGAAAGAGAAGTGGACAAATTGAAGACCATAAAGATAGTAGAATCTTTTCCAGAGCTGCTCCAGGTCTTTGCTCAAAACCTGTCACCCCACTTTTAGTAGGAGTTAACATAAATTTTTAAGTTAAAGGGTCCAGAGATAAGAAAGGAATCTACAAACAAACAAACAAACAAACCCAGATGGAACCATCTGGAACCAAGATGGAGACATATCTGACCTCCAACAGACCCTGAGTCTCATTACATGCTGATTTTACTACATTACCATATTAAATGATACATGTACCAGTGGCCAGGACTGGACTAAATGACCAAAAAAGGATAGAAGGGAGGCACACCACTCACTCAAAAAAAGCCCTGCCCCTTCCCTGGTAGACTAATGCACATACTTCCCCATTATCACCTTCACTCCTCCTCCCTTAATCTTTACTCTTTAAAATTAAATCCCTCTTTTCAGGTGGGCAAGAAGTTGATCTGTGAACTTAGTTCCCACTTCTCCATTCTTTGGCCACTGAATAAATCTTGTGCAGTGTCCATCTCAGCTTCTGTTTCAGTATTTGGCTGATCGAACCCAAGTGGAAAAAAACCCTCTCCAACAAAGGCAGAGAGCCTTGACCAGGTATGAACCCAGCAGGGCTCACACAACTTAATTCAGATTTTGGTAACAGAATCAATTCAACTTGGACACCAATAAAAAATGATGAAGAGGGAGCAGTCAATGAGGAATTCTAAGGATCTGGCTTGTGGGACCTGGAGGCTGTTGTGCCAAGTTATTTGCTGAGATAAGAAATGAGGGGAGAGACTGAGGTCTGGGAATGAGTTGTGAGGGTAGGTGAGGAAATGGGTCTGGAGATATTACTGAATGCAAGTTCATGTGCCCGACACACAAACTGAAACATTGAAGTTTGGAGCAGAGAAAGGCTTCTTGCAGGGTCAAGCAAGGAGACCAGGTGGCTTGTGCTCAAAACCCCCCCTGAACTCCCTGATGGCTTTAGGGGAGAAGTTTTTACAGGTAAATTTGGGATGAGTGATTCAGGGTGTGTGACTTTCTTCTGATTGGTTGGTGGTGAGATAACAGGGCAGTGCTCCAAGAATCCTGTGCTCAGCCTGAAGTTACCATCTTTCACCTGGGTGGGGTCCTTAGTTTCTGCAGAGGAACTCAAAGATATTATATTGTTTTGTATATTCCTTCAGGAGGAACCAAGACCCTGCCCCACTGCTGAACTCTTGTTTCTTACCTGCTCCTCTTTTGTTTCTGCATCCCCTCCCTTCCCTGATTAGCAACTGTTTGAATCTGCCCATTGGAACTCAGGGAAGTTTAAGGAGGCTGAATGAAGCTTATTTCCTACATACAAGAAAAGGGGGACACTGAAAGGGTTTGTACCCAGGGGCCCCACAGGGTTCTGCTCAGTTTCAATCCCCCTTTTTCTTGATATTCTTCAATGTTGAGAGAAGATTAGAATTGACAAGAAAGGAATAACGTTTTGGATAGAGAGGTTAATCATAAACTCAGCAGAGTAAGTTGGTATTAGGGGGACTCAGTTTCAGAGACAGGAGTAAGGAGGGAAGAGGGGCATTGATCCAGTAAGTTATGGGCATTTTTGTGGGCCTTGAGAGCAAAAGAGAGACATGCACATATGTGTAGGGCATCAACATGCAATAGGAGATGAATTCTTTGACTCAGGTGAGATTCCAAAGAGTAGTGTACTGAGTAAAATAGATCAAGAATGGAAGTTATAACCCCAAGGACCATCCATGGTTCCATGTCTTACTTTCCTCTATAATAAGATTTAAGGAGTCTGGAATTCTATGGTAAGGGAGAAATAAGCTTTGTCAAAGAAAAAAATCTGTAGGGGTATTTCTTGGCTAAATGGGCATCTGGTATCTACTCGATTTGGATATTAATATGTACAAATCTCAGGAGAGGTTCATTTACTTGGATAAAGAAAATAAAACAATTAATTAAATGAGTGAAACTACACAACTGAATGAAACTGTTATGGAGCCATACTTGGTCACTTGCCCATGTGCAGTAAAGCCAATCTACTGACACTGGCTTGTGGTGAAGGAAAGTGCAGCATTTATTGCAGGGTGCCAAGCAAGGAGTCCATGGCAGCTAGTGCTTAAAAGACCCAAGCTCCTTGAAGGCTTTCAGGGGAAGGTTTTTAAAGACAGGGAAATGTGTTGTGGGGTGTATGATCAGCTCATGGACACTCTTCTGATTGGTTGGTGATGAGTTAATCAAGAGTCAACATCATCAACCTTCTGCTTCTAACTGATCTGGGGTCTACATGCTTGCAGGCAGCATACAATTAACTTCGCCCACCTGGCGGGTGTTTTAGTATCTGCAAAACAGCTCAAAGGACATGGCTCAGAATATTATCTGTAGTCCTTGAGGAGGAACTAAATGTCCTTCACTTTGTTTAATGGCTAAAGTATTATTATTTTGTCTTGCTTGACTGTTTTCCTTTCTTTCTGCATTTTCTCACTTCTCTGATTAAATTTACTCTTTGGAACTCAGGGAAGACCTAGGAGGCTACAGTTTTTCTACAGACAAGAGGCAGGTGGAGGACATAGGGTCAGGGTGGTGGGGGTTGGGTTGGGGGGGTCTGTTTTGGGAAGACCCCATAGGGTCCTTCTTGGTTATAAAACTACATATAATTTACAGTAGATTTAAATATCAAATATGTATAACAGCCATAATTACTACACAGTGTATTTCTGGTATTAATCCTCAGCACTCCATCTTCCCTCCTTGCTCCTCTATTCCCAAACACACACATATAGAGAATCATTGGAAATGGATGACACATCCTCAGCTGAATTTGACTACATGACATATCTGTCCTGGCAAAATTTGTATCTTATTACCTATTATTGGGCTTTCACCATCTGGTTCACAAATTCTCTCTTCTTGAGTCTCAATATTTTACATTTCATATCCTTAACATAGAATCAGTTGCAGAAATTTTACTTTTATATTTTAGGTACATTTCTTCTCTTTCTAGAAACCTTGTCACTGCTGCTCCTGCACACACAGACCTGTGTATATAAATTGGTTCTACTGGCATTTCCCTCTTCAATAGCCCTCCCCTCCATTGCCTGCTTGTTGCCTCAGAGATAGCGTACTTCTATGCAAGTGGCTCAGTTGCTCTGGTCTTTCTTTTTAAATTCCTAAATATCTCTGGTCAGCTCTTGTAAGTCTCTCTGCCATGCTTCCACAGTGGGAAGGGGGCATTTTATCTTTCTCCTTTTGGTGGGGGAAAGATTTCCAGAGTAAGTCTGATCTAAAACTTGCTTCCTAGTTGCATACTTCACATTTTTTATAATACTGAGAAATGGAATATTTCCTGCTATATCAATAAAGAAAGGATGTCACAGTCATCAACGATTGCAGCCCTCCAACATGAGCCAGTGAGCTAAGGAAACTCAGGGCTGAAAAGAATGCTTGCCATCTAGCAGCCATCAGACTGCAGCCACTCCCTGTGGGTGACCCCTGAGGAAACTCAGGGCATGTCAGGATACTGGCCCCAGGTAGCTGAGGTGCATATCAAAGGAATGATTTCAATGAGCCCAGACTCTTGCATCTTCCCATACATAGAAAAGTGCTAAATTCCTTAACTTGAGATATCTGGTTTTCTTTAATTAGCAATAATCTTTTGACCTTCCCGACTACCTGTCCTTTGTTTCAAAATTCCTATATATCCTGGCTCCCCCCTCACCTCCTCAGAGCAGTTTCTCAGAGCTATCTGAAACGCTGTCTCCAGTGGTGCAGTCCTCATTTTGCCCCCCAAAAAACTTAACTCACAACTGTCACATTGTACATTTCTTTTAAGTCAACAGTTATGGTGACCACTAAGGGACTCAGAGTGGACTTCTCTCCTTCGCCTGAGGAACTCTACGAAGAACCAGACCCTTGGTACCAGCAGAGGCTACTTGTGTCCATCCACCTCCTGGGAGAGTCCAGACAAAGTCTCTTCTGGTTCTCGGATCTCCAGTGTTGGTTGATGATCCTGAGTTTTATTTGGCGGTGTAGCAGGTACCTGCCTCCTCCCAGTTGAATGATACTTGTGGGGTGGGGCTGGTTGAAAGATACCAGGGAAATACCCACCCAGGTGAAAGATAATGGCGCGGGGCGGGGGGTGGGCCTGGCTGAAAGATACCAGGGTTTGCTCAGTTGTAAGAGACTGAGTGGACTTAGTTAAGTGGTTGGGTAGGAGGCTGATCTGACGCTCTTCCTCAGTTAGGCTGGCTTAATAAAATTTGTCAGGATATGCTATATAAAGGCAGGACTGGGTCTCACAGAGTTGAGAAGCACTGGTCTGTGTGAGCTTATTTTTAACTCATACCTCTCTTCGAAACACCATACTCACAAATCTAACTTTCTCCTTGACAACTCCAATTAAAGGAACCAAAGACATCTCAAATTTAACATGCCCAAATGGAAGTTGATTCTGAACCCACTCAATCTCTCTCAACCCCATGCAGACTGAGAAAATTGCCCCAGTGACTCCAGAAAGCTAGGAATCACCTTTCAGTCTCCCTTTCCCTGATCCCTACTCCAGTCTACCAACAAATCCTCTACTGTCTGTCTTCAAAGCATATCTGGAATCCATCCACTTCTATTGCCAAAACCATCACCTTGACCCTCACTGCCTCTTTTTTGAAATATAATGGAATCTCCTAACTAGTTGCCTGCTTCAGGTCTTTCCCCTCTGCAGTCCATTCTCCAAACAGCAACTAGAGTGCTCATCTTAACAAGTGTTCCCACTGAACTGAGAATAAAATCCAACCTTCAGTCATGGCCTCTAGGATCCTGCACAATTGGCTCCCTGATTAACTCTGCAACATTATCTTACAGCACTCTCCCCTTCACTTACTACATGCCAGAACACACACCTTCCTTCACTTCCTAAAACAAAGTAAACCCTCAGGATCTTCCCTCTGCTGAGACTCTCCTCTCCTCCAGCCTCTCTTGCTCTACACAGACACACACACACACACAGACACACACACATACACACACACATGTGCACACACCCTGAACAGCTAGCTCCTTCTCATCCACAGGTCTCTGTTTCACTGGCACTTCCTCAGAGGCCTCCCCTGATAATTCAACCTAAAGTTCCTGAGATTCTCTTTCTATCATTTTCTTTCATGGCACTTATCACAACTTGTAATTATAAATGTACTCTTGGGACTTCCCTGGTAGTACAGTGCTTAAGAATCCACTGGCCAATGCAGGGGTAATGGGTTTGATCCCTGGTCCAGGAAGATCCCACATGCCACGGAGCAACTAAGCCCGTGTGCCACAACTACTAAGCCTGTGCTCTAGAGCCCACAAACCACAACTACTGATACTGAAGCCCACGCACCCTAGATCCCACATGTTGCAACCACTGAAGTCCAGGCACTCTAGGGCCCGTGCTCTGCAACAAGAGAAGCCACTGCAATGAGAAGCCCGTGCACCACAACAAAGAGTAGCCCCCCACTGACCACAAATAGAGAAAGCCCGAGTGCAGCAATGAAGACCCAATGCAGCCAATTAAAAAATAATGAAAGAAAGAAGGAGAGAGAGAGAAAGGGAGAGGGGGAGAGAGAGGGAGAGGGAAGGAAAGAAGGGAGGGAGGGAGGGAGGAAGGGAGGGAGGAAGGAAGGAAGGAAGGAAGGAGGAAGGAAGGAAGGAAGGAAGAAGGAAGGAAGGAAGGAAGGAAGGAAGGAAGAATTTGTTAGGATAAAAGTGAAGATATTACATGAGAGCTTTGCTCCGAAGAAAAGGAACAAGACTGTTCTTAGCCAGTTACAGCTTTCTCAGGTGACAGAAATTTATGGGAGTGGCAGAGGCAGAGGCCTCATACTGTGCAGTGGTCCCATAGGGGAGCCCACTCATTAATTAAAACACTTGCTTGACCAGGGGTCCCAGATAAAAATTGGCCATTCAGCGATCCCAGCACCCGCGGTGGTCTTAGACCACTGAAGGGAGAAACTGAGACGTGTAAGAGGGCTAAAATGACTCTGGGGGGACTCCTAGGGGAGTTAAGATCACAAGCAGCACACTGGCCCACCACACAACTTCCCTAGTAAATTTTATCCATGACAAATTCAACTTAAAATTAGAGATAATCTCTCAAACACAGAAACAAGGGACGTCAGAAAACCAACCTCCAACTAACACCCCAGATCTTTTATTGCATACCCAGTTAAATTAAATTAAGGTTAAAAAAAAAAAAAAGCTGGCTTGATAAAAATGTCTTCTCAGAATTCTGACTTTAACAAAGGCCTTCTGGGGGAAACTTGCATTTCTCTTCCTGAGTCTTTAAGATGTAAATGTTCTACCTGATCTTCCTAGGACATTCTGTGTGCCTGTTTTGAAAACTTGGCCCCTTCCATGCTATTTGAGAGTAAACTCTCTGGATTTTACTTAGGTGACATCCTCACCCACACTTTTATAGGGAAACCTCTTGCATCTTAATGGTTTGAATCACTATAAATATATATACCTTATTAATGGTCAAATGATGGATCCTTTTAAAATTGGAGAAACTAACAAATTGGTGAATCTAGAGTGCTCTCATTATAAACAGCTGTTTTATCAGTACCTATAAAAACAAAAATCAAATTAAAGGTGGAAAAAAAAGAAATATATCTATACCTAAGAACTTCTTTAGTTTGTAACAAGTAAGAAGAACTGGTTTGGGAAGCTTCTTTTGCGGTCTTTGCCGTCCCTCAGTGGGTCCTACAGATGCTAATAAAAGCATTAGAATAATTAATGTTAACAGGAAAAAATCCTGTAAGGAAAGTCTAGATATTATTTCCAACAAGATTGAAATTTTAAAGGAATTTTCTCAAATGAATAAAAAAATCTGTAGATGGTTATTTAAAATGGGATAAATAAAATCGACATTTATGTGATTTAAACAGAAGGTTTTGATTTTATACTACCTAAGGTTAAATTGGCCAAAAGGGACCCCCTACTGGTCCCCAACATTAAAAGCCAAAGGAGCCTGTTCTATTTACCCCAGTTTTAAAATATATTTAACAGGCTAGAAAAAAAAATTTTTTTTACACTTGACATACCTGACCAGCAATTATTTGCAACAACAGTTAGGCACAAGTGTCTGAGTTCCTTGACTCAAACCTACTCTGGGGATCCCAGAGCCTTTTATATAAAAATAGATAAAATGGACAGGGAACAAAAAGAAGAAAAACTTTTAGAACTCCTCCTGTAAGATAAAAGCTTGTTGATTGGATCCTAATAAAAGTTTAAGTTAAAGGTATAAAAGTTGACAGAATTGAGATGAAAGTGTATGAACTGGGTATATTTAAATGGGCTTTATATAAGGTGGTTACATCTCTTTTGTTTAATTATATTGTGGGATAGGCATGTTTCACTGGGAAGTACTTCTCCTGCATGGTATTATAAGACAAGACATATAGATTGCCCCTCAGAAAATATTAAACATACTAAAGGAAACCAATAGGGTTTCCTGAGCCATACAAATAAGTAAAAACTGGGAACTAACAATCAAGGGCTAGTAAAAATAAAAATAGTGATTTTGCTCTGAGCTTAACTTGTGAACTCAAAATGAAGGCCTTTGCTGAATGCTTTATACAAACCTTTGAAGGCATGATAAATTAAACTCTAAGTTCTAGAACATAGAGCTCATAAAATAAGTTTCAGTTTAGTTAGAAATCTTGTCACTGATAAAATCTTTTAGTATCATTTAGGTGACAGACCTGTTCTTGGGGAACTAAAAACCACTGTCTTTCTAGTGCAAATCTTTAAGAACCAGAATGTGAATACAGGCCACAAGGACCTGAGACTGAGTCTAATTAGCTCAATCAGACAAAACCTGAAACCAAGGGAGAAAAAGTGGCAATTTTAAAATTCAACCACTGAAAATGCTCCCTCAGGGAAAATTTACAAACAGTAAAGCCTTAGTCATCTGAGCAAGCAACTTTAATGTATTCCAACTGTTTGTAAACTAGTAATTTCATATTGAAATACCTGTTTCATAACTGTTTCTAAGTAAAGCCGTGCGATCTCTAGTGTTGCCTGTTGATATTATATGTCTGTGAACGCATTATACATGAGATCTCTACCTCTGAAAAATATTATCAAAATTGAATTTATAAAGAGCTCTATTGAATTTAAAAGAAAGTGCTTACATATAAAGAAACCAGCCAAAATGACTTTCAGGGTCACGTGAACTGAGAAAAAGTCAATATTAAGTTGATACCTGGTATTAAAATTTAAGTTTGTTCATCTAATGAATATAGACATGTAATTAGAGTTATCAACATGAAGTGTAATACTTTACTGTGCCTAGGCTTGACAGAAGTCAAATAAGACCTTAGTATATCTGTTGCAAGGAAAATAACTTGATATGATGAGACTTTAAATGTAAATGAGATAAGAAGTTTTGGGTAAACTGTTTAAAAGTAATTATAGTTTTGAAATGTCTACTTAAAATGATCTTTACAAATATTTGGCAATCCAAAGTTCTAGAGTTATGCTAGGTTAAGTAATGGAAGTTTATTGAATAGACAATTTCCAAAAAAATAAGATACTGAGACATCAATTACTAAATAAAGAGACTAAAGGTATTTAGGACTATTAATGAAAATGTGTGGTACCACCCTGAGATATTCTCTATAAGAAAACAAATGTTTTTAGAAATTATCATTGATATTTATGTTCACCAATCTACAGAATGCTAATTTAAAAATCTGTTCATAATTGCTTACTTCTTAAATTTCACTAGAAATTAAGGTCCTTAAGAGTTGAGGATTCTAATTTAAACATGTAATTAAAACTAATAGGAATAATAATGAAACATTTCAATGTACAGTAGGAAAGTAGAATGTGTGTTTTCAGTAAAGAAGGTATGAGGAATGGAATTACATTTTACTGAGGAAAAAGAAAGAAAGTATGTCTTAGAACTGGTTGGTTTATTTGGACTGGGGCTAAAATTAACTTGTAAGGAAACAAGTCATTTTTGTTAGCTAGACTAGGAGAATATTTCTTCATTTTTGTGATTTCATAATTCTCTTTTGATCCTGTGTGATGACATGATCACAGAGTGCTCTTGCTTGTGCCTTACTCCATCATACCCAGTGGCCTTGTTTGATGACCACTGTGTTGTTTAAAATGGTTTCTGGGGACTTCCTTGGTGGCGCAGTGGTTAAGAATCTGCCAGCCAATGCAGGGGACACGGGTTTGAGCCCTGGTCCAGGAAGATCCTTCATGCTGCAGATCATGCCGGAACTAAGCCTGTGCAACACAACTACTGAGCCTGTGCTCTAGAGCCCATGAGTCACAACTACTGAGCCTTCATGCCACAACTACTGAAGCCCGCATACCTAGAGCCTGTGCTCCACAACAAGAAGCCACCTTAATGAGAAGCCCGCGCACTGCAACGAAGAGTAGTCCCCGCTCGCCACAACTAGAGAAAGCCCATGTGCAGCAACGAAGACCCACGCAGCCATACATAAACAAACAAATAAATAATAATAATAAATAAATAAATACTAAATAAATAAATAAATAAATAAATAAAAATAAAAAATAAAAAAATGGTTTCTGTCCAGGGAAGTCCCCCTGAAGTATATTTTAAAATATATAACTATTGTGATGTGAGGTAGTTTTATTTGTTTCTAATTATCATTATGATCCAGTCTACAATTTTAATCTTCCTGCAAGGTCCAACATGTCCACCCACACCATTAATTTTATACTTTCTTGATTGATGACCTTCTCTGACATTCTCTCTTTTCTCCAGTTCTTACCATATTTGTGTTGGGTCTAATTTGTGTAGTGAACACCTTCATATAATATGTCTAGTAGCCCTGTGTTCCTTACTCTATCCTGAAAGTTATAATTGTGATGTCAGAAAACACGTAGGACATTATTTCTTAATGACATTGCTGAGAGGTTGCATTTACCCTGTACTTTTTGTTTCCAGACAATTCCACGTGAGAAATAGACACCATGCAGATATATAAAGCAGCTTGTGTGAGTTTCTGTGCCCTTAAGTGAGCCATATTTGTTGTTTTCTTTTAGTCATTTTGCAATATGACAAAATTTGGTCATGAAATGTCTTCCAATATTGGTCAAATTCCTGACCAAGAGGAGGATATCTGAGAAATGGAATATTTCTGCCATATCAATAAACAAAGGATGTCACAGTCAATAACGATTGCAGCTATCCAATGTGAGCCAGTGAGCCAAGGAAACTCAGGGCTGAAAAGAATGCCTGCCATCTAACAGCCACTCCCTGTGGTGAGCCCTGAGGAAACTCAGAATGTGTCAGGATACTGGCCCCAGATAGCTGAGGTGCATATCAAAGGAATGATTTCAATGAGCCCAGACTCTTGCATCTTCCCATACATAGAAAAGCGCTAAATTACTTAACTTGAGATATCTGGTTTTCTTTAATTAACAATAATCTTTTGATGTTCCCAACTACCTGTCCTTTGTTGCAAAAACTCCTGTATATCCTGGCTCCCCCCTCGCCTCTTTGGAGCTGTTTCTCAGAGTTATCTGAAAGGCTGTCTCCAGTGGTGCAGTCCTCATTTTGCCCCAAATAAAACTTAACTCTCAACTCTCACGTCGTACTTTTTTTTTTAAGACAATACCATTAAACATGGCCCTTGGCTCCAGGACAATATTTTACTATTTAAATATAAATTTAAACCTGTCTTCTCTCTTTCTCATAAGAGATATTATTTCCCTGAGAGCTAGGGAACCAAGTGTCAGGGGTGTGTGTTGAGGTGGGTGTTAAGCGGATGTTACTTATTGTAATGGGTCACAGGCAGGTGATCCTGTAATCAACATGACTGGATCACTCAGAAAACACAACCCCAGGAAGTCATCCTTCTGGGAGTGTTGTTACACCTCTCACTGAGGTACAGATCTAGCCATGGTAAAAATTTGTGTGGAGGCACACTCCCATTCTCCCAAAGAAATAAACATGATAAAGCTGTGGAAATCCACTTAGTCTGTTCTATTACACACTCTTTAGTTTTTTCCCTGAAACTTATCCTTCTCCTTTTTTATTACTATTTTAAGCTTCTCTGTCCTTTATCTTTTCTCTAGACTTTCTCTATTATTCATTTTTGCATTTATAAAAGAAAAAAACTTTTAAATGTTCAAATATATTCCATATCAACCAGATAAAAATAAGAACAATAAAAAATTCATATATTGCTAAGGTTTTACATACCCTAATATAATCTAAATAACAAACATGATAATAGAGTACTTCTACTTTCCCAACTTTACCAAGGTAAACTGAAAATTAGAGGGAGTAACAACTTGTTCAAGGTCACATAGCTAATAAAAGAAAGGATTCAAATCTTATTCTAATTGACATAAGAAGACATGATTAATTTATCCAATAAATATGGATTGAGTACCTTGGTGCTAGAAACACAACAGAGACAAAACAGACCAATCACTGCCCTCATGGTGCTTACCTTCTTGTGGAGTGTCAAATAAAAAGTGCCCCAGACAAGTTAAATAGACAAAGAAAACTTCATTCAAAACTATGAGAGAGACTGAACTCAACTCCCCTAAGACATAAGGTAAGAGATATTTTTTTTCAGATTTTTCAAGTTATATTTATATAGGTTTAATTTACAAACAATAAATTTTACCCTTTTAATGTTAAAGATTGAGGGATTTTGACAAATATGTACAGGACTCGTATATTTTTTTTAAAATTTTTATTTTATTTATTTTTTTATACAGCAGGTTCTTATTAGTCATCCATTTTATACACATCACTGTATACATGTCAATCCGAATCTCCCAATTCATCACACCACCACCCTCACCTGCCTCTGCTTCCCCCCCTTGGTGTCCATACGTTTGTTCTCTATATCTGTGTCTCAATTTCTGCCCTGCAAACTGGTTCATCTGTACCATTTTTCTAGGTTCCACATATATGCGTTAATAAATGACATTTGTTTTTCTCTTTCTGACTTACTTCACTCTGTATGACAGTCTCTAGATCCATCCACGTCTCTACAAATGACCCAATTTCATTCCTTTTTATGGTTGAGTAATATTCCATTGTATATATGTACCACATCTTCTTTATCCATTCGTCTGTCAATGGGCATTTAGGTTGCTTCCATGACCTGGATATTGTAAATAGTGCTGCAATGAAAATTGGGGTACGTGTCTCTTCTTGAATTATGGTTTCTCAGGGTATATGCCCAGTAGTGGGATTGCTGGATCATATGGTAGTTCTACTTTTAGTTTTTTAAGGAAGCTCCATACTGTTTTCCATAGTGGTTGTATCAATTTATATTCCCACTGACAGTGTAGGAGGGTTCCTTTTTCACCACACCCTTTCCAGCATTTATTGTTTCCAGCTTTTTTCATAATGACCATTCTGACCAGGGTGAGGTGATACCTCATTATAGTTTTGATTTGCATTTCTGTAATAATTAGTGATGTTGACCATCTTTTCATGTGCCTCTTGGCCATCTGTATGTCTTCCTTGGTGAAGTGTCTATTTAGGTCTTCCACCCATTTTTTAACTGGATTGTTTGTTTTTTTGATATTGAGCTGCATAAGCTGTTTGTATATTTTGGAGATTAATCCTTTGTCTGTTGTTTCATATGTAAATATTTTCTCCCATTCAGAGGGTTGTCTTTTGTCTTCTTTATGGTTTCCTTTGTTGTGCAAAAGCTTTTAAGTTTACTTAAGTCCCATTTGTCTATTTTTGTTTTTATTTCTGTTACTCAAGGAGGTGGGTCAAATAGGATCTTGCTGTGTTTATGTCAAAGAGTGTTTTTCCTAAGTTTTCCTCTAACAGTTTTATAGTGTCTGGTCTTACATTTAAGTCTTTAATCCATTTGGAGTTTATTTTTGTGTATGGTGTTGGGTAGTGTTCTAATTTCATTCTTTTACATGTAGCTGTCCAGTTTTCCCAGCACCACTTATTGAAGAGGCTCTTTTCTCCATTGTATATTCTTCCCTCCTTTGTCATAGATTAGTTGACCTTAGGTGTGTGGGTTTATCTCTGGGCTTTCTATACTGTTCCACTGATATATATTTCTGTTTTTGTGCCAGTCCCATATTGTCTTGATTACTGTAGCTTTGTAGTATAGTCTGAAGTCAGGGAGTCTGATTCCTCCAGCTCCGTTTCTTTCCCTCAAGACTGCTTTGGCTCTTTGGGGTCTTTTGTGTCTCCAAACAAATTTTAAGATTTTTTTGTTCTAGTTCTGTGAAAAATGCCATTGGTAATTTGATAGGGATGGCATTGAATCTGTAGATTGTTTTGGGTAATATAGTCATTTTCACAATATTGATTCTTCCAATCCAAGAACATGGTGCATCTCTCCATCTGTTGGTATCATTTTTAATCTATTTCAACACTGTCTCATTGTTTTCTGCATACAGGTCTTTGTCTCCCTAGGTAGGTTTATTCCAAGGTATTTTATTCTTTTTGTTGCAGTGGTAAATGGGAGTGTTTCCTTAATTTCTCTTTCTGATTTTTCATCATTAGTGTATAGGAATGCAAGAGATTTCTGTGCATTAATTTTGTATCCTGCAACTTTACCAAATTCATTGATTAGCTCTAGTAGTTTTCTGGTGGCATCTTTAGGATTCTCTATGTATAGTATCATGTCATCTGCAAACAGTGACAGTTTTACTTCTTCTTTTCCAATTTGGATTCCTTTTATTTCTTTTTCTCCTCTGATTGCCATAACTAGGACTTCCAAAACTATGTTGAATAATAGTGGCAAGAGTGGACATCCTTGTCTTGTTCCTGATCTTAGAGGAAATGCTTTCAGTTTTTCACCACTGAGAATTATGTTTGCTGTGGGTTTGTCCTATATAGCCTTTATTATGTTGAGGTAGGTTCCCTATATGCCCACTTTCTGGAGGGTTTTTATCATAAATGTGTGTTGAATTCTGTCAAAAGCTTTTTCTGCATCTATTGAATCTGCATCTGATCATATATTTTTATTCTTCAATTTGTTAATATGGTGTATCACATTGATTGATTTTCATATATTGAAGAATCCTTGCATCCCTGGGATAAGTCCCACTTGATCATGGTGTGTGATCCTTTTAATGTGTTGCTGGATTCTGTTTGCTAGTATTATGTTGAGGATTTTTGCATCTATATTCATCGTGGATATTGTTCTGTAATTTTCTTTTTTTTGAAGTATCTTTGTCTGGTTTTGTATCAGGGTGATGGTGGCCTCATAGAATGAGTTTGGGAGTGTTCCTCCGTCTGCAATTTTTTGGAAGAGTTTGAGAAGGATGGGTGTTAGCTCTTCTCTAAATGTTTGATAGAATTCCCCTGTGAAGCCATCTGGCCCTGGACTTTTGTTTGTTGGAAGATTTTTAATCACAGTTTCAATTTTATTACTTGTGATTGTTCTGTTCATATATTCTATTTCTTCCTGGTTCAGTCTTGGAAGGTTATAACTTTTTACAAATTTGTCCATTTCCTCCAGGTTGTCCATTTTATTGACATAGAGTTATTTGTAGTAGTCTCTTAGGATGCTTTGTATTTCTGTAGTGTCTGTTGTAACTTCTCCTTTTTCATTTCTAATTTTATTGATTTGAGTCCTTTCCCTCTTTTTCTTGATAAGTATGGCTAACAGTTTATCAATTTTGTTTATCTTCTCAAAGAACAAGTTTTTACTTTTATTGATCTTGCTGTTGTTTTCTTTGTTTCTGTTTCACTTATTTCTGTTCTGATCTTTATGATTTCTTTCCTTCTGCCAGCTTTGGGTTTTCTTTGTTCTTCTTTCTCTAGTTCCTTTAGGTGTAAGGTTAGATTGTTTATTTGAAATTTTTCTTGTTTCTTGAGGTAGGCTTGTATAGCTATAAACTTCCCCCTTAGAACTGCTTTTGCTGCAATCCATAAGTTTTGGATTGTCGTGTTTTCATTATCATTTGTCTCTAGGTATTTTTTGATTTCCTCTTTGATTTCTTCAGTGATCTCTTGATTATTTAGTAACGTATTGTTTAGCCTCCATGTGTTTGTGTTTTTTATGTGTTTTCCCCTGTAATTCATTTCTAATCTCATAGCTTTGTGGTCAGAAAAGATGCTTGATATGATTTCAATTTTCTTAAATTTACTGAGGCTGGATTTGTGACCCAAGATGTGACCTATCCTGGAGAATGTTCCATGTGCACTTGAAGAAAGTGTAATCTGCTGGTTTTGGATGGAATGTCCTATAAATATCAATTAAATCTATCTGGTCTATTGTGTCATTTAAAGCTTGTGTTTCCTTATTAATTTTCTGTTTGGATGATCTGTCCATTGGTATAAGTGAGGTGTTAAAGTCCCCCACTATTATTGTGTTACTGTCGATTTCCTCTTTTATAGCTGTTAGCAGTTGCCTTATGTATTGAGGTGCTCCTATGTTGGGTGCATATATAATTATAATTGTTATATCTTCTTCTTGGATTGATCCCTTGATCATTATGTAGTGTCCTTCCTTGTCTCTTGTAACATTCTTTATTTTAAAGTCTATTTCATCTGATATGAGTGCTGCTACTCCAGCTTTCTTTTGATTTCCATTTGCATGGAATATCTTTTTTCATCCCCTCACTTTCAGTCTGAATGTGTCCCTAGGTCTGAAGTAGGTCTCTTGTAGACAGCATATATATGGGTCTTTTTTTTTAAATCCATTCAGCAAACCTGTGTCTTTTGGTTGGAGCATTTAATCCATTCATGTTTAAGGTAATTATCGATATGTATGCTCCAATTACCATTTTCTTAATTGCTTTGGGTTTGTTTTTGCACGTCCTTTTCTTCTCTTGTGTTCCCCACTTAGAGAAGTTCCTTTAGCATTTGTTGTACAGCTGGTTTGGTGGTACTGAATTCCCTTAGCTTTTGCTTGTCTGTAAAGCTTTTGATTTCTCCATTGAATCTGAATGAGATCCTTGTCGGGTAGAGTAATCTTGGTTGTAGGTTCTTCCCTTTCACCAGTTTAAGTATATCATGCCACTCCCTTCTGGCTTGTAGAGTTTCTGCTGAGAAATCAGCTGTTAACCTTATGGGAGTTCCCTTGTTTGTTAATTGTCATTTTTCCCTTGCTGTTTTCAATAATTTTTCTTTGTCTTTAACTTTTGCTAATTTGATTACTATGTGTCTCAGCCTGTTTCTCCTTGGGTTTATCCTGCCTTGCACTCTCTGCGCTTCCTGGACTTGGGTGGCTATTTCCCTTCCCATGTTACGGAAGTTTTCGACTATAATTTCTTCAAATATTTTCTTGGGTCCATTCTCTCTCTCTCTTCTCCTTCTGGGTCCCCTGTCATGCGAACATTTTTGAGTTTAATGTTGTCCCAGAAGTCTTTTAGGCTGTCTTAATTTCTTTTCATTCTTTTTTCTTTATTCTGTTCCATGGCAGTGAATTCTACCATTCTGTCTTCCAGGTCACTTATCCATTCTTCTGCCTCAGTTTTTCTGCTATTGATTACTTCTAGTGTAGTTTCATTTCAGTTATTGTGTCGTTCATCTCTGTTTGTTTGTTCTTTAATTCTTCTAGACCTTTGTTAAACATTTCTTACATCTTCTCGACCTTTGCCTCCATTCTTTTTCCAAGGTCCTGGATCATCTTCACTATCATTATTCTGAATTCTTTTTTCTGGAAGGTTGCCTGTCTCCACTTTGTTATTTGTTTTTCTGGGGTTTTATCTTGTTCCTTTATTTGGTACATAGCCCTCTGGCTTTTCATCTTGTCTATCTTTCTGTGAATGCGGTTTTTGTTCCACAGGCTGCAGGATTGTAGTTTTTCTTGCTTCTGCTGTCTGCCCTCCAGGGTAAGAGAGATTTTTAACACTGGGGTGAGCTAGTGGAAAAGTACTGGAGGACCTTCGGGGTGGTGGTCAATGTGATTAGGTCATTTCTTGTTTGTTAGTTGATGCTTATCAAAGTTAAACTGCTACTCTCCCATAGATCTGGAGATAGGGTGCTCTCTCTCTTGATGATGTTTCAAAAGGATGGCTTATAGGTCTTTGAGAGAGACATTTCTAGGTTGTAAAACTGGCAAGAGGTTGGGAGAAGATTTACATATTAAAGGGACAGGGAAAGAATTTACAATAGTAAGTTTTCTAAAATAAATGTTTTAAGAAAAGAGAAGTCTATTGTCAGGAAGAAACCATTCTAAAATTTAGTCAAGCTGAGGGGAACATTAAGCTCATCTTGGTCAAGAGAGAGACAAAAATACATAGAAGTATAACACCAAGCAGAATAATGGTGCTGGGTTGTATAGGGATGCCTTTTTACAGGGTATATGTGATTTTTTCCCAATTCATATCAAGAATAGCTGTCTTAAGCCCCCAGTTCCAGACTTATAGAGCAACTAGTTAGAATTATAATTATAAGGGGGAACATCTCCTAATGACAAAGATGTAACAACCAACTTGTTGTTTACTAGAAAATGTGTTGACAGGCTGCATCTTCTGGCTTAGCTCTGATCTCAGAGCTTTTCCAGCTATTATTCCTAATGTTCATCATTAATTTCAGGGCCATAATTTGGCATTAGCATTTAGGCTACTATCAATCACCTTCATCATTTTTCCCTACCCCAATTTTCTAGATCCTCTAACTTGAAGACCTGATTATAACCATCTCCTGGATAACATGGTTATCCTCTCATTTTACTGAGGGAAAACATCCTGGGTCACTTTAGCCTGTTCTCCCTTCATGTCTTCTAAATCTGGCATATTTGCCAAATAAGCCTAAACTGAAAGTGTTCTTACACATTTTTCTGGACAATAGCTTTTTTCATTTAATCTCCAAAAGACAAGGAAGTCACTTCAGCATCTCAGAAGTCATTTTTCCCCTTGGTTAATAAAGGAGACTTTTCTGAAGCTCTCTCCCCAGCTAAGACAGGAAAAGCAACTGGCTAAAAAGCAAATTTAATCTCTGGCAGGGCACCTCTACTCCATTACACTATCCCTATTCTTTGTATGTTCTCACAAAAATGTTACAAAGCTCTACATTTAATAAGAAGACTGAGACTTTGAGAGTCTTATTCAAGCCACATAACTGTTAAGCAAAGGGCTGAGATGTAAGCCTAGATTTTCATAATTCCAAAGCCTGTGTTCTTTGCAATTTTTTTTGCATTGTTACATACTTAATCAAGTTTTAATCATGAGGATAAACCTAAATTCTATGGCTTTTATTTTTTCATGGAAAAATGTAGACATCTATAATGATATCAAAATGAAACATAAAAATATTATTCTGGTCTAATGTGGAGTTTTTCCTGAGTTATAATACTTATAACAGAGTTTTCTATTCAAATATTCTTTCAGGAATAGATCATTAGAAAAAATATGCTAAATGGTATTGATTATCCATTTTTATTTCAACATTAAGAGGAACAATTTTACTAGCTTATTATTTCCTTTTGTGGCTTTATAAGGTCAATTAGTTTTGTTCTCTTTGGAGTTAAGAATACTGAAGAAAACAGAGTACTATAGGTAATATTCTTTTTTTTTCTTTTTTACTATTTATTTTTTATACAGCAGGTTCTTTTTTAAACATATTTATTTATTTATTTGGTTGTGCAGGGTTAGCTGCAGCAGGTGGGCTCCTTAGTTGCAGCGTGCAAACTAACATGTTCTTTTTAATTATCTATTTTATACATATTAGTGTATATATGTCAATCCCAATCTCCCAATTCATCCCACCACCACCACCACCACTGACCCCCACCCTCCTTTTCCCCCTTGGTGTCATACGTTTGTTCTCTACATCTGTGTCTCTATTTCTGTATAGGACAAATTCTAATTACTTTATAGAATATGAACTATTTTACCTTGTTTTGGTTGTTTGCTTAAGATATTTTTTCTTATTAAAAAATTACAATGGAAAATGTGGGAGTAAATTTTCCTTTCACATTATTTCACAATTCACCTCACTTCTCTTTCATGTACTTATACTATGAGGCTGATTTTAATTCTTGGCTTGGTGAACAATAGTTGGTGCATCCCTTTGAAAAACTGAGCCATGCCTCATTGCACTTCTGTCCTTCACTTTCTCAACCTAGAATTTATCCTGAATATTTCAGAAAATTAAGACTACATCTTCTCTATAAGAGTGAGGTTTGAAGGATGAAAAGCCAAGTACCTGGATAGGCACAGATGCATCTAAGTTGCATTCATGGAGATGGGGCTGTGGCTGCTATGTTCTTGCTGACGTTCTGTTCTGCTGCTGCCATGAGCCTACTGAGGTCATGAGCCCTTCTCTTTGTCACTGGCTCCTAATACTGCCACATAGCAATAGAATTCTTCATCATGGCATCAGTTAGAGGGAATGTACAAAACTCCCTATCTCAAGAGATGTTTAAAAATAGGTACTAGAGCTGTACCTAGTGTATGTGAGTAGTAGAATTATACAATCTCACAGGGAGATGGGGCCATAAAAAATCACAGTCATTGTCAGACTTCAGAATTACTTAGTATCACTCAGGGATGATTGTTAGGTAAGCAGATCTCCCTGTCACAGTAACAATGCATTTCTCTGAGTGGCTCCAGAATCTAGTTGTTTGACAAACTTCTGAAAGTATTTCTTAGTTACCTCTGAAACACAAAAGGATTTGACTGGGTGGTTAAACAGTGCAATGCACCTCTGAGATAATAGAATCTGAAAATGACAGCAAATAATTCCTGAATGATAATTTTCATCATAATTATCTGGTTAAAATCTAACCAGATTCTAACTCTTTTATAGATCAAAAACCTATTATGGGAGATTAACCAAGATGGCGGAGTAGAAGGACGTGCTCTCACTCCCTCTTGCGAGAGCACCAGAATCACAACTGGCTGCTGGACAATCATTGACAGGAAGACCCTGGACTTCACCAAGGAGGACACCCCACGTCCAAGGACAGAGGAGAAGCCACAGTGAGACGGTAGGAGGGGCGCAATCAGAGTAAAATCAAATCCCATAACTGCTGGGTGGGTGACTCACAGACTGGCGAACACTTATACCACAGAAGTCCACCCACTGGAGTGAAGGTTCTGAGCCCCACCTCAGGCTTCCCAACCTGGGGGTCCGGCAAAGGGAGGAGGAATTCCTAGAGAATCAGACTTTGAAGTCTAGTGGGAATTGATTGCAGGACTGTGACAGGACTGGGGGAAACAGAGACCCCACTCTTGGAGGGCACACACAAAGTAATGTGTGCATCGGGACCCAGGGGAAGGAGCAGTGACCCTGGGGGAGACTGAACCAGACGTACCTGCTGGTGTTGGGGGGGTCTCCTGCAGAGGCGAGTGGTGGCTCTGTGTCACCGTGGGGATAAGGACACTGGCAGCAGAGGTCCTGGGAAGTTCTCCTTGGCGTGAGCCCTCCCAGAGTCTGCCATTAACCCCACCAAAGAGCACGGGTAGGCTCCAGTGTTGGGTTGCCTCAGGCAAAACAACCAACAGGGAGGGAACCCAGCCCCACCCATCAACAGTCAAGTGGATTAAGGTTTTACTGGGCTCTGATTGCCACAGCAACAGGGAGGGAACCCAGCCCCACCCATCAACAGTCAAGTGGATTAAGGTTTTACTGAGCTCTGACCGCCACAGCAATAGTCATCTCTACCCACCACCAGAGCCTCCCATCAAGCCTCTTAGATAGCCTCAACCACCAGAGGGCAGACAACAGAAGCAAGAAAAACTACAATCCTGCAGCCTGTGTACCAAAAACCACAGTTACAGAAAGACAGAGAAGATGAAAAGGCAGAGGGCTATGTACCAGATGAAGGAACAAGAAAAAACCCCAGAAAAACAACTAAATGAAGTGGAGATAGGCAACCTTCCAGAAAAAGAATTCAGAATAATGATAGTGAAGATGATCCAGGACCTCGGAATAAGAATGGAGGCAAAGATTGAGAAGATGCAAGAAATGATTAACAAAGACCTAGAAGAATTAAAGAACAAACAAACAGAGATGACCAATACAATAACTGAAATGAAAACTACACTAGAAGGAATCAATAGCAGAATAACTGAGGCAGAAGAACGGATAAGTGACCTGGAAGACAGAATGGTGGAATTCACTGCTGCGGAACAGACTAAAGAAAAAAGAATGAAAAGAAATGAAGACAGCCTAAGAGACCTCTGGGACAACATTAAACGCAACAACATTCGCATTATAGGGGTCCCAGAAGGAGAAGAGAGAGAGAAAGGACCAGAGAAAATATTTGAAGAGATTATAATCGAAAACTTCCCTAACATGGGAAAGGAAATAGCCACCCAAGTCCAGGAAGCGCAGAGAGTCCCATACAGAATAAACCCAAGGAGAAACACGCCGAGACACATAGTAATCAAAGTGGCAAAAATTAAAGACAAAGAAAAATTATTGAAAGCAGCAAGGGAAAAACGACAAATAACATACAAGAGAACCCCCATAAGGTTAACAGCTGATTTCTCAGCAGAAACTCTGCAAGCCAGAAGGGAGTGGCATGAAATACTTAAAGTGATGAAAGGGAAGAACCTACAACCAAGATTACTCTACCCAGCAAGGATCTCATTTAGATTTGATGGAGAAATCAAAAGCTTTACAGACAAGCAAAAGCTAAGAGAATTCAGCACCACCAAACCAGCTCTACAACAAATGCTAAAGGAACTTCTCTAAGTGGGAAACACAAGAGAAGAAAAGGACCTACAAAAACAAACCCAAAACAATTAAGAAAATGGTCATAGGAACATACATATCGATAATTACCTTAAACGTGAATGGATTAAATGCCCCAACCAAAAGAAATAGACTGGCTGAATGGATACAAAAACAAGACCCATATATATGCTGTCTACAAGAGACCCACTTCTGACCTAGGGACACATACAGACTGAAAGTGAGGGGATGGAAAAAGATATTCCATGCAAATGGAAATCAAAAGAAAGCTGGAGTAGCTATACTCATATCAGATAAAATAGACTTTAAAATAAAGAATGTTACAAGAGACAAGGAAGGACACTACATAATGATCCAGGGATCAATCCAAGAAGAAGATATAACAATTATAAATATATATGCACCCAACATAGGAGCACCTCAATACATAAGGCAACTGCTAACAGCTATAAAAGAGGAAATCGACAGTAACACAATAATAGTGGGGGACTTTAACACCTCACTTACACCAATGGACAGATCATCCAAAATGAAAATAAATAAGGAAACAGAAGCTTTAAATGACACAATAGACCAGATAGATTTAATTGATATATATAGGACATTCCATCCAAGAACGGCAGATTACACGTTCTTCTCAAGTGCACACGGAACATTCTCCAGGATAGATCACATCTTGGGTCACAAATCAAGCCTCAGTAAATTTAAGAAAATTGAAATCATATCAAGCATCTTTTCTGACCACAACGCTATGAGATTAGAAATGAATTACAGGGAAAAAAACGTAAAAAAGACAAACACATGGAGGCTAAACAATACGTTACTAAATAACCAAGAGATCACTGAAGGAATCAAACAGGAAATAAAAAAATACCTACAGACAAATGACAATGAAAACACGACGACCCAAAACCTATGGGATGCAGCAAAAGCGGTTCTAAGAGGGAAGTTTATAGCTATACAAGCCTACCTAAAGAAACAAGAAAAATCTCAAGTAAACAATCTAACTTTACACCTAAAGAAACTAGAGAAAGAAGAACAAACAAAACCCAAAGTTAGCAGAAGGAAAGAAATCATAAAGATCAGAGCAGAAATAAATGAAATAGAAACAAAGAAAACAATAGCAAAGATCAATAAAACTAAAAGTTGGTTCTTTGAGAAGATAAACAAAATTGATAAGCCATTAGCCAGACTCATCAAGAAAAAGAGGGAGAGGACTCAAATCAATAAAATCAGAAATGAAAAAGGAGAAGTTACAACAGACACCGCAGAAATACAAAACATCCTAAGAGACTACTACAAGCAACTTTATGCCAATAAAATGGACAACCTGGAAGAAATGGACAAATTCTTAGCAAGGTATAACCTTCCAAGACTGAATCAGGAAGAAACAGAAAATATCAACAGACCAATCACAAGTAATGAAATTGAAACTGTGATTAAAAATCTTCCAACAAACAAAAGTCCAGGACCAGATGGCTTCACAGGTGAATTCTATCAAACATTTAGAGAAGAGCTAACACCCATCCTTCTCAAACTCTTCCAAAAAATTGCAGAGGAAGGAACTCTCCCAAACTCATTCTATGAGGCCACCATCACCCTGATACCAAAACCAGACAAAGACACTACAAAAAAAGAAAATTACAGACCAATATCACTGATGAATATAGATGCAAAAATCCTCAACAAAATACTAGCAAACAGAATCCAACAACACATTAAAAGGATCATACACCACGATCAAGTGGGATTTATCCCAGGGACGCAAGGATTCTTCAATATACGCAAATCAATCAATGTGATACACCATATTAACAAATTGAAGAATAAAAACCATATGATCATCTCAATAGATGCAGAAAAAGCTTTTGACAAAATTCAACACCCATTTATGATAAAAACTCTCCAGAAAGTGGGCATAGAGGGAACCTACCTCAACATAATAAAGGCCATATATGACAAACCCACAGCAAACATCATTCTCAATGGTGAAAAACTGAAAGCATTTCCTCTAAGATCAGGAACGAGACAAGGATGTCCACTCTCACCACTATTATTCAACATAGTTCTGGAAGTCCTAGCCACGGCAATCAGAGAAGAAAAAGAAATAAAAGGAATACAAATTGGAAAAGAAGAAGTAAAACTGTCACTGTTTGCGGATGACATGATACTATACATAGAGAATCCTAAAACTGCCACCAGAAAACTGCTAGAGCTAATTAATGAATATGGTAAAGTTGCAGGTTACAAAATTAATGCACAGAAATCTCTTGCATTCCTATACACTAATGATGAAAAATCTGAAAGAGAAATTATGGAAACACTCCCATTTACCATTGCAACAAAAAGAATAAAATACCTAGGAATAAACCTACCTAAGGAGACAAAAGACCTGTATGCAGAAAACTATAAGACACTGATGAAAGAAATTAAAGATGATACCAACAGATGGAGAGATATACCATGTTCTTGGATTGGAAGAATCAACATTTTGAAAATGAGTATACTACCCAAAGCAATCTACAGATTCAATGCAATCCCTATCAAATTACCAATGGCATTTTTTACGGAGCTAGAACAAATCATCTTAAAATTTGTATGGAGACACAAAAGACCCCGAATAGCCAAAGCAGTCTTGAGGCAAAAAAATGGAGCTGGAGGAATCAGACTCCCTGACTTCAGACTATACTACAAAGCTACAGTAATCAAGACAATATGGTACTGGCACAAAAACAGAAACATAGATCAATGGAACAAGATAGAAAGCCCAGAGATTAACCCACGCACCTATGGTCAACTAATCTATGACAAAGGAGGCAAAGATATACAATGGAGAAAAGACAGTCTCTTCAATAAGTGGTGCTGGGAAAACTGGACAGCCACATGTAAAAGAATGAAATTAGAATACTCCCTAACACCATACACAAAAATAAACTCAAAATGGATTAGAGACCTAAATATAAGACTGGACACTATAAAACTCTTAGAGGAAAACATAGGAAGAACACTCTTTGACATAAATCACAGCAAGATCTTTTTCGATCCACCTCCTAGAGTAATGGAAATAAAAACAAAAATAAACAAGTGGGACCTAATGAAACTTCAAAGCTTTTGCACAGCAAAGGAAACCATAAACAAGACGAAAAGACAACCCTCAGAATGGGAGAAAATATTTGCAAATGAATCAACGGACAAAGGATTAATCTCCAAAATATATAAACAGCTCATTCAGCTCAATATCAAAGAAACAAACACCCCAATCCAAAAATGGGCAGAAGACCTAAATAGACATTTCTCCAAAGAAGACATACAGACGGCCACGAAGCACATGAAAAGATGCTCAACATCACTAATTATTAGAGAAATGCAAATCAAAACTACAATGAGGTATCACCTCACTCCTGTTAGAATGGGCATCATCAGAAAATCTACAAACAACAAATGCTGGAGAGGGTGTGGAGAAAAGGGAACCCTCTTGCACTGTTGGTGGGAATGTAAATTGATACAGCCACTATGGAGAACAATATGGAGGTTCCTTAAAAAACTAAAAATAGAATTACCATATGACCCAGCAATCCCACTACTGGGCATATACCCAGAGAAAACCGTAATTCAAAAAGACACGTGCACCCGAATGTTCATTGCAGCACTATTTACAATAGCCAGGTCATGGAAGCAACCTAAATGCCCATCAACAGACGAATGGATAAAGAAGTTGTGGTACATATATACGATGGAATATTATTCAGCCATAAAAAGGAACGAAATTGAGTCATTTGTTGAGAAGTGGATGGATCTAGAGACTGTCATACAGAGTGAAGTAAGTCAGAAAGAGAAAAACAAATATCGTATGTTAATGCATGTATGTGGAACGTAGAAAAATGGTACAGATGAGCCAGTTTGCAGGGCAGAAGTTGAGACACAGATGTAGAGAATGGACATATGGACACCAAGGGGGGAAAACTGCGATGAGGTGGGGATGGTGATGTGCTGAATTCGGCGATTGGGATTGACATGTATACACTGATGTGTATAAAACTGATGCCTAATAAGAACCTGCAGTATAAAAAAACAAACAAAACAACTAATACTAAACTTTCATTGGGTTATTTGTATGGAAATATGTTAATATAAATGTTTCAGACATTACATGAAATTTCTAAAAATCTTATATTTGTATTTGTATGGAAATATGTATGGAAATATGTTAATATAAATGTTTCAGACATTACATGAAATTTCTAAAAATCTTGTATTTGTATGGAAATATGTATGGAAATATGTTAATATAAATGTTTCAGACATTACATGAAATTTCTAAAAATCTTATATTTGTATTTGTATGGAAATATGTATGGAAATATGTTAATATAAATGTTTCAGACATTACAGGAAACGTCTAAAAATCTTATATGTTCTGGTATAATGTTATAAGTAATAATCCTAGTTATTACTTTAAAATGTATATCTCAGAAATAACTAATTTTCTTGTCAACTGCATTATTATGAACTTTCATCAAATCTTTAACCATGGTCATTTTTAAGTCTTTTGTCATTTACAGACAGTTCTGGGTGTACTCTGATGATTTTGCAAATATGTTCCTATAAAAGAGTTTCATCTTCAAGAAATTCATGGAAAAGACTCTGACAAGTACAGGTTTCTGGTAACTGACTGTACTGCTGAACTGAATGAATAAGCATTTTCAGAACTCTAATGAAAAACTGATGAACTCATAAAAGTGCTAACAAAAGATCAAGATGAAAAAAAAAAGAAATTAATTACATGGGACTGAGTGAACTGATGAGGATGAGTATAATTTTTGTGACTTTCTGTCTGAATTAAAAAAAAAAAAATCCCACAAGGACTCAGAGGAAAAGAATATACAAATCAATTTTCACTGCAAAGTAAAGGAGCTGTTACAGTGGAGGATTACTGGACTGAATGTCAATATTATGACATAGTATAACTGTGTTTCATGTTTGGTAATTGCAATCATTGTTGCTTTTGTTGTGGTCATCCATGTACAATGCTTGGTGTCAGTCTATTTATCTCTTGTAAAAATAAAATACAGTGTGTGTGTGTGGAAAAAAAAAATTTTCACTGCAAAGTAAAGGAGCTGTTACAGTGAAAAAAAAAAAAAACAATAGAAATGAAGCTAACTTGTTATACTGGCCTTGATATCAGCAGGTTTTCTAAAATCAAAATCATTTGTTTATAGATTCTTTTGGGTTTTCTGTGTAAACAATCTTCAAATAGTGAGTATTCACCTTCCTAATTTCTACTAGTCTTACCTTTCTTGCCTTTTTACACAGCATGCAACCTCCAGCACAATACTGAATATAGGTGGTATAGTGGACGTCTTTGTCTTGTCCTTCACCTCAAGGAGAAACATCCAATATCATCATTATTTTACTGTGAACTGTGGTTTTTTTCATAGGTACCCTTAAAGATACTAGAAACTTATTTCTATTTCTAGTAGCTATGGTCCGAATGTTTGTGACACCCCCAAATTCTTTTGTTGAAATCCTAATGCCCAGTGTGATGATTTTAGGAAGTGGGGCCTTTGGGAGGTGATTAGGTCATGAAGGTGCAACCCTCATGAATGGGATTCCTGCTCTTATAAAAGAGATCCCACAGCCCTCCCTAGCCCTTTCCACCATGTGAGGACACTGAAACATGTCAGCAGTCTCCCACCTGGAAGAGGGCCCTCACCAGAAGCTGGCCATGCTGGCAGGCACTGTGATCTTGGCCTTTCAGCCCCCAGAACTGTGAGAAACAAAGTTCTAATGTTTATAAGCCACTCAGTCTCTGGTATTTTGTTATGGCAACCTGAACAGACTAGGATACTAGTTAACTAGGAATCTTTAATTATAAACAATTGTTGACTTTTATCAAAAGTTTTGTTCTTTACCTTTTACATCAGGGGTCCCCAACCCCCCAGGCCACAGACTGGTAGTCTGTGGCCTGTTAGGAACCAGGCCGCACAGCAGGAGGTGAGTGGTGGGCTAGTGAGTGAAGCTTGATCTGCCACTCCCCATCACTCCCCATCGCTTGCATTACCACCTGAACAATGCCCCCCCTCGTCCGTGGAAAAATCATCTTCCGCAAAACCGGTTCCTGGTGCCAAAAAGTTAAGGACTGCTGTTTTACATGACCATTTGTCTCTTCTCCTTTATTCTGTACATGTAATAGATAATACCAATTAATTTTTTTTAAAAAGTGTACTTGGTTATGTGTGTCTTCCTTGTATGATTGTTGCTCCATTGAAGATGATGGAGCATCTTTTCTTCTGGCTGCTTTTATGGATTTGTTCTTGTCTTTAGTTTTCAGCTGTTTTACTCTGATGTGATTTGGTGTACTTTTCTTTTTAACCTGCATGGAATTCAGAGACTTTCTTGATTGTATGACTTGTCATATTTCATCTATTTTAGAAAAATCTGTGGCCAGTGTTATTTCGTTTGTTTCATTCATTATCTCTTCTCTCTCTCTAGGATGAGAGTAACATATATGGTAGAGCTCTTTTCCATGCTTCATGTGCCTCTGGTATTCATTTCTGTATTTTTCAATCTTTATTCTCTTTAGGCTTCCATCTGGATATTTTTTACTGACATGTTTACCAGTTTATTGGTACTTTCTTCTTCCCTGTCTAATCTATCTTTATACTCATCTGAGTTAGTAATTTTAGTAATACTTTTATTTACAAGACTGTCCATTTGATTTATTTTTATACAGTTCTCTGTTAAAACTTGTTATTGTGTCCTCTATTTTGAATATATTAATTATAATTATTTAAAAAAAAAAAAAAAACCTATTATGTTTTCTCCTAAATGGATGGATTGCAAACTGATTTGATTTTGCCTCCAGCAGACTTTCTGTGACTGTGTCCCAGGGGAGAGACAAAAGGACTGGAAACAAGGGTCATTCTAGAGGACAGCTTTTGTTGAGAAAGGTACCTTCATTCGTCTCACTTGAGGCAGAGAGCACCGTCTTCACCAGGTAATGAAAGATCTGCTTCTAGAGTCATTACTCCCTCACCCCCTCCTGATTCTTGACAGAGTGCATCCAAAAAGTGAAAGAACTGTTTATCTCATGATTCTAGTGAAGTGAAAAAAGATGGCCTTCTCCCAACTCCTGGGTAATTAATTTAGCCTAATGTGTCTGTTCTAGAATCCAAGTACTGCAGTAATAGGCGCCATGTAAATATACAGATAGCTTAAGAGAGATCACTTTATTTAGATAATCAAATAACTCTTTGGTTCACCCAAGATTAACAATGACTTGAAACTCTCATTCATTTAAACTAATACCATCATACCTGTTATAACAATTTTTAGTAGTTAATGCACAAATTTTAGTATTTAATACACTGTAAGGAAGGTAGTGTTTAACAAAGATTATATGCCTTGCTTTCAAGGTCTGACAACACAGGAAGGATCAGATTTGGGATCCAAATGCAAGCCTACAGACTCCAAGTCTAGTTCTCTTTAAAGGATGTGAGGGCGTATGTAATGAGTTTTTCCAGATTCTTACAGTTATGGAGGACATCCAAAGCTCTGGTTACAGTAAGAGTGTTATTGGCCTCAAACCCTCACCCAGATTTGCTAAGACTGTAAAGTACTCTTATCTCTCTTCAAGTCTTGGTTTCTTCTAAAAAACATTCTCCAGTCTCCTTTCTCTGGTTAGGGTTCAGGGGCAACTCATTTGACATAGCACTAAAGCCTGGGGTCATCATATAATTTACTCATAAACCTTCGACAGACTCCATAGTTCCAAAATATTTACATCAGACAGATTCTGCCACTGCAATTGTTGTCTAGATGTGGAGACAGATATCTGGTGCTCTCTCCTCTGCCATCATCTCAGAACCCTTCCCTCCAGTCATACGTATTTGCACAAGAGAAGTGAAAACATATGTCCACCAAAAGCCTTGAACAAGAATATTTATAACAACGTTATTCATAATCACCGAAAACTGGAAACAACCAGATGTCTATCAACAGTCCAAAGGAAAAATCAAGTGTATATTCATACAAAAGAGTACTGAGTAGTATTCTACTCAGCAATAAAATGGACCAAACTGATGATAAAATAAGCAACATAGGTGAATCTCAAAAATGTTATGTTGGGTATATTTCTACTGATATGTATACTTTTGTGTAATTCTGAAATGGCCCAAACTAACACTGAGGATAAAAATCAGATCAGTGATTACTTGGGAAACAGAAGGAGGATATAAGCTGGGAAAGGACATGAGAGAACTCTCTGAGATGGTGGAAATGTTCTGTGTGGGGGTCAGTTTGCATTTTTCAAACTGATTGAATGATATTCTTAAGATCTGAGCATTTTATTGAGTGTAAATTATACCTCAAAAGGAAATATTTTTTAAAGCTCACTAAAAATTACCCCTGTAAATTCTACTTGATCTTGCTTATCAGTTGATTTTGAAAATACATATACAGATGATAACCACCCATGAATAGAAAACATCAAATAAATGGGTCAAAATATGATTTTATAAGTTTGAATCCAAGTCACTCAGTATCTGTTTCAGTCAGGTCAGAATGTATAAATGAGATACTAATAATTAACCAAATTCATTGTGATGTCCAGAGAATAAATTGATTGAAGATCTCTAAAACAATAAAAGCAAATCATTCTTTATATGCCATATAGTTTATCTTGACATGTAAAATGGAAAATCATCATTCTTTTCTTCAGTTGTTATGGTAATTTTTGCTATACTTTAGGGAGGTCAAGCTATGTAGGCTGTATGTAAAAAGAGGAACAGGTCATTGTTATTTTGCATAATTGATTTTCAGTGATCTGAGACCATCCTTGGAGGTTGATTTGTGTAAATACCATAGTGCCTTTGTTGTCATAAATAAGGAACCAATTTATTGAGTTGATAGCTGTGAGAAGGTGGGAGAGACAACAGATTGTTATCAACTGCAAACTTATGGAATCATGAGGACATTTGGCCAAGTACCACTTCATATGGAACTAAAGGGGAGTATTGTCCCTATGATCAATAATGCTTACCCGGGCACAGAAGAATATAGAGAAAATCTAGATAGGGACAGAAAGCAGAAAGGTAAAGAGAATCAGATGTGATATAAACCATAGAGCACATCAGGGTATTGCTCAATTCTCTATGAACTGCATTAAGATAAAGCAGAGGGGCTTCCCTGGTGGCGCAGTTGTTAAGAATCCGCCTGCCAATGAGGGAACACGGGTTCAAGCCCTGGTCCAGGAAGATCCCACATGCCATGGAGCAACTAAGCCCATGAGCCACAACTATTCTAGTTGTGCACTCTAGAGCCCATGAGCCACAACTACCAAGCCCACGTGCCACAACTACTGAAGCCTACATGCCTAGAGCCTGTGCTCCACAACAAGAGAAACCACCACAATGAGAAGCCCACACACCACAAAGAGGAGTAGTGTCCGTTCGTCTCAACTAGAGAAAGCCCATGTGCAGCAACAAAGACACAACACAGCCATAATTAATTAATTAATTAATTTTTAAAAAGATAAAGCAGAAATAGCTGAAGCTAACTGTTTATACACCCAAATATTTAGAAATAAAAATATTTTCATCTACAACAATCCTGAAAATCACTCCAGTTCCTAAAAGGCCAAAGATAATTGGCAGGTATATAAAGAAAGCGATATTTAGAAGGGAGGACCTGACATTTAGCCTATTTAGATACGTGACATCAATACATATTGTTAAGCTGGCCAATTGATGTGACACAATAAATCATTGTTACAACAGTTTCAGAAGTACTATCTAAAAATAAAGTTATGTCCCAGAACAAAGAAAAATTTTTAGCTTCAACACTTGTTGACTCTGTTTTCTTGGGCAAGTTACTTACTGAGCCTCAGTGTCCCCATCAGTAAAATATGGATAATAGCACCTACCTCATAGGGTGTTTGAGAGGATTAATGATAAAATGCAGACAAAACATTTAGCACCATGCTTAGAATAGAGTAAGTGCCCAATAGGTGATAAAATATAGTATAGGTAGAGATGTATGCACATGCATATATACATAATTATAAATATTTGGCAAAAGAAGAGACAGATTTGACAGATATACATCAAATTTTTACTTGTTACTCATGCTAGGCACTGAATTCCTACCACTGGAATGAATAGAAGGGATGTGCACTGCCACTTCCAGGCCTGGCATGTGAAATCCTTCCATGAATTTCTCTACATGTTCTCTTTTCCTTCTGCCAGCTAAATGTTAGGGGTCACTTGCTAAAGGATGGCAGAACCTGGATTACTGACAGCAAGGACTGAGTGCCACCACCACCACCATCTCCACTCCCCTGACCCCGTGTCCAAAAGTTTTAAGTGCATGAAAAATAAACTTCTACTGCATTAAGGCCACTGAAAATTGGGATCCACCTATGGTAGTAACTAGCATTTCTTTGACTGGCACACTAACACATCGGAACATCAGTTTCAGATTTTCGTTGTATGAATGAATAGCAGGAGAGGGTGTCAGTCAGAATTTTGTTTGGTTCTTAGTAGTAAAAAACTCAATTTCCAGCAGCTTTAACACCTAGGGGGTTATTTTTCTTATAGAACAGAGATCCAGAAGTAGCAGTTACTCCCTTATTTCGGCAGCCGGTATATCTGGAAATCTCTTGCTTTTCCTCCTGATTGCAATATTATGGCTGCAGTTCCCACTATCATGTCCATGTATAGGGCAGGAAGAAGATAGCAAAGCTCACTGCATCTGTCCCCTTTTATCAGGAAAGTCAAAGCATATATACTTCTCAGCAGACATCTGCTCAAAACTGGCAGAAGTGTTTCATCTAGTCACAACTAGCCACAGGAAGGATGGAAAGTCAATATTTACTGGGTACCTTGTTGCCCCAGACATAAGTATCGTTCTGTTATCCAGGAAGAATTGTCCATTCTACCAATATAAGTGTTCAGTTCCTCAAGATTGTGTTGTGTTCACACCCCAGTCCTCCACCCCAGTTCAGATGCCAATCACAAGCCCAGGTTATCACCTGTGCTTCTGACCAATGGGCTGCAGATTGGAGGTTCCCATGACCCCCTTCTTGGGTTGGTTTAATTTTCTAGAGTTTTCACAGAACTCAGAGAAACATTTTACTCACTAGATTACTGGTTTATTATAAAAATATATAATTAAGGAACAGCTAGATGCAAGAGATACATAGGGAAAGATATGGGTAAGGGCACAGAGCTTCCATGCCCTCTCCAGGCATGCTACTATCTCCAAATTTCCACATGTTCACCAACCCTGAAGCTCTCTGAACCCGTCCTTTTGAGGTTTTATGGAGGTTTCATTACATAAACATGATTGATTAAATTATTAGACATAGTCAATTGATTCAACCTCCAACCCCTCTCCCTTCCCCAGAGGTCAGGGGGTGGGACTGAAAGTTCCAATTCTCCAATCACATGGTTGGGTCTCCTGGCAACCAGCCCCCATCCTTAAGTTACCTAAGGGCTTTCCAAAACTGACCTCATTAACATTACACAAGACATCTATGTTGCTGTCATCACTTATTAGAAAATTCCAAGGGTTTTAGGAGCTCTCTGCCAGAAATGGGGATGAAGACTAAAAAAAAAAAAAATATATATATATATATATATATATATATATATGAATATATATATATATATATATATACTTATATATGTATGTATTTTTCTTATTACAAATCACAATAAAACACTTGTGAATTCAGTATTTTGTGAATCTATCTGCTGTTAGCTCTGGAATAGACTATTAAGTTTGTGTTTGTGTTTTGCTTGACAAACATTGATCTTCCCATATATTTATTGATATGCAAAATTACAAAGTTGCTGGAAAAATAGTGGAAAAAAAAGTTACATGGGGCAAGCAACTTCCTAGAAGTGAAAAGACAGAGAAATCTCTTTTGTTACCATTACCCCTGGACATGATATACTGAAGTAGCCCCTACTAAATATGGTGGGAGAAGGCAGAAAAGACTCACCAAACAGCAAGGGAAGTGGTTATTGGACTTGTGTGTGATTGGGCTTAATACCAGGCATAGGTTGTCATAAGACATGACTGCATCCTGGTAAAGATCATGGCCCAGGCTTGAAGTGCCCCTTGAATGAAACTGTGTCATGGGGTTTTGTATAGTATACATTAATTAAGGAGCAAGCAGAGTCAGACATATACTCAGGTCAATCAGCATCTCTTTCTCCTAATCTCTTCACTAGGCTCTGAAATGTCTGGGACCAATTCCCTAAAATCTATCACCACCCCTCACATCCCAAAATATTTCACCTTCATGCTTATCATGCATCCATTGGCTCAGGCTATGATGAAACCCTGAAGTCGTTGTTGACTTTTCTCTATCCTTCATATCTCCTACTCAGTCCATTAGAAAAGTCTATTTTTCTACCACCTAACTGTATCTTAAATCCAACCACTTCTCATTACCTCTACTGTTACAACCCCAGACCAAGTCTCCATCAATCCCTACCAGGACAGGAAAGAAATCTTCCAACCAGCTATCCCCCATATAGGAGCCTGAGGGAACTTTTTAAAGTACATGTCAGATCACTTAGGTCCCAAACTAAAACCCTCCCATTGCACTTGGAATTAAATTCAGACTCCTTAAAATGGCTTCTCTTTGCTTATGCTAGAGCCTACATACCTTTCTGGCCTCATTTCCTTACTCTCTGCTCCTTGTTCATCACCAAGCAATGTTGGCTTTTTCCCTCCTCAAAGCCTTTGCACTCAGTGTGCCTTCTGCTTGGACCATTCTTCCAACAGTCATCCTGGGGTTGTCTTCTCATCATTTCAGGTCACAACTCAAATATTGTTTCTTCAGAGATGCCTCCTCTATTCTTATTGCTAAAAAATTTGCTAAAAATCTTCTAGATCCCAGTCATGCTTTATCACATTAAATTATTTTAACTTCTTCATAGAATTTATCAGACTAAAATTATTTTGTTTATTTGTTCAGTGATTTCTGTTTGTCTCCTTCCAACTTGCATATAAGTTCCCATGTCTGTCTATTACTGCCATATCCCAAAAGCTTCACAAAAGAGCCTGGCATATGGCAGCTTGTTCACCACTTGATGAACTAACAGTTTTGATATGGAACAATCAACATCTGGTAGCATTTGTGGAGATCACAATCACAAGCTTTAAAAGTGTAACTCTGAGCTCTAGATCTACTGAGAAACAAGTAGCTACAGAGTGACCACTCCCTCCACTCATCAGGGTCGAGGCACAGCTGCAGGGTCTGGATTCAGCATCCACACTTGGGCATATCTGAATTTCAGCCCTAGTTAAAAGATAATTCTACTCAGGATTCATTCTTTAACCCAGAGGTCCCCAACCCCTGGGCTGCAGACTGGTATTTGTCAGTGGCCTGTTAGGAACTGGGCCGTACAGCAGGAGGTGACCAGTGAGTGAGCAAAGCTTCATCTGCTTCTCCCCATCACTCGCATTACCACCTGAACCATCCTCATCCCCACCCCCAGTCCGTGGAAAATTTGTCTTCCCCAAAACCAGTCCCTGGTGCCAAAAAGGTTGGGGACCACTGCTTTAGACTGAATGAGCCAGTGAGCCCTAGTCTGGCTCCCCTCTTTCCTTTTCTTTTCTTTCTTTACTCCTTTCTTTTCTTTCTCTCTCTCTCTCTTTCCTTTCTTTCTTTCTCTTTCCTTTCTTCCCCTTCCTTCCTCTCTTTCTTTCTTTCTTTTTTAATTTTTCATTGTTGTTGCTTAAAAGAAGGACACCAAGAAAAAAGAAAAGAGTTTTCTTGATAGGGCTCAATCTATTTAACTGTAAATATTAGAATATACATAAGCTTTCCCAACATAATGCAATCACCTTTTAAGTGTACAGTTACATAATTTTGAGGATATTCACATGGTTGTGCAATCTCCAGAACTCTGTATCTTGCAAAACTGAAATTCTGTACCCATTAAACTCCCATTCCATGTCTTATAGTCCTGGCAGTATGAATCTGTTCCTAGCTTTACTTATGAAATTTATTTATCTGTAGCACTGATGTGATCTTACAAAGTGATCCATGACACTTTTCTCATCTTGTACATGCACTGCAGCAAGAAGGCTAATCCTCAGAGTGTGAAACCTCCTGAGTGACTGTCTCAAAGCCTAAGTTCCATAACCCACTAGATATTTTGACATTTTAGTACTAGATACAGGCGTTTGACCAACTTCTTAAATATTCTGAATTATTTTTTCATTTCACAAATTTAATGAGGTTTACCATCACTAATAACAAGTCTATTGACTACAAGAATGTTGACTGTATTATTGCTTATTATAGTCAACATTCTTAAGGAAACAAATTGCTCAGAAATAGGTTAAATAAATTATAGTTGCATCAAAGATTATTTGAAAGGTGTAATAACATGGAAATATGTTCATTACATACTGTTGAGTGGAAAAAATCTGGTTACCAAATATGTAGTTTGATCTCATTTTTAAAGAATAAAAATATGTATGTTTGAATATATGCATGTATGTGCATGTGTTGTATTTTATATAATATACACACATATCTTTACACACATATGTATACAGACATATAGCAGCATGGTAGAGCAATAGAGAGACACAGAGAAAAATAGAGAGAAGGGAAGAGAGAGGGGACTGTACCTCTACATTATTGACTCTCAGCTTAATTTCATGTATGGAGGAAAATGAACTAGAAAATAAAAACTGGAAGAAAACAAAATATTAACTATGATTGTCTTTGGGAAAAGACAATGTGGGTAATTTTTGCTATTTGCATTTTCTAGTTATTAATAATTATATACTTACATTACCTTTGTAATTTGTGTAGTGTTTTAAGTAAAAAAGTTTTATATCCAAATTTTCAGTGATTTTTAATAAAAGATATATCAACAAAATATGATTATTTCACCTTTAGCCCACAAATAAAACTCATACCATATTTTCTATCATTATGAAATAAATTTGGACACAGTCAATAAATAATATCACCCAATAAAATAAATCTTGTATGGTTCACTTTAATTAAACATTACATGAAAATATGTTACTAAAAAGCAGATATTAAACACATCTCCTAAAATAATTCTTAAAACATCCTAAATCCAATACCAAGAATTTGGTTGACCCAAGTTAACATTATACAACTACATGTAACACATGTTTCAAAATAACCAAATCACATGAAATTTTAAAGTAAAAAGAATTCAGAGAAGTCTTCAGTTAAATGTTACATAGTATTCATTATTTCTGTCAGCCAATGTACCTAGGAAGCAGGATAATTGATAGTATCTTTGCTTTGTGTAGAATGTAGGCATATGGGTTTAAATACTTTTTAATAGAGCACTATTGAAAGTAGAGTCAAAATTAAATCAGGAAAATGTGTTTTCTGTATTAGTTTATTCTTGGGAGCTATTTTGACAAACATCAATTTCTCCTATTTTGTAAAATTCTTTTTCTCTACTGTATCTTAGCCCATGACTCAGGATTTAAAAAACTTCAGTATTTCCCCACATTTTCAGTGACAGTGTAGGTGCACAAACGGCTCTGATCTGGTGGATAGTTATGGAGAAGGCCGTGAAAGAGCAAGGGCACATCTGAGAGGATAAAAATCAATGACATTAATAATGATCACAGGTACAAGAGTTAGTGCAAAACTTTTATAAAATTATCAAAATTGTGGAATGGTGGACAGTCTATAGCTGGGAAACCTGACACCTGAGTTGTCACTCTAGATATCTTATGGTCATTTGTGTGAGCTTGAGCAAGTCAGAGGCTTTGGAAATCAGTTTCTCCAATTTAGAAATAAGTCTGGGCCAGGCTTATTAAAATTCCTTTCAAATTCATAGTTATATAACTCTAAGGTACATATACCTTTGGACACCTAACTACTATCAGGTACGGCTTTGGCAACATGAAAAATATCAGTTTCAATACTATATAAAACAATAAAAGAACTACTAACATTTTCAAAATGTGGTACAATACAAACCACTGGAATATTGTTATCCCTGAACAGTTCTTATTTTCTTACATTAAGAAAATTTTAACCTCCTACTGATCTAAAATGCCATATTGTTTCTTTTTATTTATGTCACTAATTTTCTTGGTTATTATGAAACTTCATTTCTGAATAAAATTTTATTTTTTAGTATTATTATTTAAATTTCTAGGGAAATTGTTTTCAGTAATGTTTTAAAATATTCATTAAATTCCTATTTACTTTAAGTGTCAGCATTCTTCAAGTGCTCAATACAGTTTACACAACTAGAAGTTTAATCTGAAAATCTATAGGCTTTTAGTGTCTTTAATTTGAATTAACATTCCCTCATATTATAACAAAAACTTATTGAAAGTTAATGATATTGATATCTGATAATTTCTAAGGAAATATGGGGAAAGCATACACTTTAAATAGACAAATATATTCAGGAGAATATTACCTGGCTTGATTCTCCCTTTGGATCTCAGAAAGTAAATAGCACTGTATTTTCATCCAGCTCCGAGAACTCAGCTTTATTTCTGCTATAGGCAAAGAGGTGATTTCATTCAACTAGACAATTCAATCAGCACAGCTTGCTGTAAACAGGAAATAATATATTATTTAGCATAGTAAGATGAAAATCCCATTTGAGGGAAATGATTTGTTGGGTCTTTGAAAACACCTCAATTTCCCTTTTCATTGACCTCACAAGCAGTGCTAAGGAATTAGTATTTAGATTTCTTTTTAGAAGGTCCCAAATGCAGGTCACCGCTATATTCTCTCTTGAGTGCTACAACCTAGACTGGCGAGGAAAGCAGAGATTTCTTCTTATATGCTAACCAAGTGCAATGTTAACTCATCATTATCAGCCTCATCCATGTTAACCTTCTCACAAACATGAGGTGGGGAAACAAACGGCTCAAGGTAGGAAGTAAGTGAAAACAATGAACATTTATTAAGCCTTTTCTTATGTGCCATATTCTTTATATTAATTAACTAACTTCAATTCTCACAACTCAGAGGTGATAATAGTTAATCCACTATGCATGATAAATTAGAAGAAAATGTTCAGAATGCTTAAGTCAATATTTAATGTGAAATCTATGACACACACACTTAAGATCTCACATTCATAAAAGTAGCTGTACATTTTTCTATTTTTCCTTTTACTTCCCTGGAGTTTGCAAATATCTTTTAAGCTCTGAATAGAATTCAATACAATAAATACTTAATCTTTTCTGTTTGGTACTGTGGGGGACACACGAATGAACTAAGGGAGGCCCTAAATCCCATACTGATACTGATGGTAATTAGTTCAATTTCATGACAGATTCTCCTAGTTCCAGTGGTATAAAAAGGCTTCCAGTTTTATTTATGAAATTTTTAAATTTATCTGTAGCACTGATGTGATCTTACAAAGTGATCCACGACACCTTTCTTACCTTGCACATCCATGGCAGCAAGAAAGCTAATCCTCAGAGTGTGAAACCTCCCGAGTAACTGTCTGAAAGCCTAAGTTCCATAACCTGCTGGGTGCTCTGACATTATAATACTAGACACGGGCATTTGACTAACTCCTTAAATACTATGAATTCTTTTCTTTTATTTTGAAGATCTAATGAGGTTAACTGTCTCTAATAACAAACAGCTATTTCTTAAAGGAAAGATAATCTCTGGATAACAATACATGATTTTAGGATCTGAGAAGTAAAATGTGTTTTTAAGGTTGATATAATACAGAGGTTTTGACAGAATTTACAATTCTCTGAGGTCACATGAGAGCATGAACATGAGCATCTGAATTCTAGAGGTAGAGAGACTTCATCAGCTCTAATCCCAGCTCAGTCACGTGCTAAATGTGTGGCAAGTTCTTTGATTTCTCTGAGTCTCAGTATTTTTATCTGCAAAATGAAGCTAATAACATGTACTCTGAATAGTTGTTGTAAAGACAAAAAATAATACTTGTAAAGATCTAGTAGAGAGGATACAACAGGTACTTCATAAATAGTAACTTTTTTGTCATCTATCATTGCATTGCATCATTGGCTACAGTAGCATTTCAACTCTGAGAGCATACATTTGGTCTGTGATAAACTAGTTGACCAGTTCAAGTATGAGTCTGATTAATGAGGATATGCAGAGATCAAATAAATAAATAGATTCTTTGGACATTTTCTACAAATTACCTTCCCATACAGCTGTCTTCTAAATATAACGTAGATGACTCTGGATTAGCTAAGAGGACAAAACTTACCGTTATCATCTTTATGGCTTTAGTCTGGAAAATAATAATAGTGATAATGACCTTGGACTCTTGTGGAATTTCCATAAGTAATGTATATAATTACCATGAAATAGACATCTTTTGATATCAATGAAATAGTAAAGTGAGATAGAATTTAGGAAGACACATTTCAGAAGTCTGCTCATTATAAAGTGCCTATGATTGTCACTTAAGCAGGAACAGATAAGGTATACTCATATTAAAACATATGGCAACATTCTTAAATAAAATGCCTCAGTGATTGGATGATTCTACTGAACTACTGCCTCAGTTGACCAAAATTCTAACTTGCACAGTGCAAATGCAACTACTTTGAGCTAAAGATTAGTTTTAGAATAAATAATATATGCATACTCCCCAGTGACCATTCATTTTAAAACCTGACTCTACATGTGCAATCACTTGCAAAATCAATTATTTCTATGATTATGGTACTTAGATGGTTTTCTTTTTATGTTGGAGAATAATCATACTTAAATAACATGCACAGGTTAGGGAAAGTGATCATGGATCATCAGACTATAAGAATTATCAGGACATGATAAATGGTTATGTATTTCAATGGTAAAAGCAATCTGATTATTAGCTCTTCATTTGAAGCAGTTTATCTACAGTTCAAAAATGCTTTCAGTGCTTTCACTGATTAAACTCTAAAGCATCTTTTTCATTGTCAGCAGAAGTGACCAGCATTTAATTAAAATAGACTCTTCTAACTATAAATAATTTAATTAATAGTTTTAAATTTAATTTGGCTAAAATTGGTGAATTGATAAATAACTAAATAATGCAAGAATAAGAATTATCAAAACATTTTTGAGAACACAGTCCTGCTTGGAGGGGTCCATGGAGGAAGTACCTCATTTTCAAGAAAGGGATGATGTTTCTTTTGTTTTCGTTCAATTCTTTCCTTCCTTTCTTTTTTTTCCTAAAGAGAAAATAGAAAACTATTTATATATAAATTTATATACAAATATGACCATTATTTTCAAATCAAGTTACTTGCTGAAGAACAAAATAATCATTATAAGGTATTTAAATGTCATTTGCTAGCTTAATTGGTTATAAAGTAATAGCAGCTAGGGGATATTGTTAATTTATGAGTATACTATCAATAGGCGTTAACGCACCACTTTATTTTTTAAATATTAAAAGTGATAATGTTTTAAAAGAATTATGTAAAATAGGAAAAAAAGACCTGTAATCCCATAATTCAAAGAGAATAATTATTAGAAGTTAGTGATGACTTTCTGAGAACAGAGTCTCAGAAATAAATTTACTGGGTGCAAAGGTTGAATACGTGATGGCAGCAGACGATACTTCACAGTGTTTAGAAATATTTGAATATTGAGGTTCATGTTTCTTTGCTTGTTATTGAGCTTGAGCACATTTTCATTTCTTTAGTGCTTTTGTGAAGTTTTTGCTCTATTATTTGGCTCTTCTAACTGTATGGGTATTGGTGCTTGTAATTTTTAGCAATTTACATATTTTCATATAATAAATATTATCCTTGTAGCATTTTATCTACATTATTTTTAGTCCTTAATTTTTTACCAAAAAATTAATATTTCAACCATAGACAACTAAACTGTTTAAAGAGTAATATAGTCAAAATCTGTGTACCCACTACGTGCCTTTTGAAATAAAACATGACCAATACTTGTGCAGCCCTTGTATCCACTCCCTCACCACACTTGCTTTCTCTCCACCATCCAGAGATAACCATTACTGAATTTAGTGCTTAAGTTGCAGTGCATCCCTTAATACCTTTATCACACACACATATTCATCCCCAAACAACAAATAATTTTGTTTTGCAGGTTTTTTGAGTTTATGCTAAAAGGTACCATGTTATATATTCTTTTGCACCTGTCTTTTATTTATGACCATAGTTCTAAGATCCATCTATATGGAGCTGTAGCTCTAGTTCATTGATGCACAGAATTCCAGTATATCAACATATCACAGTTTACTAATCTATTTTGGTGTTGAAGACATGATGTTCTAATGTTTTTTCCACACAAAGACAATGCTGCTGTAAATATCCCTGTTTGATTCCTTGGGCTTATAAGCCAAGATTTTCTCTCCAAGTATATGCCTAGGAATGAAATTGCCAGTTTGTAGGGTATGAATATGTTCGACTTTGCTGGACAATAATGATTTATTCTCCAAAGTTGTAGGAAATTACCCTCCAGCCAGCAATTATACTGATTTTTTATTTTGTACTAGTAATATGATGTATTCTATTGTTTGGCATTTTATATTTAATGTTTAAATCTTTTGAAGTTTGTATTGCAGTAAAGTAATTGTTTGAAGTGATTTTATGTCCAAATGTCACAAATAATCCCAATTGTTATTGCCTTGCATCCATTAATTTGTGTTACTTTATTATATAGTACATCCTTACAGGTAACAGGTTCTGAGGCTATTATTCTACTTGTACTATATTATAATTTGTGCTCATTCATTCAATGTTAAGCACTGAGATCTTACTCTGGGTCAAGCAGTATACAGGGAGCAATGCATGAAGTGATTATAAAATACAAACACACAGGTTACTGTTCCTGTCCCTTAGGGAGCTTTCAAAATAGATGCTTAATAAACAAGTACATAAACAACAGATAATTCCAAATTGTGTGAAATTCTATGAAACATAAACAAGCTCTTGTGATTGATAAAAAATGAAAGGAAGTACTTACTTTCAAAGAAAAGTGGATTCAGGGAAAGTCACTTTGAGACATGATGGGTAAAAGGAGGCACTGGTGATGTGCACTGAGGAGAGGGCACCCCACACAGACAGAAGAGTGTGTGTGAGGACTCTGACAAGTGGGGAAAACTTGGGATGGGAGAGGAAGCCAGAGAGCCAGTGTGAATAAAGCCTGACGGGAGATGGGAGCAGGGTCCCAGATGAGAATGACAAGGTATACATGTAAGATCAGACGGGGCCTAGCAGGCCACGGTAACATTTAGAACACAGGTTTGAAAAAAAAAAAAAGAGCTGCCAACAGGTGATTTGGAGAAGAAAGGCAGAATGCTGAGAGGTAAACCGAGGAACATGGCAGCAGAGGAGGAGACAGCTCAAGTGGAAGGGGAAATCGACTGTGCAGAATGCCTAGAGGTCTAAGAAACAGGGCAGAAAAGAATACATACCATAGGCTAGATGCTCTAGCAAAATCTTAACTCTTAAAGTTTAGTTTCAGAAAAAGGATAAGATGGGGGTTTATTGAGGATGAAAAGGATATGAAGAACTAAGGAAGTGTAAACAAACTTTCCAGAAGTTTAGCTATTAAAAAAGATGAGATCATAGCTGGAGGGAAATGAAGAATTAAGAGAGTTTATGTTTATTAAGATTACTTATCCTGAGACTTGATGGGAATAATCCAGGAGGGTAGAAGAATGCAGATTCACAGGAGAGTGAAATGGTAAGTTCATATTTCATTGCTTGATTGGTACAGTCCCGCTTCATATTATTTTGAAAATATTATCTTCCATAGTCTCACATTTTTATTATACCAGGTGAATTTTAGAACAATTTGGCTTCCCTGCTATACTCCCTTCCAAAAAATGACTGAGTATCTGAGGATTAATATGAAATCTAAACAATGATCTAGGAATACTTGAAATGTTAATAGCATTTGGCCTTTCATCCTGCAGCTTGGACTGTCTCTCCGTTTCTTCAAGTTTCTGCTAAAACTATAAAGTTTGGTGGTTTCCTTGTATTCCAAAGAGCAATGGTGTCACGGAACACTTGGACAACCCTGCCTCTGCAGGCTGAATGGCTTGGGAGGAGTGGTATTTTGGTAAATTATTAGGTGTCTATGCTTCTTTCATCAGTACATAAATGGAATTGATAATGTCACAAGGAGAATATGGTAATGTAAGGTTCCATTAACATGCAATTATTCACATACAACAAAAGGATTGAAGAGACGTGTGAAATTTTCTTTTTGTCTTAACATTTTGCTCTTCATCATGAGAATGTTTTCATCCTTGCTACTTCTAATAAACAGAGAACCTCCTTTCAGAATCCTAACTGAGAAAATAAAAGCTGTAATTGGACCACGGTCAATCATCTTATTACTTTAGAGAGAGGCAGGACCTCTAGCTAGGTGAGAGAAAAGCAGTGACCATGCTGTGTCCTCAGAAACTGACTGAAAAAACCTCCTTGTCCATTCCATTTAGCATAGAGAGAGAGAGGAACTGAAAGCAACCTTGAGTTTACCGGCAGGTGCTAAAAAGTCAGGGCAGGAAATAGGCAATTAATTATCAACCTTAATATCAATTTACATGAATCAATGTTATCTTGAGTAATAATTAAAAGAGGTTTCTTAAAAAGTCCTTCTGTCTGTTGTTTGTTGGAGTCTGAATCTTTTGCTTATTTTCTTATTAAAGGTAACTATGAATTAATCTGGGAACCAGCCTGACGAAGCGTCTTACCTGATCTTTGGCTACAATTTTCACCTAAAACAGTGACCCATCAATTGCTCACTCCCCAAACTAGGTTGTACATCAAAATTTTGAGATGTTACTTTACATGAAGATTGAAGTAATTAGCTCTTCTGTATAAGGGTATTTTTCCATTCTCTCTGCAAACAAATTTCAATAAGAAATTGGTAAGATGGGGAATAGAGCTGTAACATGTTGTACATGGATTTTTTTTTTAGGTAGCGCTGTATTGTAGGGATATATTGTATACCAAAACAAGTTATTTTGTCTTAGGTCTTTGACTAGTTTTTGTTTTCCAGAGGATTGATTAGAATGAGAAAGTGACTAACCACTGTAATAAAACATTGTGTACCTAACTATGACTTAGTCACTAAGGAAATTCTATCTCATTTTCAAGACAATGTGAAAATAAAACTGAAAACTGAAACATTTACATTCAGTTACTACTCTAAAAGATACTAGCAGAATTAGCATACATCTCCTTAATATAAGAAAATTTTTAATTTTTCTTAGAACAAAGCATTATTTAAGAGTTTAAGGAAATCATCATAGAACACTACTATCCTCATTCAAACAACTGAACCAATTTTGATTGCCTTATTACTGTTTCTCTGCATGGATTTAGCATTATAGCAGTACTAAAGTCAACACATAAACAACAATAAATTCTGTTGGTATTTTTATTAGGATTGCATTAAATTTGTAAATTACTTCAGGGAAAACTGACATCTTTATAGCATCATTATAAGATTGTTTCTATACAAGGACAGTTTTGTTCTAATTTCTCAGTATTCATTTGTGTCCTTCAGGAGTGTTCTAAAGTTTTCTTTATATTGGTATTGCACATTTCCTGAGTTTATTCCTAAGTGTTACATCTTTTTATCCTATCTTTAAATAGCCTGCTTTGGGTCCTGTGTGTGTCTCTAGCTACTACTGATTCTAAATTTTATGTGGAAAAAAACCCCCCAGGAATATGCAGAAATACTTTGAATGAAGAGTTATGAAGGGAGATTAACACAAACATATATGAAAATATATAAAGTCCTGATGATGAAACAGTGTCGTACTGGAATATGTACAGTGAGATTGACCAATGGAACAGAAAGTTAAGAAACAAACAGACCTGAAAATATGGGAATGATCTAATGTATCATATAATAAAGGCAGTACCTCAAATCAGTGGGTAAAAGATGTGCTGTTTTATGAAAGATGCATTTGGAAAAAATAAAGATGGAATCATATTTCCCATCATACACTAGGATAAATTCTAAGTAGAGCAAATATTAAAATGTTAAGATATTAAAATCATAAAGTCATTAGAAGAAAAATGGGAGCTTTGACCCTAAATTTTGGAGAAAGTCCTTTCAACTACACCTGAAAATCAGAAGCCATAAAAAAAGACTGATAGATTTGACACCTGAAAATAAAATTAATTTTCTCATGGAATAAAAAGATATAAGACTTCCCTGGTGGCACAGTGGTTAAGAATCCACCTGCCAATGCAGAGGACATGGGTTGGAGCCCTGGTCCAGGAAGATCCCACATGCTGCAGAGCAACTAAGCCCATGTGCCACAACTACTGAGCCTGTTCTCTAGAACCCATGAGCCAGAACTACTGAGACCATGTGCCACAACTACTGAAGCCCATGCACCCTAGAGCCCATGCTCCACAACAAGAGAAGCCACTGCTATAAGAAGCCCACATATCGCAATGAAGAGTAGCCCGTGCTTGCCACAACTAGAGAAAGCCTGTGCGTGGCGAAGACCCAATACAGCCAAAAATAAATAATAAATAAATAGATTTACTAAAATAATGATATAAGCAAAGTTGAGAGACCAACAATACAATGGGAAAAAATTTATAACTCATATCAGAAATGATAGGCTAATTTCCCTAGTACATAAAAAACCTTCTAGAAATCACTAAGAAAAAGACCAAAGAAAAAATGTTCAGTTTATGAATTGACACTTTACAGGAAAAAAAATACAAATTATCCTCATACAAATGAAAGGATACTCAAGCTCAATCCTAACCAGAGAAATGCAAATAAAAAAATACTCTGGATGACATTTTTTTAACTTGCTGATAGACATGAAATCAAAAAAAGTTTGATAAGAAACCCTACTGGACCCTAAGCCCTGTGGAGAAATTTTGCAGTTTTTGATTGTTGAATCATCTGAATGTGTTAACTATTCACATAAAGTACTCATGCATCTGAAATGTATTACTTATTTACTTATTCAAAAATAAATGAATAAAATACATATTTATATTGATATTTTAAAACAGAAAACAGTATTTTGCTTGCCATCACTGAAAAGTAACTATAAACATAAGTACATTGAAACAAAGAATATAAAGTCCTGCTAGATATCATTTCTCCCAACGTTCATACTTGATTGCTTTCATTAAAAAATCACTTAAATAAGACCTTCTCCTTGAGGTCATCAGAAAGATCAAAAGAAAATGAAAAATGGAATAACTTTCTCATTAAATACAATTTTACTGTGCGCCAGGACCAAGTTCCACCTAAATTAACCTGGTATACCTTCAGTAATACACTTATCAGCTTTTTATAATTTTAGGTAGGAGAATCATTATGAAGGACAAATAGGCATGACTGGTAAGTGACTAAATGTGGGGATGTAGGTAAGGAACAATATTATGACTAGTTTTAAGCCTGACTGTTTTAAGGAATAGTAGAATCATTAATAGAAATGATCTATTGATAGAAATAGATCGAATAAATTATGATATATGTAGGAGAGAATGAATTCAACAATATAGCTTCCAGGTAGAAATGGTCAGTAGGCATGGGACAAATAGAACTGGAATTAGGGACAGAAAAGTCAGAAAAAAGTACATTTAAAAGACACAGTGCAGGGCTTCCCTGGTGGCACAGTGGTTGAGAATCTGTCTGGCAATGCAGGGGACATGGGTTCGAGCCCTGGTCTGGGACGATCCCACATGCCGTGGAGCAACTAGGCCCATGAGCCACAACTACTGAGCCTGCTCATCTGGAGCCTGTGCTCTGCAACAAGAGAGGCTGTGATAGTGAGAGACCTACACACTGCGATGAAGAGTGACCCCCGCTTGCCACAACTAGAGAAAGCCCTTGCACAGAAACGAAGACCCAACACAGCCAAAAATAAATTAATTAATTTTAAAAAAAGACACTGTGAATTAACAAATAACACCTACCAGCCATTTTTCATATTCATCAAGAGCTTGTTTATCTTTATCTTTTTTCTCAGCTCTTTTCAGTTCTTCTTTTCTTTTCTCATTTATTTTCTCTTTTTCCTTTTCCTTGAAAAAAGCTTCCTTTTTTTCATTCCTATGTAGGATAGCCAAAACACTGGCAAGTTAAAGGAGAATATATAATAAAGATTCCCTAATGTGCCTTTGCAATAATGAGACTGAGTGCATTAGTAACATTCAAGTAAATGAATTTTAGAAAAGCCTAAAGTGTTACTAATTTAAGATCTATCAAAACATTTATTATTTTGGATTACCAGTTTTCAACAGCAGTTAAGTTATCTTTCCTTTTCTCAGCAACAGTTTCCTCCTCTTTCTGTTTCTTTGCTCTTTCATATTCTTTCTCTTTTTTACTTTTCTCTTTAAGATATTCCATCTTTTTCTCTTTCCATTTTTCAAAAGACTGAAAAAGTTCAGAGTTACTTTCTTATTTAATGTGAATATAATAAAATAGTAAAAACACAGTTAATCATTAATTTTCAAATATTTTAAAAATAATTAAGATATTCAAAACCATTGCATACTTGCAGTGCTTCTCTTTTTCTCACAGCATTTTCTTCTTCAGTTTTCTTCTGGTTTGTTTCCTCAAGCCTTTTTTTTGCAGCCACCTTCTTTGCTTCCTTTTCTTTCATGGCTTTCCAGGCCTCAAATGATGCTAAGGCTTCTTCTCTCTTAGCAGCTCTTTTCTATTTTGGAAAAATAATAGACAGTTATATGTATATGTATAAGTAGACAAATATAGATAGATATAGATATACACACATTCATTTATTTTTAATTCCCTTCATATTCATCAAATTAGGTTTCAAAGCAATCTATTTAAAATAGATTTAGAGAAGTTAATTGATAAAGAATATTATCTGAATTATTCACTGCATTTTAAAATGTCTTTCTTAAGCATTTATCAGATATTGATCTACTACCATGCATAGGAAGGAAATTTTTTTTGGAAGTATACTGAACAAATGCTATGAAAATAAACTGTAAAAGGATAATTGGTACTGCAAAGTGCTCATAATGCAATATTGCACTAAAAGAAAAATATCAGGAAAGTTGCAGGCCAGAAAGGTAAAGTTATAGTCAGAGTAAGGTAAATTGGCCGAGTCACACAGAATAAACTACAGATCTGTGCTTTAACCCTGAGTTTTGACCGACATCAAAGCATAAAATTCTTACTGCATAAACATATCCCAAGTGTTGAAAACATGTGCCAGATTAGAAAATATGTAGGTGAACATATAGCAAGTATGTTATTACTTTACTTACTTCAATCTAATCCCATAATATTCTATGTTTGCCTTATAATATTGCTTGGCATTAAATGATATAAAGTTTTATTACAGAGATAACATAATTTAGAAATAAAAGTATGAACTCCCTCACTGAGTTGTGAAGAGCAAAGGAGGTATTTGGCACTGACTGTGGCAGATAATGCTGCAAAGGCAGTGCCAGTGTCCAGGCACATCCCCTGCAGGGCTGCTCCACACAGTGCTGTGCGCTGGGGAAATAAGTTTCTATTCATGGTAGTATTAAAAGCACAATGAAGGGTTTTTTTTTTTTCTTTTGTTTTTTTTCAGGGATTTTACTTTAGAAGATGGGAAAGAACTGGAGCATGTTGTAGGCAGGAGTTAGAGGCAGAGGTTGAAGTACAGGAGAGACTGAAATGAGAGCCCAGCTCCAGTCAGTGGGAAGGATAGGGGCAAACACTCAGGTAGAGGCTGGTCTTGAAGATACATACAAAACTCAAGATAGAAAAGGGGAAAACTAAAGGTTAATGTCTGATGACCCTTTATATTACTGGCTAAGTTGTAATATCAAAGTCAATTTTTAAGAATGAATTAGGTACATGGTCACAAGAAAAAATAAGTTCATAATCAGTAGTGCCAAAGCTATTGCTCAGGGCTTCCCTGGTGGTGGAGTGGTTGAGAATCTGCCTGCCAATGCAGGGCACACGGGTTCGAGCCCTGGTCTGGGAGGATCCCACATGCCGCGGAGCAGCCGGGCCCGTGAGCCACAGCTACTGAGCCTGCGCGTCTGGAGCCTGTGCTCCGCAACAAGAGAGGCCGCAATAGTGAGAGGCCCGCGCACCGCGATGAAGAGTGGCCCCCGCTTGCCGCAACTAGAGAAAGCCCTCGCACAGAAACGAAGACCCAACACAGCCAAAAATAAATAAATAAATAATTATAATTTAAAAAAAAATAGCACAAACCAAATACATGCAATAAATCTGTTTTTTTTTAAAAAAAAGCTATTGCTCACATATAAATAATAAAAATCTCTCTGCATCCATATTTTCATGTAAAACAGTTATATTTATATCAAACTAAAAATGTATAAAGTACCAGAGAAATAAAATCAGAAATCAATTCTTTTATATACAATTTATTTCACCATTTAAAAAACAGTTGATTTAGAAATATTAAACATTCAGACTATTTTACTGACTTAAAAATCCAGAATATTTTTCACTTCTATATTCCGAATACCTGTTCATTTTGAATCCTTAAGTTTTCACTTTTGATTCTTTTAATTCTGTGCATTTCATGTAAATAAACATTTTTCTTTTCTAACCACTCCTGTGGGAACAAGAAAAAGGCTATATAATATTCAAAGTTTTGCAAATGAATTAGAATTCTTATTTATTTCTGAAATATATGATTAAAACTTTAAAAAAGCAAAACATAAAAACTTATAGATTTTATATGCACTAGTATCATTCTTTTTCTGATAATATTCTAATATGTAAAGATGAGTAAGAATTAAGAAAATCATGTGTATATATGATTTATATATGTGTAATATAATGACTACATATATTAACATTTTTCTCTGAAATTCACATGGACAATTTTCCAAAGTGTATGATATTCTGTACAACAATTTTCGAAAGTGTACTATATTCTGTACAACTACATATATTAACATTTTTCTCTGAAATTCACATGGATAATTTTCCAAAGTGTACTATATTCTGTACAACAAATAAGACAAAAAAAAAAAAAAAGACTTCTTTTTTGGAATTGTGAAAAAATTAGGACAGCTTTCTTCTATGTAAGTTTAACTCAAATACAGAAAGTCTCAGGAAAGAAAAAAAAAAAATTAAAACCCTTTTTGTTCAGAACTATATAAACTTTAAGGAGAAAAAGTATAGAACATAGGTGTACCTCAACTACATTTTGCTTTTGTTGTATTTTTATCAATTGCCATGGCATATTCTCTTTCTTTAAAAACAACTATGATCACTTAAACAAAGCCTGGAAGGAGATAATTTAGTATAAAAAGAAAAAAAAAGCTTTGGATTGCTCAGGTATTATAAAGGAAATAAATTAAACATTAAATCATCATCTCTGACAGGGTCATTTTATTTCCTGATAAACAAACCTTATGTAAGTGATTAATTCTTCTAATTTTTAAAAACAATATTTTCCTTTTTACCTGATAAACAGCTGCCCTTATGTTATCTGCTCTGTCAGGTTCTGTGTTCTGTTTCTGTGAGGGCTTTTGGTCCAAGATTCTCAAAGTCCCTAAATAGTGAGAAGTGGGAACTGTCAACGGAGTTCTCCTTAGAGAACCAGGTTTCTTTAAGAACTCAGAGGTCACTAATCTGAAAAGATCCAAATGAATCAAGATAAACTATTACAATTGCACTTGGTAGAAGACAGATTCATTAGATTTTGCAAATACTATATTTGAAAACTACATTATAATGTAATAAATTATAATTACTTTGAAAATGATGTGTTCTTAGTATACAAAGACCCCTATTCAACATAATTTAAATTTTATTACTCTAAGTTATATAGCTTCAAAGCAATTTTTCTTTTTAGGTTTTGTAATTAAAACATTTTTAACAAACATGGACTCAAGTTACATGGGAAAAGATGATATTAATAAGTAAGTTTTAATAGTTTCTCATGTCATTTTGCTACATAAACCATCTTAAATATAAAGTTAGACTAGTAACCTCTATTTCAGGGTTGGTGGGAAAATCTGACCCCCCCATCTATTCTGGTATATAAAGTTTATTGCACCCTGGCTTTTTCATTTATTTGCACAATGCCAACAGTGTCTTCCCTGCTACAACAGCAGAACTGAGTAGTTACAACAGAGACCATATGGCCTACAAAACCTGATATATGTACTAACTGGTAAATTTACAGAAAATGTTTGCTGGCCCCTGTTCTATTTGACTAATGATAATTTAAAAGATTCAGAAGGTTTTGAATAGCATTTATGAGTTCTTATCATTTTAATAAACCAACTTAGTCCATAGAACCTCTAAGTTTAAAGTACAATTTTTCATGTGTTGGATAAAGACATTTAATAGAGAAAGTGAATGCTGAACTTCAGTTTTATTACCACTGTATATCTACTGTCTCAGGAAAAATAGGAGAAAGAAACTGTATCCTGGGAGCAATGTAGAACATAGAGGATCCTTAATCAATTCCTTTTTATAAATGAATATATTCAACTAGGGGGATTTACCATGAAGTAACTACTTCATTCTTCTCATAAGAAGAAAATTAAGTAACACCAAATGAAATTTACTGTACAGAAGTTAAACTAAAACTAGTTTTCTTGGAATGTAAACCCATAACTGAGGGAAAATGATAACTCTATTACCTGCCAGATGCATTGGATGCTCTATTATTTGTTGACTTTTTATTCTTCATATTTCTATCTTCAATTATTTTCTATTAAATAGAAAAAGCCAAAGATGGATTACTCACTGTATCTATCACAGTTAGACTTAGAGGCTAATCTTCCAGTAAATCGATGTCTTTTAAGCATCTACTATGTGTCAAGTATAGCTGTCACCAGGAACAAATAAGGATATTACATTTTAGGGAGGTTGACTGGCAATAAACACGTAAACTAATGTCACTCATGAAGGAGATAAACTAGGGTCCAGTGACAGTGACAGAGTGGAGTTGATGAACCACAATAATGAATGTGATCAGGGAAGGCCTCCCTGAAGGCTCGACATTAGAGCTCAGACAAATGATGAATAACAAAGGGCCACATGACGTTCTATGGAGAGGTTGATAATTTTGAGAAACCAAAAAAGGTGAATGATGCCGAGGCACAGTGAATGGCAGGGAGAGCTGAGGAGTATAAGGTCCAGGAAGAATCGTATGAGATCTCCAGTGGTGAGGAGTCTGCATTTTATTCCATGGGGAGAATCCAACAAAGAGACCTTAGAGGGGAATGATTAATCAGACTTAAGATCACTCAGTAGAGGATAAGAATAAAGCCAAGGATTCATTCAAAAGAAATATGTTATAATCTTACTTGTTATATATAAATCACCTGTTCTAATTTAGAATTACCTCTGTTAAACATTTCTAAGACCTGTCTATAAATTCCAGAATACCCTTCTTCCTTTTAAGGAATAACTCTTCTACTTTACACAGACAGATGGGTGCTAACACTAAAGTGAGAGCAGATGTAAACACATCCCTAACTTGGCATTAGCACTTTTTCCTAAGGAAACTGGTTAAGGACAATATACCTGGAATGTGGCTTAATGAACCTTCTCCATAAAATTTAATAAAAACTTATACTCTGTATTATAAAAGTCCCATTCAACCACAAGTTTTCAGCTAACTGTTATCTTCTCTAGTAATAAGTATACATAGCCACCAACTAACTGCAGGAGAAACTGCATAAAGAAAATTTAGGAGAAATAAAGACTAAAAATGCTCCCCATAAATTTTAACAGTATAGTACTCTGGTGCAATGTAGTGTAGGGACAAGTAATCCTACATATCACAAGGTTCTCAAGGTAATAATAATAATATTCCTGATAATGATCCTGTCCATCCATTTAAATAGGTATGGATGTTGATAAACTTTTCTTAAAGATTTTTATTAAAATTTATAAAATATTTTAAAATGATATCCAAAGGAATATCCTTCACTAACTCAAAACCTTAGAAATTATTCCAGACAGCTGCATTTTTATAACATGAAGACGTATAGAAACCTACCCACTTCTGGGTATGTATTTCTGAAACATTTAAAATTATATTATGATCATATACTTCTGATAACTTTTAATGAAATGTTGGGTTTTATTATTTTCACTGCAAACCTTCCTTGAAGTTAAAATTCTATTGAATAAGAATCACTTGAGGGGAGGAGAGAAGATGGCGGAAGAGTAAGATGTGGAGATCACCTTCCTTCCCACAGATACAGTAGAAATACATCTACACGTGGAACTGTTCCTACAGAACACCCACTGAACACTGGCAGAAAACGTCAGACCTCCAAAAAGGCAAGAAACTCCCCCCGTACTTGGGTAGGGCAAAAGAAAAAAGAAATAACAGAGACAAAAGAATAGGGACGGCACCTGCACCAGTGGGAGGGAGCCGTGAAGGAGGAAAGATTTCCATGCACTAGGAGCCCCTTCATGGCCAGAGACTGCGGGTGGCAGAGGGGGGAAGCTTTGGAGCCACAGAGGAGAGCGCAGCCACAGGGGTGGGGAGGGCAAAGCGGAGACACTCCCGCACGGAGGATCGGTGCCGAGCAGCACTCACCAGCCCAAGAGAGGCTTGTCTGCTCACCCGCCGGGGTGGGCGGGGCTGGGAGCTGAGGCTCCGGCTTCAGTCAGATCGCAGGGAAAGGACTGGGGTTGGCGGCGTGAACACAGCCTGAAGGGGTTAGTGCACCACAGCTAGCCGGGAGGGAGTCCGGGAAAAAGTCTGCAGCTGCTGAAGAGGCAAAAGACATTTTCTTCCCTCTTTGTTTCCTGGTGCGCGAGGAGAGGGGATTCAGAGCGCCACCTAAATGAACTCCAGAGATGGGCGCGAGCCGCGGCTATCAGCGCGGACCCCACAGCAACAGGGGCGCAGAGGAAAAAACGGAGAGATTCCCGCACAGAGGCTCGGCGCCGAGTAGCACTCAGCAGCCCAAGGGGCTTGTTGGCTCACCCGCCGGGGTGGGCGGGGCTGGGAGCTGAGGCTCAGCTTTGGTTAGATCGCAGGGAGAGGACTGGGGTTGGCGGCGTGAACACAGCCTGAAGGGGTTAGCACACCACAGCTGGCTGGGAGGGAGACCAGGGAAAAAGTCTGCAACTGCCGAAGAGGCAAGAGACTTTTTCTTGCCTCTTTGTTTTGCGGCACGCAAGGAGAGGGGATTCAGAGCACCGCCTAAATGAACTCCAGAGACGGGTGTGACCCGCGGCGATTAGCACGGGCCCCAGAGATGGGCGTGAGATGCTGGGGCTGCTGCTGCCGCCTCCAAAAAGCCTGTGTGCAATCACAGGTCACTCTCCACACCGCCCCTCCCGGTAGCCTGTGCAGCCCGCCACTGCCAGGGTCCCGTGATCTGGGGACAACTTCCCCGGGAGAACGCACTGCGCGCCTCAGGCTGGTGCAACGTCACGCTGGCCTCTGCCGCCGCAGGCTCACCCCGCCTCCTCTGTACCCCTCCCTCCCCGCGGCCTGGGTGAGCCAGAGCCCCCGAAGCAGCTGCTCCTTTAACCCCGTTCTGTCTGGGTGGGGAATAGACGCCCTCAGGCGACCTACACGCAGAGGCGGGTCCAAATACAAAGCTGAAACACAGGAGCTGTGCGAACAGAGAAGAGAAGGGGAAATCTCTCCCAGCAGCCTCAGAAGCAGCGGATTAAAACTCCACAAACAACTTGATGTGCCTGCATCTGCTGAATACCTGAATAGACAATGAATCATCCCAAATTCAGGAGGTGGACTTTGGGAGCAGGATATATTAATTTTTCCCCTTTTCCTTTTTTTTGTGAGGGTATATGTATATGCTTCTGGGTGAGATTTTGTCTGTATAGCTTTGCTTTATAATAGCTTTATTTTACTTCACTATATTATAGCCTCTTTCTTTCTTTCTTTCTATTTTTTTCTCCCTTTTACTCTGAGCCGTGTGGACGAAAGGCTCTTGGTGCTCCAGCCAGGCATCAGGGCCATGCCTCTGAGGTGGGAGAGCAAACTTCAGGACACTGGTCCACAAGAGACCTCCCAGCTCCACGTAATACCAAACGGCAAAAATCTCTCAGAGATCTCCATCTCAACATCAAGACCCAGCTTCACTCAACGACCAGCAAGCTACAGTGCTGGACACCCTATGCCAAACAACTAGCAAGACAGGAACACAGCCCCATCCATTAGCAGAGAGGCTGCCTAAAATCATAATAAGGCCACAGACACCCCAAAATACACCACCAGACGTGGACGTGCACACCAGAAAGACAAGATCCAGCCTCATCCACCAGAACTCAGGCACTAGTTCCCTCCACCAGGAAGCCTACACAACCCACTGAACCAACCTTAGCCACTGGGGACAGATACCAAAAACAACGGGAACTACGAACCTGCAACTTGTGAAAAGGAGACCCCAAACACAGTAAGATAAGCAAAATGAGACGACAGAAAAACACACAGCAGATGAAGGAGCAGGGTCAAAACACACCAGACCTAACAAATGAAGAGGAAATAGGTAGTCTACCTGAAAAAGAATTCAGAATAATGATAGTAAGGATGATCCAAAATCTTGGAAATAGAATAGATAAAATGCAGGAAACATTTAACAAGGACATAGAAGAACTAAAGAGGAACCAAGCAATGATGAAAAACACAATAAACGAAATTAAAAATACTCTAGATGGGATCAATAGCAGAATAACTGAGGCAGAAGAAAGGATAAGTGACCTGGAAGATAAAATGGTGGAAATAGCTACTGCAGAGCAGGATAAAGAAAAAAGAATGAAAAGAACTAAGGACAGTCTCAGAGACCTCTGGGACAACATTAAACGCACCAACATTCGAATTATAGGGGTCCCAGAAGAAGAAGAGAAAAAGAAAGGGACTGAGAAAATATTTGAAGAGATTATAGTTGAAAACTTCCCTAATATAGGAAAGGAAATAGTTAATCAAATCCTGGAAGCACAGAGAGTCCCATACAGGATAAACCCAAGGAGAAACACACCAAGACACATATTAATCAAACTGTCAAAAATTAAATATAAAGAAAACATATTAAAACCAGCAAGGGAAAAACAACAAATAACACACAAGGGAATCCCCATAAGGTTAACAGCTGATCTTTCAGCAGAAACTCTGCAAGCCAGAAGGGAGTGGCAGGATATACTTAAAGTCATGAAGGAGAAAAACCTACAACCAAGGTTACTCTACCCAGCAAGGATCTCATTCAGATGTGATGGAGAAATTAAAATCTTTACAGACAAGCAAAAGCTGAGAGAGTGCAGCACCACCAAACCAGCTTTACAACAAATGCTAAAGGAACTTCTCTAGGCAAGAAACACAAGAGAAGGAAAACACCTACAATAACAAACCCAAAACATTTAAGAAAATGGGAATAGGAACATACATATCGATAATTACCTTGAATGTAAATGGATTAAATGCTCCCACCAAAAGACACAGGCTGGCTGAATGGATACAAAAACAAGACCCATATATATGCTGTCTACAAGAGACCCACTTCAGACCTAGAGACACATACAGACTGAAAGTGAGGGGATGGAAAAAGATATTCCATGCAAATGGAAATCAAAAGAAAGCTGGAGTAGCAATTCTCATATCAGACAAAATAGACTTTAAAATAAAGACTATTACAAGAGACAAAGAAAGACACTATATAATGATCAAGGAATTGATCCAAGAGGAAGGTATAACAATTGTAAATATTTATGCACCCAATATAGGAGCACCTCAATACATAACGCAAATACTAACAGCCATAAAAGGGGAAATCGACAGCAACACAATCATAGTAGGAGACTTTAACACCCCACTTTCACCAATGCACAGATCATCCAAAATGAAAATAAATAAGGAAACACAAGCTTTAAATGATACATTAAACAAGATGGACTTAATTGATATTTATAGGACATTCCACCCAAAAACAACAGAATACACATTTTTCTCAAGTGCTCATGGAACATTCTCCAGGATAGATCATATCTTGGGTCACAAATCAAGCCTTGGTAAATTTAAGAAAATTGAAATTGTATCAAGTATCTTTTCTGACCACAAAGCTATGAGACTAGATATCAATTACAGGAAAAGATCTGTAAAAAATACAAACACATGGAGGCTACACAATACACTACTTAATAACGAAGTGATCACTGAAGAAATCAAAGGGGAAATCAAAAAATACCTAGAAACAAATGACAATGGAGATACGACGACCCAAAACCTATGGGACACAGCAAAAGCAGTGCTAAGAGGGAAGTTTATAGCAATACAAGCCTACCTCAAGAAACAGGAAACATCTCGAATAAACAACCTAACCTTGCACCTAAAGCAATTAGAGAAAGAAGAACAAAAAAACCCCAAAGCCAGCAGAAGGAAAGAAATTATAAAGATCAGGTCAGAAATAAATGAAAAAGAAATGAAGGAAACAATAGCAAAAATCAATGAAACTAAAAGCTGGTTCTTTGAGAAGATAAACAAAATTGATAAACCATTAGCCAGACTCATCAAGAGAAAAAGGGAGAAGACTCAAATCAATAGAATTAGAAATGAAAAAGGAGAAGTAACCACTGACACTGCAGAAATACAAACGATCATGAGAGATTACTACAAGCAACTCTATGCCAATAAAATGGACAACCTGGAAGAAATGGACAGATTCTTAGAAAGGCACAAACTGCTGAGACTGAACCAGGAAGAAATAGAAAATATGAACAGACCAATCACAGGCACTGAAATTGAAACTGTGATTAAAAACCTTCTAACAAACCAAAGCCCAGGACCAGATGGCTTCACAGGTGAATTCTATCAAACATTTAGAGACGAGCTAACACTTATCCTTCTCAAACTCTTCCAAAATATTGCAGAGGGAGGAACACTCCCAAACTCATTCTACGAGGCCACCTTCACCCTGATACCAAAACCAGACAAAGATGTCACAAAGAAAGAAAACTACAGGCCAATATCACTGATGAACATAGATGCAAAAATCCTCAACAAAATACTAGCAAACAGAATCCAACAGCACACTAAAAGGATCATACACCGTGATCAAGTGGGGTTTATCCCAGGAATGCAAGGATTCTTCAATATACGCAAATCAATCAATGTGATACACCATATTAACAAATTGAAGGAGAAAATCCATATGATCATCTCAATAGATGCAGAGAAAGCTTTTGACAAAATTCAACACCCACTTATGATAAAAGCCCTGCAGAAAGTAGGCATAGAGGGAACTTTCCTCAACATAATAAAGGCCATATATGACAAACCCACAGCCAACATTGTCCTCAATGGTCAAAAACTGAAACCATTTCCACTAAGATCAGGAACAAGACAAGGTTGCCCACTCTCACCACTATTATTCAACATAGTTTTGGAAGTGTTAGCCACAGCAATCAGAGAAGAAAAAGAAATAAAAGGAATCCAAATCGGAAAAGAAGAAGTAAAGCTGTCACTATTTGCAGATGGCATTATACTATACATAGAGAATCCTAAAGATGCTACCAGAAAACTCCTAGAGCTAATCAATGAATTTGGTAAAGTAGCAGGATACAAAATTAATGCACAGAAATCTCTTGCATTTCAATACACTAATGACGAAAAATCTGAAAGTGAAATTAAGAAAACACTCCAGTTTACCACTGCAACAAAAAGAATAAAATATCTAGGAATAAACCTACCTAAGGAGACAAAAGACCTGTATGCAGAAAATTATAAGACACTGATGAAAGAAATTAAAGATGATACAAACAGATGGAGAGATATACCATGTTCTTGGATTGGAAGAATCAACATTGTGAAAATGACTCTACTACCCAAAGCAATCTACAAATTCAATGCAATCCCTATCAAACTACCACTGGCATTTTTCACAGAACTAGAACAAAAAATTTCACAATTTGTATGGAAACACAAAAGACCCCGAATAGCCAAAGCAGTCTTGAGAACGAAAAATGGAGCTGGGGGAATCAGGCTCCCTGACATCAGACTATATTACAAAGCTACAGTAATCAAGACAGTTCGGTACTTGCACAAAAACAGAAATATAGATCAATGGAACAGGATAGAAAGCCCAGAGATAAACCCACACACATATGGTCAACTTATCTTTGATAAAGGAGCCAAGCATATACAGTGGAGAAAAGACAGCCTCTTCAATAAGTGGTGCTGGGAAAATTGGACAGATACATGTAAAAGTATGAAATTAGAACACTCCCTGACACCATGCACAAAAATAAACTCAAAATGGATTAAAGACCTAAGTGTAAGGCTAGACACTATCAAACTCTTAGAGGAAAACATAGGCAGAACACTCTATGACATACATCACAGCAAGATTCTTTTTGACCCAGCTCCCAGAGAAATGGAAATAAGAACACAAATAAACAAATGGGACCTAATGAAACTTCAAAGCTTTTGCACAGCAAAGGAAACCATAAACAAGACCAAAAGACAACCCTCAGAATGGGAGAAAATATTTGCAAATGAAGCAACTGACAAAGGATTAATCTCCAAGATTTACAAGCAGCTCATGCAGCTCAATAACAAAAAAACGAACAACCCAATCCAAAAATGGGCAGAAGACCTAAATAGACATTTCTCCAAAGAAGATATACAGATCGGCAACAGACACATGAAAGAATGCTCAATATCATTAATCATTAGAGAAATGCAAATCAAAACTACAATGAGATATCATCTCACACCGATCAGAATGGCCATCATCAAAAAGTCTACAAACAATAAATGCTGGAGAGGGTGTGGAGGAAAGGGAACACTCTTGCACTGTTGGTGGGAATGTAAATTGATACAGCCACTATGGAGAACAGTATGGAGGTTCCTTAAAAAACTACAAATAGAACTACCATACAACCCAGCAATCCCACTACTGGGCATATACCCTGAGAAAACCATAGGTCAAAAAGAGTCATGTACCAAAATGTTCATTGCAGCTCTATTTACAATAGCCAGGACATGGAAGCAACCTAAATGTCCATCGACAGATGAATGGATAAAGAAGATGTGGCACATATATACAATGGAATATTACTCAGCCATAAAAAGAAATGAAATGGAGGTATTTGTAATGAGGTGGATGGAGTTAGAGTCTGTCATACAGAGTGAAGTAAGTCAGAAAGAGAAAAACAAATACAGTATGCTAACACATATATACGGATTCTAAGGGAAAAAAAAAAAAAGACCATGAAGAACCTAGTGGCAAGATGGGAATAAAGACACAGACTTACTAGAGAATGGACTTGAGGATATGGGGAGGGGTGGGGTGAGATGTGACAGGGTGAGAGAGTGTCATGGACATATATACACTACCAAATGTAAAATAGATAGCTAGTGGGAAGCAGCTGCATAGCACAGGGAGATCAGCTCGGTGCTTTGTGACCACCTAGAGGGGTGGGATGGGGAGGGTGGGAAGGAGGGAGATGCAAGAGGGAAGAGATATGGGAACATATTGTATATGTATAACTGATTCACTTTGTTATAAAGCAGAAGCTAACACACCATTGTAAGGCAATTATACTTCAATAAAGATGTTTAAAAAAAAAAAAAGAATCACTTGATAGTATAATACCATTATTTCCACAGATAATTCAGATGTACCAAACATGGAAGATAAAATATTTAAAAGTTCTATTTTGAATTTTAAGCTATAGTATAGAAAGTACGATTTTATATAAATACCTTTGCAGACTCAGTGCATAAGATACTCTGAAGTTGAAATAGTGGTGGATCATCAACTGTTATGTCATCATTCATAATCAGTTCAGCTTTCTCCTTTTCTTCTTCAAGGTCACCAGTAGTCACTTGACTTTCCTTGGGTTTCTCAAGTGCAGTAACAAAGTCTATCAAAAATGAGTTCTCTTCACTTTCAATTGATTTCAAGAAATTATGGTTTTCAGTGCATTCTTCATTCTGATCTATTTTGTGACAGAGTAACAGAACTAAATCTCCCTTCTGAATTAATAAGGTGTATAACAGATTCATTTGCTTTCTGCTAAATGAAAACTGTCTATAATCTCTTTCTTGCAAAATAATAAATGGAGAAAACTATCATATTCAACTTGAATAAATTTTTTTTCCCAAGTGAGCTACAAAAGAAAAAATGGCTACTAAATCTACTAAAGCATTTGACACACCTTAGAAAATGAAATAACAACCCTAAACAAACCATAGACACGCCACAAGCCCTTGTGTATAAACCAAGTAAGTGAAATGGCAATATCTATTCTATTCAAAAGCCTGTGTTTCTTAGCTGGATCAAGAGGCACAGATTTCTAAGATACTACAGTTACTAGCAATGAACTTATAATATTGTACAGATGTAGAGAGAATCAAGAATCAATGCAGTTCTAGAAGAGGCCACCACACAGAGAATAAAGCCATCCTGTAGAGTTTTACTCCCACTAAGATGCAGTGTTGCCTCTGATACCAAAAGGGCAGGAAAGGAAGGCCTAGTACTTACCCTCTCAGTGCTCAAGGGACAGGCTTAAGCTCTGGCATGGAGGATTCAGTTTAGCGTTTACAGAATTACTTCTATTATTCTGATTCTACCACACTTTAGAATGTTCAACAGAAAATCAGTGCTTTCTGCATTGATCATCAACTTTCAGTTCTACTAGGATCCACCTACTGGTCAACCTGTATCTTTATTGTCAAAGTCTTAATTACGCGGCTTTCATTACAGCCATTTCTGGGGAACTCGTTTTGAGGTAAGCTAGATATAATATCACTTTATAATTCCAGTTATACATTCATATTTGGAGACTACTCATGATTCAAAGTATCATTAATGGATTCTTTAGAGCTGTTAATCAAAGTACTCAGTGAAAAGAACAAAGACTTTGGAGCCAAAGATTCAAATTATGGCTCCATCACTGACCTTTGGTATGTTTCCCAATATCTTTGCACTTCAGTTTTTCTCATCCGTAATATGACAAAAATTATACTACATAGTAAGCACTTATTAAATGTAAGTTATACATCCCAGTCTTAAAATCAGCTATGCCTTTAGCTCTCATTAAGTTATATGTCATAAGACTAAGGAAAGAAACAATATTAACTGCTCATACCTCACACTTACTAGGTGCTAACGATGGTTCTGTTCTACATTCTTTACATGTATTAAAACTAATTTAATTCTCACAACCACCCTACTCTTATTAAGCCCATTTTAAAGAGCAACATACAGGGCCAGAAAGGTTAGTTACTTTCTCATGTAGTTGTACCTAGATTCAAATCCAGCTTAGTCTCACTCTAAAAGTTCACCTAACCATTATGCTGACTATTGCAGCAACACCTACATAATAATAGCTCACATTTAGTGAATAGTCTACTTGTGTCAGGAATTGAGTTAGTGGCTAAAATGCATAGTATCACTTAATTTTCACAATAGCTTTATGAGATTGGTCTTACTATAACTTGGGGGATTGAGGCATTGAGAGATCAAGTTCTGCATCTACAATCACATGGTTAATAAATTGTATTTTGGGGATTAAAACGCAGGCAAACACAAACATATATTGTTCCTATAACTGTGTAAAGTATTATTTCTTTTACAAATAGCATTCTAAGCAATACAGTGTTCACAAATAAAATAAGGTAGAATAATTTGATATAATCACCTGTAAAGGAGGCTTTTTCCCCAGATCCTGGTGAAGAGGAATTTCCGAGACTTTCTTTAAGGGATGATGATGATAGACTTGTTAACCATGCATCCTATTTAAAGAAAATGTATTTACTAGTAAGTTTAGTTCTCAAGATTTGTGGGGGGCAATAGGATTATTAAAACTACTTCATAACTCTGAAATCTGCATTATTCGTTTTCTGCTAAACACCAAAAGTAAGTCAAAGGAGGTTATAATATGTTTTACTTTCAAGCCTTTATATCTTGATCATTAAAAGCAGTCACTAAGAGCTATTCCAGTTCTTTAACTGAAACCTCTATATTTTCAAAACTCCTGCTGTTCTAAAATCAAATCTCAGAAATATGTAAGGTAAATATTTGACATCTCTTTCCCTAATTATATACTTTCTTAGAAAGTATAAAGGAAATAGTAGGTAAAAACCCTTAGTTTCAAACAAATATTACTTGTTTACAAAATGAAAGCAATTTATAAAACCAAGTAGACAGTTACTTCCAAATATTTTAGATAAAATACTACATAGATTTCATATACTTTAGCTTTCCTCAAAATTCTTATATCTGAATTAAAATAATTATTATATCTGAAATTAAGTAATTATATTTGTGTGCATAAATTAAACATCTCTTTATAGACTAATACTCTAATCTAAAGGTGATGATATTATAATGTAAGAAGTTTGATTTTTTTGCATAGATAATAAATTTTAATTTTCTTTCCCATAATATTTATGAAGAAAATTATATGTCAAAAGCAATAGAGAGAAACCATCTGGGCAGATGGCAGAAGGGCTCAAACACTACCCTGAGAAGGGAATATTTACCCAAGAAGATTTGCAAGTTAGTAGCCTTCTTCCTGAGGAAATTCCCCCAACTGTGCAGCTTAGTAGAAGGCTGCAGCATTACTAGACTGGCTTGAGGGGTCAGAAGATAGAGTTTAGGACTAGAAGATCAGCCAATAAATTTGGAGAAGAGCTGCAGAAGGCATGAACCCCAATATCTGCATATAAAATCCACCTCAAACACTTGGCTCATCTATGCATGGCATGGGAAAGACCTCAGAGGGTCCTGTAAAATCACAGTAGCTAGAAAGTGAAAAAACTAAGCAGAGATTTCAGTCAATGTCCATGGCAAGGGAGACAGAGCTGGGAATTTGAGTCTAGCCATAACACCTGTGTGCTAGAACACATGTTCAGAGGAACATAACAGAATCCAGAATCTCTACAACATATCATTCATAATGTTCAGTAGTCAATCAAAAAGTTAATAAATAAAGTAAAAAAAATGGTGACACATACTCATGAAAACAAAAACAACAAAAGCAGTCTATAGTAGCCAAGCCAGAGATGACCCAGATGTTGCAATTAGCAAACAAGAACTTTAAAGTAGGGATTATAAATATGTTCAAGCACTTAGGAAGAAATATATACATAGTGGCTGAACAGATGGGGTATCTTATTATTAGATACAGAAAATACAAAAAATACCAATGGAAATTCTAGAGTTGAACGCTACTGAAATTTAAAAAAAAAAAAATCACTGATAGACTTAACAGCAGATCAGGAATGGTAGAAAAAGGCAGTGAACTTGAAGACAGAACAATACAACTTATTCAATCTAAAAAAACAAAAGGAAAAAAGATTGAAGAAACATGAAAGAAATTTAGAGATCAGTGAGACATATCAAAAATTTCAATGTGCATGTAATTACAAACAAGAGGAAAGAAAATAAAACAGAAAAAAAAAATTTAACTTCCCATCTGCATGGAAAATATCAGTTTACAAATCCTGAAATCTCAACAAAACCCAAGCCGGATAAATATAAAGAAAACCACACCTAGGTACCTCATAGTTAAATTGTTGTAATTCAAAGAAAAAAAGACTAAATCTTGAAAATAATTCTGAAAGCTGCCAGAAAATAACAAAACATTGTATAATGAGGATAGCAGAATAAATATTTGCTGATTTACTAACAGAAATAATAGAGACCAGGAACAATGGAAACCTATAAAGAGCTGGGGGTAGGAGAAGGAAACTGTCAGCCAAGAAGTATATATTCAACTAAGCCATCCTTCAAAAATGAAGATAAAGTGAATATGTTTTAGATAAGCAAAGACTGAGAGAATCCATCACTGGCAAACCAAGAAATGCAAAAATAAGTTCTTAAGATTGAAGGGAAATAACACTAGAAGGTAATCTGGATCTATAGGAAGAAATGAAGATCCCTGGAAATGGTATATATATCTAAGAAAACTATAAATGTTTATTCTTTTCTTCTTTTAGTTCTTTAAAAGTCTAAGACAAAAAGTTTAAAAGGCTCTTTAAAGAAAAGTTATAATTCTGTGTTGTGGAAATTATATCATATGTAGGTGTAATATACATGACAACAACAGCTGATGTATGAGGGAGTATATGGAACTATACTGTTACAATGTTTCTATTTTAAATGTGAAACAATACAGTGTCAACTGTATTGTGACCATTTATAGACACATCTTGTAATCCATAAGACAACTACTAAAAATAAAACACAGGGCTTCCCTGGTGGTGCAGTGGTTGAGAATCTGCCTGCTAATGCAGGGGACATGGGTTCAAGCCCTGGTCTGGGAAGATCCCACATGCCATGGAACAACTAGGCCCGTGAGCCACAACTACTGATCCTGCACGTCTGGAGCCTGTGCTCCGCAATAACAGAAGCCACAATAGTGAGAAACCCACGCACTGCGATGAAGAGTGGCCCCCACTTGCCACAACTAGAGAAAGCCCTCGCACAGAAACGAAGACCCAACACAGCCAAAAATAAATAAATAAATAATAATTAAAGGTACTAATAATTTAAAAAAAAATACCACAGAAGCGAAGAACCTAGAAAGTTAAACATATAGTTCTTCCTAAAAAAAAAAAAAATATATATATATATATATAAAACGCAAATAGGTATAGTCAAAAGGCGACAGAGAAAACTAATGGAAAACTAAAACCTATGTGATTAACTCTGAAAAAAAAAAGGCAAGAAAGAAGTTATAGAGGAACAACAACTTCAATTTTAAAAAAATAGATAAAATAAATAGAAAACAAACAGCAACAAATTGGCCCTAAGTGTACTTACATTAAGTGTATATGGACTGGACTTCCCTGGTGGCGCAGTGGTTAAGAATCCACTAGCCAATGCAGGGGACACGGGTTCAAGCCCTTGTCTGGGAAGATCCCACATGCCGTGGAGCAACTAAGCCCGTGAGCCACAACTACTGAGCCTGCACTCTAGAGCCCATGAGCCACAACTGCTGAGCCCAAGAGCCACAACTACTGAAGCCTGTGTGCCTAGAGCCCGTGCTCCACAACAAGATAAGCCACCACAATGAGAAGCCTGCACACCACAACAAAGGGTAGCACCCCGCTTGCCATAACTAGAGAAAGCCCGTGCACAGCAATGAAGACCCATTGCAGCCAAAAATAAAATAAATAAAATAAATAAATTTATTTAAAAAAAGTATATGTACTAAACACTCATAAATGGAATAATGGATTCATAAGTAGATCACAATTAAAAAGCAGATTGTCCAACTTGATAAAAAAGTAATACCAAACTGCTATTACGAGTCATTTAAAGAAAAAGAAAAAAATTGTTTGAAAGGAAAATGATGGAAAAAGTTACACCATGCAAATACTGAAATGTTGAAATATCAGGCAAAACAAACTGCAAGATATGAAGCATTACCAGAGATACAAAAATTTCTTAATGCTAAATAGGGTTAAGAACTAATAATGATGAATGTGTATGTGTCTAATTAGAGTCATGGAATGCTGACAGAACAAAAAGGAAGTACAGAGAAATTCACAAACATAACTGGAGATTTTAACACACTCTATTTAGTACATGGTAAATCAACTAGACAAAAATTCAGTAAGAATGGAGAAGATCTGAATGACACTACCAACCATCTTGACCAAACTGAAATTACAGAACATTATATCTAACACCTGCAGAACACACATTCTTTGTTAATACAAATGAAACTTTCACAAGACATACTTAGTCTGGGCCATAAAAAAAAATCTCAACAATTTTTAAAAATGTGAATTCATATAAGATATATTCTTTGATCATAATAAAATTAAATTATAAATCTATACAAGAATATATCTAGAGAAGATCTAAATATGTGGAAATAAAATCATTCACCATAAAATAACCATTTGGTCAAAAAAGAGATCACAAGGAAAATTAGAAAATATATTTAAAGGAATGATAATGAAAATAAATGGCACCAAAAAAATTGGGTGTTGTTAATCAGTGCATTAGAGGAAAATTTATAGTTTTCAAAGTTTTGATAGAAAGGATGAAAAGCTTAAAATGAATGGACACATCTTCTAACTTAAAGGTAAGCAAATTAAACCCAAAGAAAATAAAAGAAAGAAATAATAAAGAGTGAAAATCAACAAAATTGGAAACAACAGAGAAAGCTAACAAAGCCAACACTGGTTCTTAGGAAAGTTTTAACAAAACTGAGCAATGCCTTTCAAAATTTAACAAGAAAGACAGAAAACACAAACTACATATTAGAAATGAAAGATGGAATGTCATGATAATTTTACTGTCATCAAAAGGATAAGGGACTATCACAAACAACTTTATAAATTCAACATCTCAGATAAAATGGACAAATTTCTAAATAGACATAAATTACCAAACTGATGAGAAAATCTGGATACCAAATATTCACCACCCCCCCCCCCAAAAAAAAATCAAACTTAGTGTCAAAGACCTCTCCACAAAGAAAATTCTAGGCCCAGATAATTTCACTGGTGAATTCTCTCATTTAAGGGGAAAATGATACTAAACTTCTGGTTTCATAACAAACAAACTTTTAGAAAATAAAGGAGGAAGAGACACTCTCCAATTCATATGATACTCACACCTGATAACAACATTATAAGGAAAGAATTATAGACAACCTCCATAAATATTGATGTAGAAGTCTTAACAAAATATTAAAAAATCAAATCCCACACAAAAATGGTCTACCATGATCGACTAGAGACTAGATTTTATTCCAGGAATAATGAGTTAATTTAACATATAAACATAGATATATATCATCATACACACACACACACACATGCACACACAAAGGAAAGGTGGGAAGTGAGGTTGTAGTGAGAAAGAAAATGTCACCCTTTTGATACCCAGCTGTGACATTTGCAGGAAGGTAAGGCAATAGGGAGAGAGGTGCAGTGTCATGTGAAAGCTTATACAAGGTTAAAGAGGCTTCAGCATAGTTGAAAGTGGATGAAAATAGACTCTTCCAGAGCCAAAGATTATAGACATAGGAGAGAGAAGGGTTGGACAAAAAAATAAATGGGAAATCCCTGAAAATGTGGGCTTAAAGAAGATTCAGATCATGGTCAGGAAAATTTTATAATGAGGAATAAGGAAAATTTAGACTATTAAAAAGAGAAGTGGGCTTCCCTGGTGGCGCAGTGGTTGAGAATCTGCCTGCCAATGCAGGGCACACGGGTTCGAGCCCTGGTCTGGGAAGATCCCACATGCCGCGGAGCAACTAGGCCCATGAGCCACAATTACTGAGCCTGCGCGTCTGGAGCTTGTGCTCCGCAACAGGAGAGGCCGCGATAGTGAGAGGCCCGCGCACCGCGATGAAGAGTGGCCCCCACTTGCCACAACTGGAGAAAGCCCTCACACAGAAACGAAGACCCAACACAGCCATAAATAAATAAATAAATAAATAAAATTAAACTTTAAAAAAAACAAAAAAAAACAAAGACCCAATGCAGCCAAAAACTAATTAATTAATTAATTTAAAAAAAAAAAGAAAAAAAAAAAAGAGAAGTATCTAATATACCCAACAAAGATAATAGCTCTACAATATGGGCTATGTTATAGTCATTAAGGTGAACGTAGTCTCAAGATCACCCAGCAACATGGAAACACGTCATGACCTAATGTTAAGAGATTAAACAAAAAAGCATGACACAAAACATTGTGAATGTTAAGATGACAAATATTATAAAAACAAGTATAGGAAAACAGCCCAAAAGGGGAGTAAGAATAATGAATATAGTTGTTATTAGGTGGTGGGATTTTGCGTAGATATTTTTCAATTAAATATTCTGTCATAATATAATGTTACTTTAAAAACTTTAGGAATACTTTTTTCTTTAATCAAGGGATATAGAATACATCACAAAGAGCAATTAAAGTTAGGTATCACTACCAGTTTGAATAGTGTTCCCTCAAAATTCATGTCTATCCCAAATCTCCGAACGTGATCTTATTTGAAAATAAGGTGTTTGCAGATGGAATTAGTTAAGATGAGAACCTACTGGAGTAGGGCAGACCCTAAATCAAATGACTGATGTCTTTTTTTAGAGAAAAGTGAGGGGAGACACAGAGACCCAGGGAAGAAGACCATGGGTTGATGGAGGCAGGGACTGGAGTGGTGCAGCTACAAGCCAAGGACAACCAAAGATTTCTGACAACCACCAGAAGCTGGAAGAAGCAAAGAAGGATTCTTCCCTAGAGCCTTCAGAGGGAACACGGCCCTGTCCACACCCTGATATTGGACTTCTGACCTCCAGAACTGAGAGAACTTTTGTTGTTTTAAGTCATCTACTTTATGGCAATTTGTTACAGCAGCTATGGTGAACTAAATATCCACTTGGCCAGATGATTTTATTAAACATAAAATAATTGTTTGGTTTTGATAACACCCTCTCTTCACCTGATTTTCAGAACAAATTAAGACATAGCACATTGAAGTCAGGCAGATTTATATCAAAATGCCAGCTTTTCTGGTAAAGCTAACCTACAGGATAAGAGTGGAATCAGAGTCTATTGTGCTCATACTTCTAGCCTGAATTGGAGAGATTCATCTGTTTAGTTATGATACAAAGGACTTCCTCTGTCTGCCTTTGTACCACGTCCTGGGGAGCAGATCTTTTCTCACATCAGTAACACAGACGAGTCAGGAGAAGAAGAAAGAAGCTTAGCCAGTACTGTTTAGTTCCTTTTCTCTGATCTGCTCAAGCAGATTGTGGAGGAGGAATGCTCTTCCCATACTTACCCCTTCTGAAATGTGAGGTGGAACTTCTCTAACCATAGTGAAATGTAAAGACAGGCGGCCAAGTGTTCTTCCCTAATAAAAATACACAGTAAACTCCTGATGAAGTCCTGAAGGATCACATCTACATCCCTTCTAGTGTATCCCAAAAAATATAGGACTGTGCCGTGAACATTCAGTATACATTTATTGAGTGATTAAAACCAAATGAATAAAATGACACTGGCCATAAATTTTACAATTCAAAGATACGTAAATAAAAACTCTTGCAATTAAAGTGTTGCCTAGATTCAAAAAGGCAACAGTTTTTTTCACATTTTACTTTCTCTGAAATTGGATGCATCGTATGTTACAGTTTAGCAGTTTTCTTCTTTCTTAGTGGTACATAAAATAATGCTGTATTTTTGCTATATCTTACAATTGAGTTTTAGATCCAATAAAATATAATATATTTTTAAAAACTTAAAATTATTTCCTTATCAATTGCTGAAGAAATCATGTAAAACACACACACATGCACGCGTGCACACAAATATTCTTTCTCTCATAATCAGATGCAAAAACCTGAATTAGAAACACAGTTTAGCAGTAGTGCTAACCTCAGGGTCAAGGTTTTCAGAGAATGCATTTTTCTCAGCTTCTGGTTGTCTGCCATTCAGACTTGAGAGGAACGAAGGTGCAGAATGTGCCTCTAATTCTTCATGGAGGGCAGTGTCTTTATCTTCTCCTAGACTGTCTTTCTCCTCCCTGTGGCTGTGCTTTTTCAACATGCTCCTTGGCCGAGGTGAAGGCTTAAAGTGGTTGTCTGCTTCAAGGCTGCTGTTATTTTCTGCAGAAAAATACAATGTTTTAATACATTAAATACAATTTAATACACTAAAAAATACATTTTTTAAATGACCATGGCTTCTCCTACATTGCAGGTGCCACCACACTTCCCTCCTGTGCTGAAGCACCTTGGCTTTCTATCCTGGAGAGTCTAGAAGAAGCCCACACCCTTCTCTACACAGAACTCCAGAAAGTACAAGTAGGCGATAGTTCATAATCAAATAAATTTTTTTAAATGGCTACCATCCTGGAAGTAACTAGTATACTTCACTTTTGGAGTAGTTAACTCATCAACTCTCATAGTATTAAAAAAAAAATTTTTTTTAACAAACAAAATCAAACTGCCTCAGTTTCAGCCTTTATAAAATGAGGCAGTTCATCCATCAAACCTTTATTGAGTATCTGCTGCCAGGCCCCATACACATCATTCACATTAATGGACCTCAGAATCAAGACACTGGCAATGGCCCTGTCCAAGGATTTTAGAGGTTGGGAACGGAGACAATTCTAAACAAATAAAATTATAAGACAAAGGTAAGTGCTGTTACAAGTATAAAGATGATGTCAGTACAGGGAGTAGAAGAGCCAAATGTCCCTGGAAGGAGGAACAGACAACTGGATAACTTGTGAGCTGCTGTTCTCTGAGTCCATAAAACCTCTCCAGCAGTTATTAAAATTTCTTAGTTACTATTTCCATTACTTCTAAGTTTAAAACAACAATCTAATGCTGGTATACTTCCAGCCCTCAAAACATGATAAGAAACATTTTACATGAACTTTTCCCTAAATTTTACCTGTTATACATATCCATCTCTCCATTGTTCTACCAATGTATTCTTCTGACGAAACTTCAAAACTGAACTAATTAATACCTTTATCCTTTTTATCTATAAGTGGAGTTATAAATCCTGCTAGAAGATTCTACAACCATACCTAATTGGAACCACTTTAAATGTTTCATTGTCAATTTTAGGTATGTCCTAAACTCTGGTCAAATGTCCAATCCAAAATCCGAGAGTCATCCTAGATTCCTCCCTCAAAATCCAAAGGATCACAATACCTTATCCATTCTACTTGCTAAATTTCTCTCCATTTATCCCACTTTCTACATCCCCACTCTCAGTTCCTCATCCACTCTTGCCTAGATTACTGCCTCAGTGACATTTATAAAACACAAATCAGATCACATCACTCCTCTCCACAAAATTATTCAATGGCTCCCCATCAGCCAGTCTTACAGAATAAAAAGCTCATTGCCTCTGAACAATATAAAAGGTTTCATGGTTTTGTCCCTGGCTACCTGTGCTGCCTCATCACTGACACACCCACTTAGTAATCTGTCCTGAAATGCTGGGCTCACTGTGCTTCTGCAGCTGTGCAACATCCCTCCTGCCACCAGAGCTTGCCACCCAAGCTCTCCTTCTGCCTAGGATGTCCACTTCCTGTTTCTCCTCCTGACAAATGCTTGTCTGTCTTTGGAACCTCAGTTTAAGCAGAATATTGTATAATGCCTGGTTTTGAGTCATTTTTTTTTATTGTGGCACGAACACTTAATAGGAGATCCACCCTCTTAACAAACTTTCAAGTGCACAATACAGTATTATTAACTAAAGGCACAATGCCACAAGGCAGAGCTCTATAACTTATTCATCTTGCATAACTGAAACTTTACATCTGTTGACTAGCAACTCCCATTTCCCTCTCCCTTCAGCCCCTCATAACCACCATTCTACCCACTCTCTGTATGGGTTGCCTATTTCAGCTATTTCATATTTGAATCTTGCTCTGACACTCATTAGCATTGTAAACTTCCACGAATCATATAACCGCCACACACCCCAGTTTTCCTATAGGTAGAATTAGCTAAGATTTCCTAAAGCGCTCATGGGACTTGAGTAAGATAATACATACAAAGCGCACAACACAGTGCCTGACACATGGGAAGTGCTCAATGAATATCAACGATTGTATAGACATTTCCTGTTCTGATTTGTCCACCACTCCCGTTTTCTTTTTGGGTATCCTCTTCTCCTTTCTATCCATGTGATTCTGGTGGGTTAATAAATATCTCCTCCATACTTCAGTGAGAATGATGGGCACATGATGCAGCCCCCTTCTTCCTGTGCAGCTTATCATAGAAACTTCATTTCCTCTGACCACAGTAGGCAGTCAGGAGGTCAGTATTTTTCTACTTGGAGTTGGTGGATATGCATTTAAGACCATGGAGCTGGAAGGATGTGATTTAGAGACCGCTAGTGGCATTCTCTGCTGCCAAGTGAAGGGCTGTCTGAGACAAAGAAACCAAATAACAGAAAAATGGACCAAGGGATGGAGTAAATGGGGCAGTGACAGTGCAGGAGGAGAGAATGAGAGGGTCAGGGAGGCAGGGTAAAAGTAAAGACAGAGAATCCTGATGATATAGGAATACCGATTCTCTACACTTAATCACACCTAAAGCAAGGACTTCTGACATCCATGCTCAACACAGCGATAAACTCTTTCCACTGATGTTTGAATTGGGTCATTTGCATCTGAGAGTCCTGACTACAGGTACTATTATTTGTCAGTTATAGCTATTAACACCAGCTCCTCTAGGAAGCCTTCCCTGATGCCCTCAGGTAAATTTAGATGCCCACTTTCCTGTGTTCTTACTATACCTTTTATACACCTTCCCACCAAATTGTAAAGTATTTGCTATGGTCTGAATGTTTGTGTCCCCACCTAATTCTTATGTTGAAATCTTAACCCCAAAAGTGACATATTAGGAGGTGAGGCCTTTGGGAGGTGATTAAGTCATGAGGGTAGAATCTTCATGAACGGGATTAGTGCCCTTAAAACAATGCTCTACAAAGTTCCTGTGCCCTTTCCACCACATAAAGATACAATGAGAAGCCTGCAACCTGGAAGAGGGCCCTATCCAACCATGTGAGTCCTGTGATTTCAGACTTCCAGCCTCCAGGACTGTAAGAAACAGGTTTCTGTTGGTTATAATCTACCCAGTCTGTGGTATTCGGTTACAGCAGCCCAAACAGACTAAGACAGTATTGGAGGATTGGTACTAAGTCTTTGTAATGCCACAGTGATAGCTACTATCACAGTGCTTGTAACAGTGAAACATATTGTACCCACAATAAATATGTGGGATAAATAAAATGATCTGCTTATGAACAAATGCTGAATAATAAAATGAATAGTAAAAGCATTTATAGAGTACTTAATTTATACCAAGATTGCTCTAAGCACTTCAAATACATGAACTCAATTTAATTGCTTCAAACCCCTAGTGGTGGTTCAACTATTGTCTCCATTTTACAGGTAAATAAAATGAGGAACAAAGAGGTCATGTGCCCATAGTCATAAACTCTAATTTGTGGGATTAAAGCAGGAGCACCCAGACTCCAATGCTAATAGAGTCAAGGTTCTCCTGCTTTAAAGTTAAAATAAAAACAGCATAACCTGTAAAAATTACTTTCTACAATCACTACCAATGTGACCATTACCTGATAAAAGTGAAAGAGTTTGATTATTGTACTAGTTACAGCAGACAAGCAAGAACTAAGGAAACTTTCAGGTTCTAATATTTTTATAAAGCATTAAGTGATACTCAGCAATATCTCACTACATTAAAAATATTAAGTTCTTACTGCTGAACTGAATGAATAAGCATTTTCAGAACTCTAATGGAAAACTGATGAACTCATAAAAGTGCTAACAAAAGATCAAGATGAAAAAAAAAAATTAATTACATGGGACTGAGTGAACTGATGAGGATGAGTATAATTTTTGTGACTTTCTGTCTGAATTAAAAAAAAAAAAATCCCACAAGGACTCAGAGGCAAAGAATATACAAATCAATTTTCACTGCAAAGTAAAGGAGCTGTTGCAGTGAAGGATTACTGGACTGAATGTCAATATTATGACATAGTATGAGTGTGTTTCATGTTTGGTAATTGCAATCATTGTTGCTTTTGTTGTGGTCATCCATGTACAATGCTTGGTGTCAGTCTATTTATCTCTTGTAAAAATAAAATACAGTGTGTGTGTGTGAGAAAAAAAAAAAAAACTTCGTGGAGTGAATGTACAAGTCACTGTAGGCTCTTAATTAAAGGAACACAATGAATCTTGTATTGGAAGGTGAAAAAAAAATATTAAGTTCTAAACTCTATAAGAAAAAAAAGTCTAAAAATTTAGAGAAGGATAAAGCTAAGCTCATTAACCACTTTCCTTCTTTAATGAATGAATTATTCATTTATTCACTTATACATTCAAATACTTAATGAATTCTACATGCCAGGCACTAACCAGCAGCCTCAACTTTTTTCTTCAACTTGAATAATCTAGGAATAATGATTTTAATATATTTTATACCAAAATTCCACTTCCAGAAGCATCATCAGTTTTCAGAAAGAAAAAAAAATACATCTATACATTATCAAATGTTTTATTTTACAATCAAATGTAAATGATTACCTGTTTTGGTAATTTTTTTTATCCTACATATACTGAATTGCAAATGTTTAATGATTGTTTAAAAATACAGTATTGCACATTTAGAAGCCTGAGCTATCTTGTGGTCAAAATACAGTATTTCTCTATTCATTTTAATTTGTCACAGGTTTTAAAAAAGATATTAAATGGGTAGATTATTGCTGATTATCTACCATAAAGTTCTAATAATATACTTCTATCTATATCAGACTAATTTTTAGCTTCTATAATATGCTCACATTTTCTTATTAACCTAATGAAAAGCTCTTCAGAATCAGGAGAAATAGGATAAATATAATCCATAAAAATAGGTTTTTAAACTCAACTAAGACTAGGAAACACTGCATACTCTTTCTTGAAGATTCACTGTGCATATGTCTTTATTAACAGTTCCAAGAAGTTCATAAAGAAATTGGTTTAAAATTCCTATAACTCTGTGTTTTCCCCTCAATACCAATGAACAAACTGTGGAACATACTTTGGAAAATGGTGATGTAATGGATTATTCACTGTTTGATTACATTTCCCTTCTCTCCATTTTTGATTTTACTCAGTACACTGGGAAGGTACATTTTAGCAAGTTAATTCTGTTTCATTAGGCCTTGTGCTTACACTTTTGTAGAAGTTTATAGTTTGAGACATACTTCAGTAGATTCTTAAAACAATTTTGTAGGAAAGGAGAGCAGGTTTCCACCCCCTCCTCATGAAGACAGTGAGGCTTACCCTATGGCTGAGGTCACACATAATTAACTTGCAGTAGCTTTTCCCCTAGTATCCCTGCTTGCTCATATCTTCTCCTCATTTGAAAGTGGATGGAATTTGGGGGGTGGAAAAAGGAGTGTCTGAAATATAGCTTTGCCTAAGGTTACCAGTGCTATCTAATATGTAAAGTATGAAATACTTACCAGTACCATATTTAATGATGATATGAAAGAAAGAGGTTTTTGTGAAGGTTAGCATCAACTACTATTTTTTCTATAGAACAGAAAAAGACTGGAAGACTCCAAATCCTTAAACTTCTATGCCCTTGTTTCTGCATGGCAGCCCAGGGGATGTCACAGCAGTTGGTGCCTGCTTTACTCCATCTCTGCTGCACTATGCACAGAGCCCAGTAGAACTGTGGAGAAACTACTGTAATCACACCAGGAACATCCCCACAGAAAATTGAGTTTTAGTGGATTTTCCTGGGGAACAGAGAAGCCAAATGGAGATTCTCTTTTCTTAAGGAAAGTCTGGAGGCTTAAACAATAACAGCAACAACACCTCCCCCACCACCCCCTTCAAATATACAAATGCCAAACAAATATTCTGGCAAATGGCTGCATGGAAATGATTGTTTTAAGGACTAGCCCCAATGCTGCTATAACCCTGGTGTCTGGAGTGTGAGATGGATTAGAAAGGATTCCATTTTAGTTCCACTGCTAAAAACAAAATTGGAGCTCACAGGCCTAAGCAAGGCTGGACCGAGGAGCTTTGGAGCCACAGCTGTGGATGACTGAAGGTACTTTGGCCAGCTATCAGGCACTAGCAGAGATACAAGACTGAACGTACAACTGGACATCAGAATTATGGTTTTTCTCTATGGTTTTATTATTTTTATTTATATCTGTAAAATTGAAAAGTTAAGTCTGATTTTTTTTTCTTAAGTATCTACTAGCCACCATACGCAGTGGTCAAGAATCCACCTGCCAATGTGGGGGACACGGGTTCAATCCCTGGTCTGGGAAGATCCGACATGCCACGGAGCAACTAAGCCCATGCACCACAATTACTGAGTCTGTGCTCTAGAGTCCGTGAGCCACAGCTACTGGACCCATGCAGCACAACTACTGAAGCCTGCATGCCTAGAGCCCATGCTCCACAACAAGAGAAGCCACCACAATGAGAAGCCCGTGCACTGCAATGAAGAGTAGCCCCCGCTCTCCACAACTAGAGAAAGCCTGTGAGTGGCAAAGAAGACCCAACGCAGCCAAATATAAATAATAAATAAATAAATAAAAATTTAAAAAAATCTACTAGCTACCATGTAAAAGTATTTTGTGATTGATTATCTTAAAATAAATTTTCAAGAAATGCAATTACAGTAACCTAACAAATTACCTGAAGATACGCTTTTGATTGGAAGAATTCTGGGTTTCATTTCCATTTTAATTTTCTCTTTTTCAACTTCTTGTTGTTTATTTTGAGATTCAGATAAGGGATTTACAACCATGCCTTCACCACCATCAGGTGCCATTTCATCATTTTTGATAGAGACTACTGGCTCATCTTTCCTCACATCATTGATTGATTTCTTGGTTTTCAAAAAAGACCGTTTTGGAGAATTCTTTACTTCATAATCTGATATATGAAAATCATTAATCTTTTTCTTAACTGAATTTTCATCTACTGAGGTGTCAGAAAAATCACCTAAGGAAACTGAAAAATAGAAGAGAAAAAATATTTTCAATAGTATATTTTAAAGTTTTGAACATTACATCAATCAAAAAGATTACCTTAAAGACTGGAAATGAATTTACAACTGTGAATAGATTTGCAGCCCTAAAAAACAGTTAACTTTGGCAGTTTTTATTGGCATTTGTAAAATAAAAATTTCAGTTTCATTAATTTATTCAAAACATACTTATCGAGTATGAATAGTTTGTCAAGGCAAGCACTGTGCTTGCTCTGAGAAAAGTCCTTCAAAAGTTCTTCAAAATAATAATCAGCCATGGACATTTAAATTAGATTTTGGACTGTAAAGCTTTTCTTTTTTTTTTCCAAAAACTTCATAAAATCAACAATATTTGTAAATGGAAGAATTTGCTAATAATGTTTTTTCATAAAAATTTTGGAACTGCAATTCCATCCATACCACAGTATTAGATTTTACTATGAGAAGAATAATAAAGAATGCTAACCGAACTATAAAGCAATGATTTAACTATTGTTCTGATTACTTTTACAGAGAACATTGAAAGTTATTCACTGAAAGTATAAAACACTGAATTTCAAGTTTAGAATTTTGTATGTTTATCCTGAAATGTAAAATATTAATATTTTACATAATCAAAAGAAACCAAATTAACCATACAGTACTGATATACTGGGTTTTTTAAACTGATTCCCTGTCACAGCCAAAAAAACCTTGATTTATAAAAAGCATTATAAAAGTGATCCTAACGTGCACAAAGTTTAGTTCTATGGGCCCTAGTTATTACCTTATAGGGTTGACCTTAAAGATGAACTTGTTATCTCCAATGTGGTTTACCACTAACAAGCAAATCTGCTGTCAGTTAAATTTTATTTTCATACACACATTCAGAAAAGAAACAAGGAAAATCATACAACTTCTTTAAAATTAAGAGTGGCTTTTTACTCATTAAAAAGTTGGAGATCTAAAACCTGTGAATTCATAGGTATTATTTTAACATAGTGATTTTTTTGCAGGGTTGGACTAAACCTAACTAAAGAAGCAAAAAGAAGAGAAGTGGTTTACTTTCCCATGTCCTCACATACCAATCTCATCACTGTCAAAGTCATCTGAGTATTCAGAACTTCTTTGTCTGGCTGAGCGAGCTGTAATTGCTTTTATTAGTTCATCCTGAAATGAGATAATTAAAATCAATTTCCTCCCAAATGTGGAGGTCTCATATATTGAATTAATTCTTTAAACAAATAATGTTTGATTAATAACTGCCTTAAAACTTAGGTTTCATTCATTGAACAGATATTCACTGAAAGCCTACCTTATGCCATGCACCCAACCCATAAGACTCAATGCAGAATATCACAGACAATTCCTTTCCTCATGGAGCTTAGGGTTAAATTAAAGAAGACAGACAACACCAAGCAAATTAATTGAAGGACTCAATTTAGACAGGGTTAATTATAAACTGGCATTATAGAAGAAACTGGTATCCTTTATGATCTTTTGTTTCAGCATATTGCTTTTAACAGATGTAATCAATACTGCAAACTTAGAGGCTGAGTTCAAAATTGTAGTGACTGGACAGGGAAAACCTAAATGTTATAATGTTACACCAGGGGGAAAAAAACACCAATTTTTATATGAAAATGGCAATTAGAAGCTGCTATTCAACTTTTAAAAGCTAATTTAACTTTTAATATTGTAAGAACCTAGTATTGAGTTTAGTTTGGTAGTCTTAAAGCCACACAGAAGAGTTGATAATACTGGAGCCCAAATACAATCATCTGCAAAATTTCAAAAGAAACATAGATTTACTCCAGCTTTACATAGGACTGTTGTATTGAATAGAAGCACTTTCAAGTCCAATATTCCTAATACAGTGTTTAACATGTAAAATCATTCAAAATAAAAATACTTTACCTGGAAAGTAGTTCTTTTGGTGACTTTTGGACTCTTTGTATATGCCAAAGTTGTGCTAAAAACTTCATCAGACATAGTGTTTATTTTAATTCTCTAACTTTATAAAATGGCTAACAAATGATAGGGATAATTCAACCTCTGATGGTGGCTGAAATATATAAAAAACAAATCAGACTTTTTTGCATGCTTGAGAATTTCCATTACTACACTTAGTACTCCCTCCCTGCCCCCACAGCCAAACAAAAACCAGAAAAGCATCATATGAACGTTGAGCTATATCTTCACTTTTAAGTAGCAGAGTAATAAACAGAGTTCTTGTAAAGAAAAAGCAAATTCTACGAACAAACTTGTTTTCAGAAAAATAAAATTCAAACTGAAGTTATCCAAAAATATTTCTACAATTATTTTATTATCCTAAATAAGTTTTACAATTATTGCACTCATTTAACTAATGAGTGCAATAGGTTGTTGCCAATTAAAATAGAAACTTTTTCACCTCCCTTCCATTCAAAAAGTATAATATAGCCTACAAAACAGCCATAATTATTTAAAAGGCTACAAAGAAGACTATTGTCAGCATAAAGTACAGCAACGTTCCCCAACCTTTTTGGCACCAGGGACCAGTTTCATGGAAGACAATTTTTCCACAGATGGCGGGTGGGGGGAATTGTTCGGGCGGTAATGTAAACGATGGGGACCGATGGGGGGCTGCAGATGAAGCTTCACTCACTCGCCCATCGTTCACCTACTGCTGTGTGGTCTGGTTCCTGGTTCCTAACAGGGGTCTGCGGCCTGGGGTTGGGGACCCCTGAAGTACAGAAGTCCCCTACATACCAATGAGTTCCATTCCGAGATTGTGTTTGTAAGTCCAATTTGTTCCTAAGTCCAACAAATTTAGCCTAGGTACCCAACAGTAGTACAGTACAACAACTAGCATACAGGGGCCGGCATGAAGTGAACAGGCAAGAAGAGTTACTGACTGGAGGAGGGAGAGGAGGTGGAAGATGGTAGAGTTGAAGGATTGTCAGCAATAGGAGACGGAGGGCAAGCTGCAATTTCACTCATGCCTGACATTGATGGCACATGTTCTGCTTCCTGGCTGCATTCAATTCTATCTACCCTCTTGATTCCGGGCATCCTGGGCTTGAAATAAAGATACTGAACTACTGTGCCCTATACAGTACTGTACAGTAAAGTACACAAAAGCACAACCACTTGTAGAGGACGCACGCACGTGACAATGTACACCATACACGTGAACTAACGTACATGATTGGACATGAGAACGCAGGTTCGCATCTTTTAAAGTTCGCAACTTGAAGGTTCATAGGTAGGGGACTTAGCGTATATAACTAAGAACATCACCATTTAAAAAAAAAAAAAGTTTACATACAGTGCTGGGAAAGAAAAAGATCGTAAATAGTGATATTTTTCCAGCCACTCTTCCCTCTCACAAGTGTTGAAATACTATTAGATAAAACAAAAAGAAGCTTCTGTGATGGACTACATTAAAATCTCTGTTAAATGGTCCTGTGGACGTTTCCAGTGCTCCAGGCGGAGGCTGCTCACCCTCCCCGCCGCCCTCAGCAGCGCGGGGTGGGGGACCGCTCCGGCCCGGCCAGGTGGCGCCCTGTGCCTGCTCGATCTGCCCCGTGTGGCCGACCAAGCAAGCACCCGTCACTAGCCAGGTCGGTGCATAGCCGAGCGCTGCCTCCGCCCCGATTCTCCACAACCCTCAAGTCCCGAGGTCTGTACTCACTCTGCATTCCTGCGGATGTCTCCCCGCGACCGGAGGAACCAGCTGCTGGCCCCTCTCCTGGGCCTGGGCCTGGCTGCTCTCAGAGACCAACTCTGCAGGGAGCGAGGAGGCGGTACTAAGAACGGAGGTGGGAAGCCGTTGCTAGGAAACAGCGTCTCCGGGAGGAAGTGACATACCGCGCCGCAGGTCTCTCGGGTACCTAACACCGCCCTACAGCCCGCCGTGTCACTGGTGCAACCGCCCAGACGAAGGAAATGACATCAGCCCTCTGGGTCTGGGGAGAAGGGTGCTTTATCGGCCGCCTGTGCTTCAATCATTACCTAGGAGACAGAACCTGTCCAGCTCCCACCTGCGCGCTGAGAGCTGGCGCTTGTCAGTGGCGTTAGGATCTTCAGCCGCACAAAGCACATCCATCGTTCGTTTTGCCACAGTTGTCACAGACATGAAGTTCTGTGAATCGTAGTAGTGTACTAACGGACTAGTGCACTAACAGATGGGACAGAATAGCAAGATAGAGACGTTTGCAGGTTCAGGGGTCAAACTACGCGTTTGAATCCTGGTGCACCTCCCTCTGTCCGTGTGACGCCGTGCAAGTTAACGTCTGTACACCCCAGTTTCCTCTTCTGTAAAATAAACAAATAAAAATAATAATATTAATAGCCACCTTAATAGCGTTGCTGTCAGTATTGAATGAAATCATGCAGATGGAATACTTGGAAGAGTGCCTGGGATTGCATTCCGTCAATGTTAGATACTCTCTTTGTGCAACTCAGCCACAAAGGGCCTGGATAGAAGTCATCCCTTGTCCACACAGCTGAAAACCCATTCCGAGTGTTTCTTTAATGTAAAGTTTCCCGCTTTGTATATGTACTCGGTGGATAATCTGGCTAAAATCAAACCAGTCCACAAAATGATCTAATAGGCAGAGGACTGTGTGCTGATAAGGTAACCAAAATCAACACCACTTAATTAGCATAGGTAATCCTTAAACAAATAAACAAAGACTTTTCTTTATAGACTTTAAAATAACAAGGATTTCTACTTTTTTTTTAATTTAAAAGAAGCTCAATCCTAAATTGTCTGAATGCATTTATTATTCATTGACAAGTAATTAAACTTGTTGCCGGTATTTTTCCTCTGACTCTGAAATATATTTTCACTTGTTCATCAAATATTTATAAACAAATCACATTGAGATATAAGTTTAATAAATCAATGTGTTGAAAAACCAAATGTGCATAACAAGAAATACGAAATTTAGTGTAAAAAAACAACCTATGCTTTTAACAATATGTGCAATGCAATTTTTTAGATACTATATTCAGTTGATGCTCAACTTGTCCTTGTTTGAAAAACTCAGTTTGATCAACATTTGCTTAACTTTGATGTTTTCAAACATTTTTGGATGTCTGCATCAAAGATTTTTCATTCACCACTTACTGTTAACTTTCTGACCCATATAAGTTATTAATCAACAAATATGATTCCATCATAGTACCTGTGTCCACAAGGAAAGGACAAGGTCCACATTTTCCTTATATGTGAAGTACTAATTTGTTTGTGTTGAAGTATTTATATTCATTCAAAATGCTCTGTTCATTTTTTTCATCCATTTGGCTAATATAGTTTTCACTTGGATATGGCTTAAGAAAATAAAATTCACAAAGATATTAATAAAAAGAGCCTTTAAGGAAAAAGTCTATCTTTTTTTACAGAACCCACTAGATTTATATTTTTAACTTAATTCAAAATAATTAATACAGGATATAAAAGCTATGCCATACATAGCTATAGTAAATAAGACAGTTAACCTGAACTAGTTAATTTCTCACAAGCCCTAAGGCACAGTCTTTCCACTATTATGTTAAGCACCAGAATATTATGCACTTTATTAATATTTTCAGGTAGCTTCAGTATAATAATATGTTAATAATAACATTATATAAACCTGAATTAATAGCATGATGTTTTCTGATGTACAGTTTGCAATAAATAACTGTTGAATGAATGAATGAAATCAAGAATAAACAAATAGCATTTAAAGCTGAAAAATAATTTTTGAAACATTCCTATAAAAGCTCATGGATACTCACTTAAGAAAATGAAAACACTCCAACACACAAAATTTCAGTAGCTTATGTAACATTTTCTCTATATTTCATTTTTCTAATATATATTTGATCACAGAAGTATTTGCCTAGCAAACTTTTTTGAGTTTACTACTCTTTTCATTTCCAAACTTTGCCTTTATTCATTCATTCAATAAGTAAGTATATCCATAACATTTTGGGTCAGATTTGGTGAGTTCCAAGGTAAAGCAGACTAAGTCCCTGCCTGGGGATCCTGTAGACTAGAGAGAGCTAGAAGGCTGAGTAAACACATAATGACTGTACACTGTGAGAATTTCTCTATAGGAATACAAAGTAAGAAGCTCTCAAGAGAGAAAAATTCTTCCTGGAGGTTCTAAAGAGTTTTCACAGAGAAAGTGAATTCAAGTTGATTAATGAATTTAGGAGATAAGGAAGGATTTTAAGCAGAGGAAATGGTCTATGAATATGGAGGCTAACACTGTTCTATCTGAGGGGCAAGGAGGGGAGTGAGAAGCTCCATTTCCAGATCAAGAAGCAAACGAAAAGTGACTCTTCTTCAAAATTTCCCTGCCTTCACAAGAACAGGCAAATTGTTAATGTCTTTTGACTGGCAGTTAGAGAAAAACGATCTTGTGCTCATAGGCAGCGCTGGTTGAAAACATACAGCACGTGTTTAACATCTTGAGAAGTATGTTACAAAAGCAAATCCCTCTGGGTGTCAACTGATAAAGATTATACTTGCATTAAACATTGAATGCCTATGTTGGCAGAGGATAGGAGAAAGAGCCCAGATTCAAGTGCACTTACCAATCAATACCAGGGCCAATTTGTGGGAGAAGAACAGCAAGAAGCTTATAGAAGGTAAATATCAGAATCTTGAAGAAAGACAAACATGACGAACTACACTGGCCATCTTTACTCAAATATAGCAGTATGTATTCTTTTGGGCTGTTAAGCAGACATACATGAATACAGCAAGAGAAGCATGATTCGTCATAATTCGAACTCAGAAGTTGTAATTCAAACAAGTACCTATAGTATGATTTTTTCCCCATGTTAGTTTACAACTGCAAAGGTGACTTGGAGAGAAAGCACTTCCACTGCCTAAAAAGGCTTGTGTTCTGTGCAGTAATCCTATGTGTCTTCTGAAAGCGAGAGGAAAGGAATTTCAGGCATGATGTACTTTCTCTGTAAAAAAACAAAACAAAACAATCATCCCCAAAGGAAGTAGGACTTCGTGAATTGTTCCTGAGCTCAGCAATATTCTTGCATCTCCAGCTAAATGAAGAGACGGACTTAGCTTAATTTCCTAGGGTGACTAGAAGTGAATGCCTTTAAGACTGTTGCAAGGCTTGCATCCTACTGGGTAAAACATATGGATTTTTGCAAGCTACTAGGAGGAACGGGAGAACATACCAAAGACTGGGAGACTGACCTTTGGCCAGTGACCGAGAGATGAAAGCATTGGGGAAGAACTGGTCTTTTAGAGACTTATATGGGCTACAGTTGAAACGCTTCTCCATAAGGTGTTTGACCAAGAATGGTTAAGACACAAGTTTTCACCCCTCCTAGCAGAAGCAGATTCCTTTCCTATGTACAAGGCCTTTCTTCACACCCATGTGTACCAAGGCCAGGCACGGACGTTTCAGTGAAGAGTAATATTAGGAAGGATGGAATACCCACTGCAATTAGAGGTCTGGTGATCTTCAGCTGAGCACTGCCAAGGGCGGTATGAAATGACAAGTGAAACCGTTTGCAAAAACAATTCATAGGAAGGGGCTTTGGGTTACCGGGTTAGACCTGTCTCTCCTCCACGGAGAGTAGGGCTTACTTACTGTCTATAGCAGAGAAAGTATAGGTGCAGAGACCTTTCCTTAGGTGGATGATCAAGTGGAAGTCAAGTTCATGGGGAGCCCTGTTAAAGGGATAGCCAAGCAAGATAAGAGGAGTCACTTGAAAAATGCACTCGTCTTAGGGTACCCGGTACAAGCAACCACTGTGTGAAATCTGTATCCTGCGAGCTGCTCTCGTTAGGCCATGGGTAGTCGGATGCATGCTAGATATCAGAAATTTCACACATTGTATTGATTTGCCACGTGAAACTCTTCGGTCACACCGGAAACAGGCTACGATTCGTCTGACAGCCTGCACTACAACGGTTTTCTCAGCTTAGTTTATAGCTGCCTTCAGGTAAGAGGTGCAAGCCTGAGTTCACTAGAAAGCGTTTCCACTATTGAAAGGCCTGTATTCCGACCAGTCAATATTTTTGTCCTCTCAAACAGAGATGAAAGGAATTTCACTCATGGTTTACTGTCTCTGTCAAAGAGTCACCACCAGAGGAAGCAGGGTGTGAGAATGGTTGCAGAGCTCTGAAATACACTTCTTCTTCAGCTGAATGACGAGAAGGGCTCAGCTTAGTTTCCTAGTGTGACTAGAGGCGAATGCATTTAAGTTTGTATGAAAGGGTGGTGTCCTACTGGTAAAACATACGTGAGTATACCTAGCCACAAAGAGGATGGTTGAGAAGACATTGACCTCCGTGGAGACGCACTTTCGCACTTAGATAACAAGAGAAGAGCTGTAGGCATAAGACTTACGTATCTGCTGCTTCTATGGCCTAAACTGAACACCCTCCTCCCTGTGGTATTTAACAGAGAATGAGAGGGAAAAGCGTACAACCAGCCAAAGAGAAGTAGCTTCCTTTCTGAAGCAGAAAGCCTTTCTGCAATGCTATGTGAAGGGCCTTGTGTTCCAGGTGGGTGAGAAAAAGGTAATGTTACAGAAGGAAAAATTCTCAGTGTGCGTGGAGGCCGGGAAGTGCCCAGTGGAGTTTTACCGATGGTAGCTTTCATTGCAAACATTGACAGTTTAGTGGAAGCCTTGAAAGGCCGAATCCTTAGTGTTACCTGGTTAGACCTGTCTCTCTTACACGGAGAGAAAAGCTTGCTTACTGGGTATTGCAGGGAAAGACTAGGTGCAGATACCTCTCCTTAGGTGGATGATCAAATGAAAGTCAAGTGCATGGGGAGCCCTGTTAAAGGGACAACCTGGCAAATTAAGAAGAGGCACTTTAAAAATGCACTCATCTCAGCGTACATGATAGAATCGTCTAGAGTGAAGGCTGTGTGAAATGTGTGTCCTATGAGCTGTTCTCCAAAGGCCATGGGTGAGTCTGATGCATGCTAGATCTCAGAAACTTCACACATTGTACTGATTCACCTTTTGAAACTCTTCACTCACTTTGGAATAAGGCTACAATTCCTCTGGCAGGCCTACACAGCAACGGTTTCCTCAAGTTCGTTTATATCTGCCTTCAGGTAAGAGGGGCAAGTGTGAGTTGGCTAGAAAACGTTTCCACTGCCTTAAAAGATCTGTATTCTGGCCAGAAAACATTTTTGTCTTTTCAAGTTGAGAAGAAGGGAAATAGGGTCATCGTGTACTGTCTCTGTCAAAGAGTCATACACAGAGGGAGCAGTGTGTGAGAATGGTTGTAGAGTTCTGCGATACTCTTCATTTCAGCTGAATGACAAAAAGTGCTCAGCTTAGTTTCCTAGGGTAACTACAGGCAATGCATTTTACTTTGTTTGAAAGGCTGGGGTCTTATTGGTAAAATATATGTGAGTTTTCAAGCCAAAAGAAGGATGGTTGAGAAGACACCGACCTCTGTGGAGATGGACTGTCATGCTTGGATCATGCGAGGAGAGCTGTAGGCATAGGGCTTTGGTCGCTGCTGCTTCTAGGGCCTAACCTGAACACCCTCCTCCCAGTGGTATTTAACTGAGAATGGTAGGGAAAAACCTTCAACCTGCCACAAAGAAGTACCTTCCTTTCTGAAGCAGAAACCCTTTCGTCAGTGCCATTTGAAGGGCCTTCTCTTTCAGATGGCTGAGAAAAAGATAATATTACAAAAGGAGAAATACACACTGTTCACGGAATCCTGGTGATGCTCAGAGGAGTTTTGCCGAGGGTAGCTTTCATTGTGAACGTTGACCATTGGCGGAAGCATTTGCAAGGCCAAGTTTAGTGTTGCCTGGTTAGACCTGTTTCTCGTACATGGAAAGTAGGACTTGCTTCCTGGGTACTGCAGGGAAAGTCTAGGTGCAGAGGCATCGCCTTAGGTGGAGGATCAAATGGAAGTCAAGTGCATGGGGAGCACTGTTAAAGGGACAATGAGGCAAGATAAGAAGAAGCACTCGTCTCAGTGTAAAAGGTAGAATCATCTAGAGTGAAGACTGTCTGAAATGAGTATCCTACAAGCTGCACTCCGGAGGCCAAGGGTGAGTCTGATGCAAGCGAGATTTCAGGAATTTCACACATTTCGATTCGGCTTTTGAAACTCTTTGGTCACTTTGGAATAAGGCTACAATTCCTCTGGCAACCCTACACTACAAGGGTTTCCTCACGTTAGTTTGTGGCTGCCTTTAGGTAAGAGAGGCAAGGGTGAGTTGGCCAGAAAGCGTTTCCACAGCCTTAAACGATCCGTATTCCGACCGGAATATAGTTTTGTCTTTCAAATTGAGAGGAAAGGAAATTCGGGCAAGGTGTACTGTCTCTGTCAAACAGTCATTCACAGAAGAAGCAGGGTGTGAGAATGGTTGCAGACGTCTGCAATACTCTTCGTCGTCAGCTAAATGACGAGAAGCACTCAGCTTAGTTTCATAGGGTGACTAGAGGCGAATGCCTTTAAGTTTCTATGAATGGCTGGTGTCCTACTGCTAAAACATATGTGAGTTTTCCAATCCACAAGGAGAATGGTTTCGAAGACATCGACTTCTGTGGAGATGGACTTTCCCACTTGGATCATGCGAGGAGAGTTTTAGTCATAGGGCTTTGGTTGCTGCTGCTTCTATGGCCTAAACTGAACACCCACCTCCCAGTGGTATTTAACTGAGAATGATAGGAAAAAGCGTTCAAACTGCCAGATGAGAATAGGTTTCCTATCTGAAGCAGAAAGACTTTCTTCAATACCATTGGAAGGGCCTTCTGTTCCTGATGGGTGAGAAAAAGATATTATTACAGAAGGAGAAATTCACACTGTACGTGGAGCCCTGGGGTTGCTCAGAGTAGTGTTCCCGAAGGCAACTTTGATTGCAAACGTGGACCACTTCGTGGAAGAGTATGGAAGGAAGAGACTTTAGTGTTACCTGCTTATACCTGTCTGTCCTACACGGAGAGTACAACTTGCTTACACTCTACTGCAGGGAAAGTCTAGGAGCAGCGGTCTATCCTTTGGTGGATGATCAAATGGAATCAAGTGCATGGGGAGCCCTGTTAAAAAGACAGCCAAAGCAAGATAAGAAGAGCCACTTGAAAAATTCACTCATCTCTGCATACTCGGTAGAAGCATCAATTGTGTGAAATCTGTATCCTGCCAGCTGCTCTCCTTAGGCCATGTGTGAGTCTGTGCATGCTAGATTTTATAAATTTCAAATATTGTATTGATTCAGCATGTTAAACTCTTCGGTCACACCGGAATCAGGCTCCTAGTCATCTGGCAGCCTGCACTACAACAGTTTCCTCACATTAGTTTATAGCTGTCTTCAGAAAAGAGGTGCAAGCCTGAGTTGGCTAGAAAGCATTTCCACTATCTAAAAAGTCCCGTATTGTGAGCAGTAAACACTTTTGTCAAATTGAGACAAAAGGAATTTCACTCACGGTGTACTCTCTCTCTCATAGAGTCCCCACCAGAGGAAGTAGGGTTTGTAAAATGTTCCAAGCTCTGAAATACTCTTCATCTTCAGCCCAAAGATGAGCAAGTCTCAGCTTAGTTTACTATGGTTTGCATGAAAGGCTGGTGTCCTACTGGTAAAAGATTTGTGAGTTTTCCTAGCCACAAGGAGGATTGCTGAGAAGACACCGACCCCTGTGGAGGTGGACTTTTGCGCTTGGATCATGCGAAGAAAGCTGTAGGCAAACGGCTTCTGTGACTGCTGCTTCTATGGATAAGCTGAACAGCATCCTCTTTGTGGAATTTCACTGAGAATGATAGGAAAAAGCGTTCAACCTGCCAAAGAGAAGCAGCTTCCTATCTAAAGCAGAAAGCTTTTCGCAATGCCATGTGAAGGGCCTTGAGTTCCTGGCAGGTGTGAAAAAGATAATATTACAGAAGGAGATATTCGCAGTGTTTGTGGAGCCCTGGCGTTGCTCAGAGGAGTTTTGCCAGGGCAATTTTCATTGCAAACGTTGACCATTTGATGGAAGCATTTGAAAAGCCGAGTCTTTAGTGTTACCTGGTTATACCTGTCTCTCTTACACGGAGAGAAGGCCTTGCTAACTGGGTACTGCAGGGAAAGTCCACGGGCAGAGAGCCCTCTCATTAGGTGGATGGTCAAATGGAAGTCAAGTGCATGGGGAGCCCTTTTAAAGGGACAACCTGTCTAATTAAGAACAGGCACTTGAAAAATACACTCATCTCAGCGTACACGGTAGAATTGTCTACAGTGAAGACTGTGTGAAATGTGTATCTAACGAGCTGCGCTCTGTAGGCGATGGGTGAGTCTGATGCACGCTAGATGTCAGAATCTTCACACATTGTATTGATTCTGCTTTTGAAACTGTTCGGTCACTTTGGAATAAGGCTACTATTCCTCCGGCAGACCTACACAACGACGGTTTCCACACGTTAGTTTATAGCTGCCTTCAGGTAAGAAGGGAGAGGGTGAGTTGGCTAGAAAGCGTTTCCACTGCCTTAAAAGATCCGTGTTCTGACCATAAAATATTTTTGTCTTTTCAAATTGAGAAGAAGGGAAATTCGGGCACGTTGTACAGTCCCTGTCAAACAGTAATCCACAGAGGAAGCAGGGTGTGAGAATGGTTGCAGAGGTCTGCAATACTCTTCGTCGTCCGCGGAAATACGAGAAGCACTAAGCTTAGTTTCCTAGGGTGACTAGAGGTGAATACCTTTAAGATTGTATGAAAGACTGGTGTCCTACTGGTAAAACATATGTGAGTTTCGTAGCCACAGTGAGGATGGTTGTGAAGACATCGACCTCCATGGACACACTTTCGCGCCTTGATAACGAAAGGAGAGCTTTAGGCATAGGACTTTGACGCTGCTTTTCTATGGCGTAAACCGAACCACCTTCTCCCTGTGGTAGTTAACAGAGAATGATAGGAAAAAGCGTTCAACCTGCCGAAGAGAAGTAGCTTAGACCTGTCTCTCTTACACTGAGAATAGGGCTTGCTAACTGGATACTGCAGGGAAAGTCTAGGTGTAGAGCCCTCTCCGTAGGTGGATAATCAAATGGACATCAAGTGCATGGGGAGCTCTGTTAAAGGGGCAACCAGACAAATAAGTAGAGGCCCTTTAAAAAAGCACTCATCTCAGTGTACACGGTAGAATCCTTTAGAGTGAAGGCTGTGTGAAATGAGTATCCTACAAAATGCACTCCAGAGGTCAAGGTTGAGTCTGATGCATCCGAGATCTCAGAAATTTCACACATTGGATCTATTCGGCTTTTGAAACTCTTCAGTCACTTTGGAATAAGGTGACAATTCCTCTGGAAAACCTTACATTACATTACAACCCTACACTACAACGGTTTCCTCACATTTGTTTATAGCTGCCTTCAGGTAGGAGAGGCAAGGGTGAGTTGGCTAGAAAGCATTTACACTGTCTTATAAGATCCGTATTCCGACTGGAAAATACTTTTGTCTTTTCAAATTGAGAGGCAAGGAAATTTGGGCATGCTGTACTGTCTGTGTCAAACAGTCATCCACAGAAGAAGCAGGGTGTGAGAATGGTGGCAGAGATCTGTAATACTCTTCATCATTAGCCGAATGACGAGATGCGTTCAGCTTAGAGACCTAGGGTGACTAGAGGTGAATGCATTGAAGTTTTTATGAAAGGCTGGTGTCCTACTGCTAAAACATGCGTGAGTTTACCTAGCCACAAGGAGGATGGTTGAGAAGACATCGACCTCCATGGAGACAGACTTTGGCGCTTGGATCATGCAAAGAGAGCTTTGGGCATATGGCTTTTGTCGCCGCTCATTCTATGGTTTCTGCTGAACACCCTCTTCCCTGTGGAATTTAACTTAGAATGATAGGAAAAAGCGTTCAACCTGCCAAAGAGAAGTAGCTTCCTTCCTGAAGCAGAAAGCCTTTTTGCAATGCCTTGTGAAGGGCCTTGTATTCCTGGCGGGTGAGAAAAATGTAATGTTACAGAAGCAGAAATTCACACTCTTTGTGGAGCACTGGCGTTGCTCAGAGGAGTTTTGCCGAGGGCATCTTCATTGTGAAGGTTGACTGTTTGGTGGAAGCATTTGAAAGGCCAAGTGTTTAGTGTTACCTGGTTAAACCTGTTTCCCTTACACGGAAAGTAGGGCTTGCTTACTGGGTACAGTAGGGAAAGTCTAGGTGCAGAGCCATCTCCTTAGTTGGATGATCAAATGGACGTCAAGTGCATAGGTAGCCCTGTTAAAGGGACAACCAGGCAAATAAAGAAGAGGCACTTGAAAAATGCACTCATCTCAGCGTTCATGGTAGAACCATCTACAGTGAAGGCTGTGTGAAATGTGGATCCTACGAGCTAGTCTCCAAAGGCCATGGGTGAGTCTGATGCATGCTCGATCTCAGGAACTTCACACATTGTATTGATTCAGCTTTTGAAATTCTGCGGTCAATTTTTTTCTTCTTTTTAACATCTATTTTACATATGGTAGTGTATATATGTCTATATATACACTACTGCTCTCTCACTTTGTCCCAGCTTACCCTTCCCCCTCCGTGTCCTCAAGTCCATTCTTTAGTAGGTCTGCATCTTTATTCCCGTCTTGTACCTAGGTTCTTCATGACCTTTTTTTTTTAACATCTTTATTGGAGTATAATTGCTTTACAATGGTGTGTTATTTTCTGCTTTATAACAAGGTGAATCAGTTATACATATACATATATCCCCATATCTCTTCAATCTTGCATCTCCCTCCCTCCTGCCCTCCCTATCCCACCCCTCTAGGTGGTCACAAAGCACAGAGCTGATCTCCCTGTGCTATGCAGCTGTTTCCCACCAGCTATCTATTTTACATTTGGTAGTGTATATATGTCCATGCCACTCTCTCACTTTGTCTCAGCTTACCCTTCCCCCTCCGTGTCCTCAAGTCCATTCTTTAGTAGGTCTGTGTCTTTATTCCCATCTTGTACCTAGGTTCTTCATGACCTTTTTTTTTTTAACATCTTTATTGGAGTATAATTGCTTTACAATGGTGTGTTATTTTCTGCTTTACAACAAGGTGAATCAGTTATACATATACATATATCCCCGTATCTCTTCAATCTTGCATCTCCCTCCCTCCCGCCCTCCCTATCCCACCCCTCTAGGTGGTCACAAAACACAGAGCTGATCTCCCTGTGCTATGCGGCTGTTTCCCACTAGCTATCTATTTTACATTTGGTAGCGTATATATGTCCATGCCACTCTCTCACTTTGTCCCAGCTTACCCTTCCCCCTCCCCCTATCCTCAAGTCCATTCTCTGGTAGGTCTGCGTCTTTATTCCCATCTTGCCCCTTGTTTCTTCATGACCATTTTTTTTCTTAGATTCCATATATATGTGTCAGCATACAGTATTTGTTTTTCTCTTTCTGACTTACTTCACTCTGTATGACAGACTCTAGGTCCATCCACCTCACTACAAATAACTCAGTTTTGTTTCTTTTTATGGTTGAGTAACATTTCATTGTGTATATGTGCCACATCTTCTTTATCCATTCATCTGTCGATGGACAGTTAGGTTGCTTCCATGTCCTGGCTATTGTAAATAGAGTTGCAAGGAACATTGTGGTACATGACTCTTTTTGAATTATGGTTTTCTCAGGGTATATGCCCAGTAGTGGGATTGCTGGGTCGTATGGTAGTTCTATTTTTAGTTTTTTAAGGAACCACCATACTGTTCTCCATAGTGGCTGTATCAATTTAAATTCCCACCAACAGTGCAAGTGGGTTCCCTTTTCTCCACACCTTCTCCAGCATTTATTGTTTGTAGATTTTTTTGATGATGGCCATTCTGACTCTGCAGCCACTTTGGAATAAAGTTACAATTCTTCTGGCAGGCCTACACTACAACGTTTTCCGCATGTTAGTTTATATCTACCTTTAGGTAAGAAGGGCAAGCCTGAGTTGGCAAAAAAGTGTTTCCCCTCATTAAAAAGATCTGTATTCCGACCAGAAACATTTTTGTCTTGTCAAATGGAGGTAAAAGGAAATTCTCTCACAGTGTACTGTCTCTGACCAAGAGTCAACACCAGAGGTTGCAGGGTGTGAGAATGGTTGCAGAGCTAGCTCTGCAATACTCTTCCTCTTCAGCCGAATGCTTAGAAGTGCTCAGCTGAAGTTTCCTAGGGTGACTAGAGGTGAATGCCTTTAATTTTGTATGAACGGCTGGTGTCCTACTGCTAAAATATATGTGGGTTTTCCTAACCCCAAGGAGGATGGTTTTGAAGATATCAACTTCTGTGGAAGTGGACTTTCGCACTTGGATCAGGCGAGGAGAGCTTTAGGCATAGGGCTTTTGTCACTGCTGCTTCTAGTGCCTAAACTGAACATCCTCCTCCCTGTGGTATCTAACTGAGAATGGTAGGAAAAAGCGTTCAAACTGCCAAAAGAGAAGTAGTTTCCTTTCTGAAGCAGAAAGCCTTTGTTCAATGCCATTGGAAGGACCTTCTGTTCCTGATGGCTGGGAAAAACATATTATTACAGAAGGAGAAATTAGCACTGTTCATGGAGCCCTGTAGTGCTCAGAGTAGTTTGGCCGAGCGCAGCTTTGATTGCGAACGTTGATTGCTTAGTGGATGAGTATGGAAGGTAGAGACTTTAGTGTTACCTGCTTATACCTCTCTCTCCTATACGGAGAGTACAGCTTGCTTACACTCTACTGCAGGGAAAGTCTAGGAGCAGCGGTCTATCCTTTGGTGAATAATTAAATGAAAGTCAATTGCATGGGGAGTCCTGTTAAAAGGACAGCCAAAGCAAGATTACAAGAGCCACTTGAAAAATGCACTCCTCTCGGGCTTTCCTGGTGGCACAGTGGTTGAGAATCTGCCTGCCAATGCAGGGGACACGGGTTCGAGCCCTGGTCTGGAAAGATCCCACATGCCACGGAGCAACTGGGCCCGTGGGCCACAGCCACTGAGCCTGCGCGTCTGGAGCTTGTGCTCCAGAACAAGAGAGGCCACGATAGTGAGAGGCCTGCGCACCGCGATGAAGAGTGGCCCCCACTTGCCGCAACTGGAGAAAGCCCTCGCACAGAAACGAAGACCCAACACAGCCATAAATAAATAAATATACAAATACAAAAAAAAAATAAAATAGCAAACTCTTGATCCCGTTCCCGTTTAAAAAAAAAAAATGCACTCCTCTCAGCATACAAGGTAGAAGCATCTACCATGTGAAATCGGTATCCTGTGAGCTGCTCCCCTTAGGCCATGGGTGAGTCGGATGCATGCTAGATTTTAGAAATTTCACCCATTGTATTGATTTGGCATGTGAAACTCTTCGGTCACACTGGAATCAGGCTACTATTCCTCTGAGAGGCCAGCACTACAACGGTTTCCTCACGTTAATTTACAGCTGCCTCCAGGTAAGATGTGCAAGCCTGAGTTTGCAAGAAAGCATTTCCACTACTTCAAAACGCCCATATTCCGACCAGTAAACATTTCTGTCTTGTCAAATTGAGACAAACAGAGTTTCACTCACGGTGTACTCTCTCTGTCATAGTGTCCCCACCAGAGGAAGCAGGGTGTGTGAAAGGTTGCAGAGCTCTGAAATACTCTTTGTCTTCAGCTGAATGATGATCAGGGCTCAGCCTAGTTTCCTAGGGTGAATAGAGGAAAATGCCCTTAAGTTTGCATGAAAGGCTGGTGTAGTACTGGTAAAACATGTATGAGTTTTCCTAGCCACAAGGAGGATGGCTGAGAAAACACCAACCTCTGAGGAGATGTACTTTCGTGCTTGGATCACATGAGGAGAGCTTTAGGTATAGGGCTTTTGTCGCTGCTGCTTCTATGGCCTAAGCTGAACACCCTCCTCCATGTGTAATTTAACTGAGAATGATAGCTAAAAGCGTTCAACCTGCCAAAGTGAAGTAGCTTCCTTCCTGAAGCAGAAAGCTTTTTGCAGTGCCATGTGAAGGACCTTGTGTTCCTGGCGGGTGAGAAAAAGATAATGTTAGAGTAGGAGAAATTCGCACTGCTTCCGGAAGCCTGGCGTTTCTCAGAGGAGTTTTGCCGAGGACAGTTTTCATTGCAAAGGTTGACCGTTTGGTGGAAGCATTTGAAAGCCTGAGTGTTTAGTGTTACGTGGTTAGACCTGGCTCTCTTACACGGAGAGAAGGGCTTGCTAACTGGGTACTGCAGGGAAAGTCTAGGTTCAGAGCACTTTCCTTAGGTGGGTGATCAAATGGAAGTCAAGTGCATGGGGAGCTCTTTTAAACGGACAAGCAGGCAAGTAAGAAGAGACAGCTGAAAAAAGCACTCATCTCAGCGTACACCGTAGAATCCTCTAGAGTGAAGGCTGTGTGAAATGAGTACCCTACGAGCAGCACTCCAGAGGCCATGGTTGAGTTTAATGCATGCTAGATCTCAGAAATTTCACACATTGTATCGATTCGGCTTTTGAAACTGTTCGGTCACTTTGGAATAAGCCTACAATTCCTCTGGCAAGCCTATACTACAACGGTTTCTGCACGTTACTTTATAGCTGCCTTTAGCTAAGAGAGGCAAGGGTGAGTTGGCTAGAAAGCGTTTCCACTGCCTTAAACGATCCGTATTCCGACCAGAAAACATTTTTGTCTTTTCACATTGAGAAGAAGGGAAATTCGGGCATGCTGTGCTGTCTCTGTCAAACTGTCATCCACAGAGGGAGTAGGGTCTGAGAATGGTTGCAGAGGTCTGCAATACTCTTCATCATCAGCCGAAATATGAGAAGCCCTCACCTCTATTTTCCTAGGGCGAGTAGAGGCAAATGCCTTAAGTTTGTATGAAAGGCTGGTGTTCTACTGCTAAAACATATATGAGGTGTAGTAGCCACAAGGAGGATGGTTGAGAAGATATCGACCACCGTGGAGTCACACTTTCACGCTTGGATAACGAGAGAAGAGCTTTAGGCAAAGTACTTTGTTGCTGTTGCTTCTATGGCCTAAACTGAACACCCTCCTCCCAGTTGTGTTTAACTGAGATTGACAGGAAAAAGCGTTCAACCTACCGAAGAGAAGTAGCTTCCTTTCTGAAGTGGAAAGCCTTCCTGCAATGCAATGGGAAGGGCCTTGTGTTCCTGGGGTGTGAGAAAAAGGTAATGTTACAGAAGGAAAAATTTGCAATATGTGTGGAGGCCGGGCAGAGCTCAGTGGTATTTTACCGAGGGCAGCTTTCATTGCAAACGTTGACGGTTTCGTGGAAGCATTTGAAAGGCCGAGTCTTTACTGTTACTTGCTGAGACCTGTCTCTCCTACAGGGATATTAGGGCTTGTTACTGGGTACTGCAGGGAAAATCTAGGTGCAGAGCCCTATCCTTAGGTGGATGATCAAGTGGAAGTCAAGTGCATGGGTAGCCCGGTTAAAGGGGCCACCAGGCAAATTAAGAGCAAACACTTGAAAAATGAATTCATCTCAGCGTACACGGTAGAATCGTCTACAGTGAAGGCTGTGTGAAATGTGTATCCTATGAGCTGGTCTCCGTAAGCCATGTGTGAGCCTGATGCATGCTAGATCTCAGAAATTTCACATATTGTATTCATTCAGCTTTTGAAACTCTTCGGTCACTTTAGAATATGGCTACAATTCCTCTGGCAGTCCTGCACTACAACGGTTTCCACACGTTAATTTATAGCTGCCTTCAGGTAAGAGTGGAAAGAATGAGTTGGCTAGAAAGCATTTCCACTGCCTTAAAACGTCCGTAATCTGACCACAAAATATTTTTTATTTTTCAAATTGAGAAGAAGGGAAATTCGGGCATGTTGTACTGTCTCTGCCAAACATTCATCCACAGTGGAAGCAGGGTGTGAGACTGGTTTCAGAATTTTGCAATACTGTTCATCTTCAACCAAATGACCAGGAGTGCTCAGCTTAGTTTCCTAGGGTAACTGAAGGCGAATGCCTTTAATTTTGTTTGAAAGGCTGGTGTCGTACTCGTAAAATATATGTGAGTTTTCCTAGCCAAAAGGAGAATGGTTGAGAAAACACTGACCTCTGTGGAGATTGACTGTCGTGCTTGGGTCACGCGAGGAGAACAGAAGGCATAGGGCTTTTGTCGCTGCTGCTTCTCAGGACTAACTTGAACGCTCTCCTCCCTGTGGTATTTAACTGAGAATGGTAGGAAAAAGCCTTCAACCTGCCAAAAAGAAGTACCTTCCTTTCTGAAGCAGAAAGCCATTCTTCAAGGCCATTTGAGGGGCCTTCTCTTTTGTTGGCTGAGAAAAAGATAATATTACAGAAGGAGAAATTCGCACTGTTCATGGATTCCTGACGTTGCTCAGAGGATTTTTGCCGAGGGCAGCTTTCATTGCGAACGTTGACTGGTGGAAGCATGTGAAAGGCCAAGCCTTTAGTGTTACCTGGTTAGACCTGTCTCTCTTACACGGAGAGTAGTGCTTGCTAACTGGGTAATGCAGGGAAAGTCTATGTGCAGAACCGTCTCCTTAGGTGGATGATCAAATGGAAGTCAAGAGCATGGGGAGCTCTGTTAAAGGGACAAACAGGCAAATAAGAACAGGCCCTTGAGAAAACCACTCGTCTCAACATACACGGTAGAATCCTCTAGAATGAAAGCTGTGTGAAAGAGGTATCATACGGGCTGTACTCCGGAGGCCAAGGGTGAGTCTGATGCATGAGAGATCTCAGAAATTTCACACATTATATCGATTCGGCTTTTGAAACTCTTAGGTCACTTTGGAATAGGGCTACAATTCCTCTGGTTACCCTACACTACAATGGTTTCCTCACGTTAGTTTAGAGCTGCATTCAGGTAAGAGAGGCAAAGGTGAGTTGCCTAGAAAGCGTTTCAACTGCCTTATACGATCCGTATTCCAACCGGAAAATAGTTTTGTCTTTCAAATTGAGAGGAAAGGAAATTCGGGCACGGTTTACTGTCTCTCTCAAACAGTCATCCACAGAGGAATTAGGGTGTGAGAATGGTTGTAGAGGTCTGCAATACTCCTCATCGTCAGCCAAATGACGAGAAACGTTCAGCTTACAGTCCTAAGGTGACTAGAGGTGAATGCATTTAAGTTTGTATGAAAGGCTGGTGTCCTACTGCTAAAACATACGTGAGTTTACCTAGCCACAAGGAGGATGGTTGAAAAGATATCGACCTCCATGGAGACAGACATTCGCGTTTGGATAACAAGAGGAGAGCTTTAGGCATAGGACTTTTTCCCTGCTGCTTCTATGACCTAAACTAAATACCCTCCACCGTGTGATATTTCACTGAGAATGATACGGAAAAGCGTTCAACCTGCCAAACAGAAGTAGCTTCCTTTCTGAAGCAGAAAGTCTTTCTTCAATTCCATTGGAAGGGCCTTCTGTTGCTGTCGGCTAAGAAAAAGATATTACAGAAGGATGAATTCGCACTGTTCATATAGCCCTGGGGTTGCTCAGAGTAGTTTTCTCGAGGGCAGCTTTCATTGCGAACGTGGACCGCTTAGTGGAAGAGTTTGGAAGGAAGAGACTTTCGTTTTAACTGCATATACCTGTCTCTCTTACACGGATTGTACGGGTTGCTTACACTCTACTGCAGGGAAAGTCTAGGAGAAGTGCTCTATCATTTGGTGGATTATCAAATGGAAGTAAACTGTACGGGGAACCCTGTTAAAAGGACAGCCAAAGCAAGATAAGAAGAGCCACTTGAAAAATGCACTCATCTCTGCATACTCGGTAGAAGCATCAATTGTGTGAAATCTGTATCCTGGGAGCTGCAATATTTAGGCCATGGGTGAGTCGGGTGCAAGCTAGATTGTATAAATTTCACACATTGTATTGGTTCGGCAAGTGAAACTCTTGGGTCACACCGGAATAAAGCTACTATTCCTCTGACAGCCTGCACTACAACAGTTTCCTCACATTAGTTTATAGCTGCCTTCAGAAAAGAGGTGCAAGCCTGAGTTGGCTAGAAAGCGTTTCCAGTACCTAAAAAGGCCCGTATTCCGAGCAGTAAATATATTTGTCTTGTCAAATTGAGGCAAAAGGAATTTTGTTCACAGTGTACTGTCTCTGTCCAACAGTCAACACCAGAGGGTGCAGGATGTGAGAATGGTTGCAAAGGTCTGCAATACTCTTCCTCTTCTGCCAAATGATCCCAAGGGCTCAACTTATTTTCATAGGGTGACTACAGGCGAATGCCCTTAAGTCTGCATGAGAGGCTGGTGTCCTACTGGTAAAATTTATGTCAGGTTTGCTCGCCATAAAGGAGATGGCTGAGAAGACACCGAAATCTGGGGAGGTGGACTTTCGCGCGTGGATCACACGAGGAGAGTTTTAGGCATAGGGCTTTTGTGGATGCTTCTTCTATGGCCAAAGCTTAACATGCTCTTCACTGCGCAATTTAACTGAGAATGATAGGAAAAAGCATTCAACCTGCCAAAGAGAAGTAGTTTCCTTCCGGAAGCAGAAAGCCAATTTCGAATGCCATGTGAAGGGCCTTATGCACCTGCCAGCTGAGAAAAAGATATTATTACAGAAGGAGAAATTCGCATTGTTTGAGGAACTCTGGGGTTGCTCAGAGGAGTTTTGCAGAGGGCAGCTTTGATTGCGAACGTGGACTGCGTAGTGGAAGAGTATGGAAGGAAGAGACTTTAGTGTTACCTGCGGATATCCGTCTTTCCTACACGACACTATGGCTTGCATACACTCTATTGCAGAGAAAGTCTAGGAGAGGCACTCTATCCTTTGGAGGATGATCATGTGGAAGTCAAGTACCTGGGGAGCTCTATTAAATCTACAGTCAGAGCAAGATAAGAAGAGCCAGTTGAAAAATGCACTCGTCTCCTCTTACCCGATAGAAGCAATCACTCTGGGAAATTTGTATCCTGCGAGCTGCTCTCCTTAGGTCATGGGTGATTCGGAGGCATGCTCGATTTTAGAAATTTCACACACTTTATTTGTTCGGCATGTGAGACTCCTCAGTCACAACAGAACAGGCTACTAATGGCCCGGCAAGCCGGCACTACAACGGTCTCTTCTCGTTACTTTATAGGTGCCTTCAGGTAGGAGGTGCAAGCCAGGGTGCGCTAGAAAGTGTTTCCCCTATGTAAAAACGCCCGTTTCCGGAGCAGTAAACATTTCTGACCATTCAAACAGACACGAACGGGATTTCGCTCATGGTGGACTGTCTCTGTCATGGAATCCCCACCAGAGGAAGCAGTGTTGGTGAAAGTTTGCAGAGCTCTGAAATACACTTTGTCCTCAGCCGCAAGAAGAGAAGCGCTCAGCTTAGTTTCCTGGGGTGAGTAGAAGCGCATTCCTTTAGTTTGCATGAAAGGCTGGTATCTTGCTGGTAAAATGCATGTGAGAATGCCTGGCAAGAAGGAGGATGGTTGAGAAGCAACGACCTCAGGGCAGAGGGACTTTGTGCTTGGGTCAAGAAAGGAGAGCTTTAGCTATAGGGCTTTGGTCGCTGCTCGTTTTTACCGCTCAAGCTGAGCACTGTCCTCCCTGTGGTAGTTAACTGGGAGTGATAGGAGAAAGCATTCAAGCTGCCAAGGAGAAGTCCCTTTCTTCCGGAGGCAGAAACCCTTTGTGCCATGCCATGGGAAGGGCCTTGCTTCCTGGCGGGTGAGAAAAAGGTAATGTTACAGAAGGAGAAATTCCCGCACTGTGTGAAGCCCTGGCGTTGCTCAAAGGACATTTGCTGAGGACAGCTCTCACTGCGAACGTTGACCCCTGGTGGGATCATTTGAAAGGCCGAGTCTTTAGTGTTACCTGGGGAGACCTGTCTGTCTCTCTTACGCAGAGAGTAGGGCTTGCTTTCTGGCTACTGCAGGGAATTCTACGTGCAGAGCCCTCTCCTTAGGTGGCTGATCAAATGGAAGTCAAGTGCACGGGGTGCCCTTAAGGGGACAACCAGGCATATTAACAGGAGGCACTTGAAGCCTGCACTCATCTCAGTGTGCACGGTAGAATTGTCTACGGTGAAGCATGTGTAAAATGGGTGTCCTACGCACTGCTCTCCAAAGGCCATGGGTGAGTCTGCTGCCTGCTAGACCTCAGCATCCTCACTCGTTGGGTTCAATCGGCTTTTGAGACTCTTCGCTCACTTTGGAATAAGGCTACAGTTCCACTGGCAATGCTACCTTACAACGGTCTCCTGACGTTACTTTATATCTGCCTTCAGCAAGGAGAGGCGAGGGTGAGTGGGCTGGAAAGCGTTTCCACCGTCTTAAAAGATCTGTAAGCCGACCAGGAAACATTTTTATCGTTTCAAATTGAGAGGAGGTACTGTCTCTGCTCACGTTGACTTTCACTTTAGGAATAGAGCAGTGCATTGTGAGGTTCCAACTAGGAAATGGAAGCACAATGTTTCTTACGGGAAAACTCAATATCTTCTCAAAACCATGACAGCAGTGACTAAAACAGTGGCAACAACAAAGCTTTTCAGGAATATTCAAGGCGGCATGAACGGAGCTTTCATAACGGGCAAACAAGCCTTGTGCCGTCAGTCTCCTATTTGTAAGTTGATACGCAGCATACATGCAGAACCAAAGCTTCCTGGCTCTAGGCAGTTTTCTGATACCCAAACTGGAAGCACAAGGTTTCTTTCAGGAAAACTCATTTTCTTCGCAGGAGCAGGCAAGCAGTGAGTAAATCCCCAACAACAACAATGCTTTTGAAGTATATTCGAGGCCGAATGAACGGAGCTTTCCTAAAGGGAAACAAGCCTGGTGCCATCAGTCTGCAATTTCTAGGTTGACATGCAGCATACACGGAGGACCAGAGATTCCTGGCTCTATGCTGTGTTCTGTTACCGAAACTGGTGGTGAAGCAAGGTTCCTAGGAGTCTTGGAAAGCTTACTACTGTTAAACAGAAGCAGAACAGCCTTGAAGGCCTCATGGAGCTGTTGCATGCATCCCGATTTGCAATAGAATCAGGGCCTGACTTGGAGGTTAGTGCTCACGTTGACTTTCACTTTTGGTATAATGGAGAGCAGGGTGAGGTTCCAACTAGGAACTGGAAGCACAAGGTTTCTTTGGAGAAAACTCCTTTTCTTCTCTGAGCCATGCCGGCAGTAACTAAAAGCACGGTAACAACAGTGCTTTTCAGGTAGCTTCAAGACTGCAGGAGTGGAGCTTCCAAAACGGAAAAACAAGCTTTGTGACATCAGTCTCCCATTTCCAGATTAAAACGTAGCATAATTACATGGTGATGCCTACAAGTCAAAAGAGATTCACGATACCCACTGGGGCTTTCCTTGATTCAAATTTTTTCTACGACCGCTTGTCTGCGTGCAGTAAAGTGCCTAAACAAACGATGCGCAAGGGAGACGTAGGGGCCTGTGCTTCTTCCAAACACCTTCCGTTTTACACCAAGTAGTGTGCTTAAATTGTACTTGCAATGCAAGCCGACCACCTCCTTGAGGATGCGAGACTCTAAGTGTAAAAGATGAAAAGGGATTAGAAGCAGAGTGTTTTTCTCAATAGAGTTCAGCTAGGGGAATGAGGTTACATCCATTGCATGGAGGACAGTCTAGAAGTGTGTTCCAGAATCCTGTGTAGAGCTGAGGTAATCTGGCTCTCCCAAGGAAGAGTGCAGTGTGTTGCCTTTCTCTAGGCAACACTGGGCTGTTCCAAAAGGTCTACGGGGCTGAAGTTGCTTAAGTGGCCCTGAGCTTCCTGGCTCTACTCAGTATACTAGTACGGAAATGGGTGCTGAAGCAAGGTCCCTTTTAGTCTTGAAAAGCTTACAACCGTGAAACTATAGCAGAACAGTGAAGAAGGCCTCATGGAGCTACCCCAATCCTCCGTTTGGCAAGGTAAATCAGGGCCTTCCTTCGAGGCTAGGGCGCACGTTGACTTTCACTTTAGGTATAGAGCAGAGCAGGGTGAGCTTCCAACGAGGAACTGGAAGCACAAGGTTTCGTACGGGAAATCTCAGTATCTTCTCAGAACCATGCCGATAGTGCCTAAAACCCCGGCAACAACAATGCTTTTCAGGTATATTCGAGGCCGCATGAACGGAGCTTTCATAATGGGGAAAAAAGTCTTATGCCATCAGTCTCCAATTTCTAGGTTGACACGCAGTATACTCGCAGGACCAGAGCTTCCTAGATCTCTGCAGTGTTCTGTTACCGAAACAGGTGCTGCAGCAAGGTTCCTAGGAGTCTTGGAAAGCTTACTAACGTTAAACTAAAGCAGAACAGCGATGAAGGCCTTATGGAGCTGCTGCATGCCTCCCGCTTTGCAAGGATAATCAGGGCCTTACTTGGAGGTTAGTGCTCACGTTGACTTCCACTTTTGGTATAGAGGAGAGCAGGGTGAGCTTCCAACTAGGAACTGGAAGCCCAAGGTTTCTTCGGGAAAACTCATTTTCTTCGCAGGAGCAGGCAAGCAGTGAGTAAATCCCCAACAACAACAATGCTTTTGAAGTATATTCGAGGCCGAATGAACGGAGCTTTCCTAAAGGGAAACAAGCCTGGTGCCATCAGTCTGCAATTTCTAGGTTGACATGCAGCATACACGGAGGACCAGAGATTCCTGGCTCTATGCTGTGTTCTGTTACCGAAACTGGTGGTGAAGCAAGGTTCCTAGGAGTCTTGGAAAGCTTACTACTGTTAAACAGAAGCAGAACAGCCTTGAAGGCCTCATGGAGCTGTTGCATGCATCCCGATTTGCAATAGAATCAGGGCCTTACTTGGAGGTTAGTGCTCACGTTGACTTTCACTTTTGGTATAATGGAGAGCAGGGTGAGGTTCCAACTAGGAACTGGAAGCACAAGGTTTCTTTGGAGAAAACTCCTTTTCTTCTCTGAGCCATGCCGGCAGTAACTAAAAGCACGGTAACAACAGTGCTTTTCAGGTAGCTTCAAGACTGCAGGAGTGGAGCTTCCAAAACGGAAAAACAAGCTTTGTGACATCAGTCTCCCATTTCCAGATTAAAACGTAGCATAATTACATGGTGATGCCTACAAGTCAAAAGAGATTCACGATACCCACTGGGGCTTTCCTTGATTCAAATTTTTTCTACGACCGCTTGTCTGCGTGCAGTAAAGTGCCTAAACAAACGATGCGCAAGGGAGACGTAAGGACCTGTGCTTCTTCCAAACACCTTCCGTTTTACACCAAGTAGTGTGCTTAAATTGTACTTGCAATGCAAGCCGACCACCTCCTTGAGGATGCGAGACTCTAAGTGTAAAAGATGAAAAGGGATTAGAAGCAGAGTGTTTTTCTCAATAGAGTTCAGCTAGGGGAATGAGGTTACATCCATTGCATGGAGGACAGTCTAGAAGTGTGTTCCTGAATCCTGTGTAGAGCTGAGGTAATCTGGCTCTCCCAAGGAAGAGTGCAGTGTGTTGCCTTTCTCTATCCAACACTGGGCTGTTCCAAAAGGCCTACCGGGCTGAAGTCGCTTAACTGGAACTGAGCTTCCTGGCTCTACTGAGTATACTGATACTGAAACGAGTGCTGAAGCCAGGTCCTTAGGAGTCATGAAAAGCTTACTACTGTGAAACTAAAGCAGAACAGTGAAGAAGGCCTCATGGAGCTACTCCAAGCCTCCGTTTGGCAAGGCAAATCAGGGCCTTCCTTCGAGGCTAAGGCTCACGTTGACTTTCACTTTAGGTATAGAGCAGAGCAGGGTGAGCTTCCAACGAGGAACTGGAAGCACAAGGTTTCGTACGGGAAATCTCAGTATCTTCTCAGAACCATGCCGATAGTGCCTAAAACCCCGGCAACAACAATGCTTTTCAGGTATATTCGAGGCCGCATGAACGGAGCTTTCATAATGGGGAAAAAAGTCTTGTGCCATCAGTCTCCAATTTCTAGGTTGACACGCAGTATACTGGCAGGACCAGAGCTTTCTAGATCTCTGCAGTGTTCTGTTACCGAAACGGGTGCTGCAGCAAGGTTCCTAGGAGTCTTGGAAAGCTTACTAACGTTAAACTAAAGCAGAAGAGCGATGAAGACCTCATGGAGCGGCTGCATGCCTCTCGATTTGCAAGGATAATCAGGGCTTTACTTGGAGTTTAGTGCTCACGTTTACTTTCACTTTTGGTATTGAGGAGAGCAGGGTGAGCTTCCAACTAGGAACTGGAAGCACAAGGTTTCTTTGGAGAAAACTCCTTTTCTTCTCTGAGCCATGCTGGCAGTTATTAAAAGCACGGTAACAACAGTGCTTTGCAGGTAGCTTCGAGACTGCATGAGTGGAGCTTTCAAAATGGGAAAACAATCTTTGTGCCATCAGTCGCCCATTTCCAGATTGACACGCAGCATAAGTACATGTTGATGCTAACAAGTCAAAAGAGATTTACGATACCCACTGGGGCTTTCCCTGATTCAACTTTTTTCTACGACCGCTTGTCTGCGTGCAGCGAAGTGCCTAAACAAAGGATGCGTGAGGAAGATTTAGGGGCCTGTGCAGCTTCCAAAGACCTGCAGTGTTACAGCAAGAACCGTGCTTAAATTGTACTTGGAATGCAAGTCGACCACCTCCTTGAGTATGCGTGACTCTCAGTGTAAAAGGTGAAAAGGGATTAGAAGCAGAGTGTTTTTCTCAATAGAGTTCAGCTAGGGGAATGAGGTTACATCCATTGCATGGAGGACAGTCTAGAAGTGTGTTCCTGAATCCTGCGTAGAGCTGAGGTAATCTGGCTCTCCCAAGGAAGAGTGCAGTGTGTTGCCTTTCTCTAGGCAACACTGGGCTGTTCCAAAAGGCCTACGGGGCTGAAGTTGCTTAAGTGGCCCTGAGCTTCCTGGCTCTACTCAGTATACTAGTACGGAAATGGGTGCTGAAGCAAGGTCCCTTTTAGTCTTGAAAAGCTTACAACCGTGAAACTATAGCAGAACAGTGAAGAAGGCCTCATGGAGCTACCCCAATCCTCCGTTTGGCAAGGTAAATCAGGGCCTTCCTTCGAGGCTAGGGCGCACGTTGACTTTCACTTTAGGTATAGAGCAGAGCAGGGTGAGCTTCCAACTAGGAACTGGAAGCACAAGGTTTCTTACGGGAAAACTCAGTATCTTCTCAGAACCATGCCGGCAGTGCCTAAAACCCCGGCAACAACAATGCTTTTCAGGTATATTTGAGGCCGCATGAACGGAGCTTAAATAATGGGAAAAAAAGCCTTGTGCCGTCATTCTCCAATTTGTAGGTTCATACGCAATATACTCACAGGACCAGCGCTTCCTGGCTCTAGGCACTTTTCTGATACCGAAACGGGTGCTGAAGCAAGGTTCTTGGGTGTCTTGGAAAGCTTAGTACCGTTAAACTAAAGCAGAACAGCGATGAAGGCCTCAGGGAGCTGCTGCACGCCTCCCGATTTGCAAGGATAAGCAGGGCCTTACTTGGAGGTTAGTGCTCACGTTGACTTTCACTTTTGGTATAAAGCAGAGCAGGGTGAGCTTCCAACTAGGAACTGGAAGCACAAGGTTTCTTTGGAGAAAACTCCTTTTCTTCTCTGAGCCATGCCGGCACTAATTAAAAGCACGGTAACAACAGTGTTTTTCTGATAGCTTCGAGACTGCATGAGTGGAGCTTTCAAAATGGGAAAACAAGATTTGTGCCAGCAGTCTCCGATTTCCAGATTGACACGCAGCATAAGTACACGTTGATGCTAACAAGTCAAAAGAGATTTACGATACCCACTGGGGCTTTCCCTGATTCAACTTTTTTCTACGACCGCTTGTCTGCGTGCAGCGAAGTGCCTAAACAAAGGATGCGTGAGGAAGATTTAGGGGTCAGTGCATCTTCCAAAGACCTGCAGTGTTACAGCAAGAACCGTGCTTAAATTGTACTTGGAATGCAAGTCGACCACCTCCTTGAGTATGCGTGACTCTCAGTGTAAAAGGTGAAAAGGGATTAGAAGCAGAGTGTTTTTCTCAATAGAGTTCAGCTAGGGGAATGAGGTTACATCCATTGCATGGAGGACAGTCTAGAAGTGTGTTCCTGAATCCTGTGTAGAGCTGAGGTAATCTGGCTCTCCCAAGGAAGAGTGCAGTGTGTTGCCTTTCTCTATCCAACACTGGGCTGTTCCAAAAGGCCTACCGGGCTGAAGTCGCTTAAGTGGAACTGAGCTTCCTGGCTCTACTGAGTATACTGATACTGAAACGGGTGCTGAAGCCACGTCCCTAGGAGTCATGAAAAGCTTACTACTGTGAAACTAAAGCAGAACAGTGAAGAAGGCCTCATGGAGCTACTCCAAGCCTCCGTTTGGCAAGGCAAATCAGGGCCTTCCTTCGAGGCTAAGGCTCACGTTGACTTTCACTTTAGGTATAGAGCATAGCAGGGTGAGCTTCCAACGAGGAACTGGAAGCACAAGGTTTCGTACGGGAAATCTCAGTATCTTCTCAGAACCATGCCGATAGTGCCTAAAACCCCGGCAACAACAATGCTTTTCAGGTATATTCGAGGCCGCATGAACGGAGCTTTCATAATGGGGAAAAAAGTCTTATGCCATCAGTCTCCAATTTCTAGGTTGACACGCAGTATACTCGCAGGACCAGAGCTTCCTAGATCTCTGCAGTGTTCTGTTACCGAAACAGGTGCTGCAGCAAGGTTCCTAGGAGTCTTGGAAAGCTTACTAACGTTAAACTAAAGCAGAACAGCGATGAAGGCCTTATGGAGCTGCTGCATGCCTCCCGCTTTGCAAGGATAATCAGGGCCTTACTTGGAGGTTAGTGCTCACGTTGACTTCCACTTTTGGTATAGAGGAGAGCAGGGTGAGCTTCCAACTAGGAACTGGAAGCCCAAGGTTTCTTCGGGAAAACTCATTTTCTTCGCAGGAGCAGGCAAGCAGTGAGTAAATCCCCAACAACAACAATGCTTTTGAAGTATATTCGAGGCCGAATGAACGGAGCTTTCCTAAAGGGAAACAAGCCTGGTGCCATCAGTCTGCAATTTCTAGGTTGACATGCAGCATACACGGAGGACCAGAGATTCCTGGCTCTATGCTGTGTTCTGTTACCGAAACTGGTGGTGAAGCAAGGTTCCTAGGAGTCTTGGAAAGCTTACTACTGTTAAACAGAAGCAGAACAGCCTTGAAGGCCTCATGGAGCTGTTGCATGCATCCCGATTTGCAATAGAATCAGGGCCTTACTTGGAGGTTAGTGCTCACGTTGACTTTCACTTTTGGTATAATGGAGAGCAGGGTGAGGTTCCAACTAGGAACTGGAAGCACAAGGTTTCTTTGGAGAAAACTCCTTTTCTTCTCTGAGCCATGCCGGCAGTAACTAAAAGCACGGTAACAACAGTGCTTTTCAGGTAGCTTCAAGACTGCAGGAGTGGAGCTTCCAAAACGGAAAAACAAGCTTTGTGACATCAGTCTCCCATTTCCAGATTAAAACGTAGCATAATTACATGGTGATGCCTACAAGTCAAAAGAGATTCACGATACCCACTGGGGCTTTCCTTGATTCAAATTTTTTCTACGACCGCTTGTCTGCGTGCAGTAAAGTGCCTAAACAAACGATGCGCAAGGGAGACGTAGGGGCCTGTGCTTCTTCCAAACACCTTCCGTTTTACACCAAGTAGTGTGCTTAAATTGTACTTGCAATGCAAGCCGACCACCTCCTTGAGGATGCGAGACTCTAAGTGTAAAAGATGAAAAGGGATTAGAAGCAGAGTGTTTTTCTCAATAGAGTTCAGCTAGGGGAATGAGGTTACATCCATTGCATGGAGGACAGTCTAGAAGTGTGTTCCTGAATCCTGCATAGAGCTGAGGTAATCTGGCTCTCCCAAGGAAGAGTGCAGTGTGTTGCCTTTCTCTATCCAACACTGGGCTGTTCCAAAAGGCCTACCGGGCTGAAGTCGCTTAACTGGAACTGAGCTTCCTGGCTCTACTCAGTATACTAGTACGGAAATGGGTGCTGAAGCAAGGTCCCTTTTAGTCTTGAAAAGCTTACAACCGTGAAACTATAGCAGAACAGTGAAGAAGGCCTCATGGAGCTACACCAAGCCTCCTTTTGGCAAGGCAAATCAGGGCCTTCCTTCGAGGCTAAGGCTCACGTTGACTGTCACTTTAGGTATAGAGCAGAGCAGGGTGAGCTTCCAACGAGGAACTGGAAGCACAAGGTTTCGTACGGGAAATCTCAGTATCTTCTCAGAACCATGCCGATAGTGCCTAAAACCCCGGCAACAACAATGCTTTTCAGGTATATTCGAGGCCGCATGAACGGAGCTTTCATAATGGGGAAAAAAGTCTTATGCCATCAGTCTCCAATTTCTAGGTTGACACGCAGTATACTCGCAGGACCAGAGCTTCCTAGATCTCTGCAGTGTTCTGTTACCGAAACAGGTGCTGCAGCAAGGTTCCTAGGAGTCTTGGAAAGCTTACTAACGTTAAACTAAAGCAGAACAGCGATGAAGGCCTTATGGAGCTGCTGCATGCCTCCCGCTTTGCAAGGATAATCAGGGCCTTACTTGGAGGTTAGTGCTCACGTTGACTTCCACTTTTGGTATAGAGGAGAGCAGGGTGAGCTTCCAACTAGGAACTGGAAGCCCAAGGTTTCTTCGGGAAAACTCATTTTCTTCGCAGGAGCAGGCAAGCAGTGAGTAAATCCCCAACAACAACAATGCTTTTGAAGTATATTCGAGGCCGAATGAACGGAGCTTTCCTAAAGGGAAACAAGCCTGGTGCCATCAGTCTGCAATTTCTAGGTTGACATGCAGCATACACGGAGGACCAGAGATTCCTGGCTCTATGCTGTGTTCTGTTACCGAAACTGGTGGTGAAGCAAGGTTCCTAGGAGTCTTGGAAAGCTTACTACTGTTAAACAGAAGCAGAACAGCCTTGAAGGCCTCATGGAGCTGTTGCATGCATCCCGATTTGCAATATAATCAGGGCCTTACTTGGAGGTTAGTGCTCACGTTGACTTTCACTTTTGGTATAATGGAGAGCAGGGTGAGGTTCCAACTAGGAACTGGAAGCACAAGGTTTCTTTGGAGAAAACTCCTTTTCTTCTCTGAGCCATGCCGGCAGTAACTAAAAGCACGGTAACAACAGTGCTTTTCAGGTAGCTTCAAGACTGCAGGAGTGGAGCTTCCAAAACGGAAAAACAAGCTTTGTGACATCAGTCTCCCATTTCCAGATTAAAACGTAGCATAATTACATGGTGATGCCTACAAGTCAAAAGAGATTCACGATACCCACTGGGGCTTTCCTTGATTCAAATTTTTTCTACGACCGCTTGTCTGCATGCAGTAAAGTGCCTAAACAAACGATGCGCAAGGGAGACGTAGGGGCCTGTGCTTCTTCCAAACACCTTCCGTTTTACACCAAGTAGTGTGCTTAAATTGTACTTGCAATGCAAGCCGACCACCTCCTTGAGGATGCGAGACTCTAAGTGTAAAAGATGAAAAGGGATTAGAAGCAGAGTGTTTTTCTCAATAGAGTTCAGCTAGGGGAATGAGGTTACATCCATTGCATGGAGGACAGTCTAGAAGTGTGTTCCTGAATCCTGTGTAGAGCTGAGGTAATCTGGCTCTCCGAAGGAAGAGTGCAGTGTGTTGCCTTTCTCTAGGCAACACTGGGCTGTTCCAAAAGGTCTACGGGGCTGAAGTTGCTTAAGTGGCCCTGAGCTTCCTGGCTCTACTCAGTATACTAGTACGGAAATGGGTGCTGAAGCAAGGTCCCTTTTAGTCTTGAAAAGCTTACAACCGTGAAACTATAGCAGAACAGTGAAGAAGGCCTCATGGAGCTACCCCAATCCTCCGTTTGGCAAGGTAAATCAGGGCCTTCCTTCGAGGCTAGGGCGCACGTTGACTTTCACTTTAGGTATAGAGCAGAGCAGGGTGAGCTTCCAACTAGGAACTGGAAGCACAAGGTTTCTTACGGGAAAACTCAGTATCTTCTCAGAACCATGCCGGCAGTGCCTAAAACCCCGGCAACAACAATGCTTTTCAGGTATATTTGAGGCCGCATGAACGGAGCTTAAATAATGGGAAAAAAAGCCTTGTGCCGTCATTCTCCAATTTGTAGGTTGACACGCAATATACTCACAGGACCAGCGCTTCCTGGCTCTAGGCACTTTTCTGATACCGAAACGGGTGCTGAAGCAAGGTTCTTGGGTGTCTTGGAAAGCTTAGTACCGTTAAACTAAAGCAGAACAGCGATGAAGGCCTCAGGGAGCTGCTGCACGCCTCCCGATTTGCAAGGATAAGCAGGGCCTTACTTGGAGGTTAGTGCTCACGTTGACTTTCACTTTTGGTATAAAGCAGAGCAGGGTGAGCTTCCAACTAGGAACTGGAAGCACAAGGTTTCTTTGGAGAAAACTCCTTTTCTTCTCTGAGCCATGCCGGCACTAATTAAAAGCACGGTAACAACAGTGTTTTTCTGGTAGCTTCGAGACTGCATGAGTGGAGCTTTCAAAATGGGAAAACAAGATTTGTGCCAGCAGTCTCCGATTTCCAGATTGACACGCAGCATAAGTACACGTTGATGCTAACAAGTCAAAAGAGATTTACGATACCCACTGGGGCTTTCCCTGATTCAACTTTTTTCTACGACCGCTTGTCTGCGTGCAGCGAAGTGCCTAAACAAAGGATGCGTGAGGAAGATTTAGGGGTCTGTGCATCTTCCAAAGACCTGCAGTGTTACAGCAAGAACCGTGCTTAAATTGTACTTGGAATGCAAGTCGACCACCTCCTTGAGTATGCGTGACTCTCAGTGTAAAAGGTGAAAAGGGATTAGAAGCAGAGTGTTTTTCTCAATAGAGTTCAGCTAGGGGAATGAGGTTACATCCATTGCATGGAGGACAGTCTAGAAGTGTGTTCCTGAATCCTGTGTAGAGCTGAGGTAATCTGGCTCTCCCAAGGAAGAGTGCAGTGTGTTGCCTTTCTCTATCCAACACTGGGCTGTTCCAAAAGGCCTACCGGGCTGAAGTCGCTTAACTGGAACTGAGCTTCCTGGCTCTACTGAGTATACTGATACTGAAACGAGTGCTGAAGCCAGGTCCTTAGGAGTCATGAAAAGCTTACTACTGTGAAACTAAAGCAGAACAGTGAAGAAGGCCTTATGGAGCTACTCCAAGCCTCCGTTTGTCAAGGCAAATCAGGGCCTTCCTTCGAGGCTAAGGCTCACGTTCACTTTCACTTTAGGTATAGAGCAGAGCAGGGTGAGCTTCAAACGAGGAACTGGAAGCACAAGGTTTCTTACGGGAAATCTCAATATCTTCTCAGAACCATGCCGATAGTGCCTAAAACCCCGGCAACAACAATGCTTTTCAGGTATATTCGAGGCCGCATGAACGGAGCTTTCATAATGGGGAAAAAAGTCTTGTGCCATCAGTCTCCCATTTCTAGGTTGACACGCAGTATACTCGCAGGACCAGAGCTTCCTAGATCTCTGCAGTGTTCTGTTACCGAAACGGGTGCTGCAGCAAGGTTCCTAGGAGTCTTGGAAAGCTTACTACTGTTAAACTAAAGCAGAACAGCCTTGAAGGCCTCATGGAGCTGTTGCATGCATCCCGATTTGCAATATAATCAGGGCCTTACTTGGAGGTTAGTGCACACGTTGACTTTCACTTTTGGTATAATGGAGAGCAGGGTGAGGTTCCAACTAGGAACTGGAAGCACAAGGTTTCTTTCGAGAAAACTCCTTTTCTTCTCTGAGCCATGCTGGCAGTTATTAAAAGCACGGTAACAACAGTGCTTTGCAGGTAACTTCGAGACTGCATGAGTGGAGCTTTCAAAATGGGAAAACAAGCTTTGTGCCATCAGTCGCCCATTTCCAGATTGACACGCAGCATAAGTACACGTTGATGCTAACAAGTCAAAAGAGATTTACGATACCCACTGGGGCTTTCCCTGATTCAACTTTTTTCTACGACCGCTTGTCTGCGTGCAGCGAAGTGCCTAAACAAAGGATGCGTGAGGAAGATTTAGGGGTCTGTGCATCTTCCAAAGACCTGCAGTGTTACAGCAAGAACCGTGCTTAAATTGTACTTGGAATGCAAGTCGACCACCTCCTTGAGTATGCGTGACTCTCAGTGTAAAAGGTGAAAAGGGATTAGAAGCAGAGTGTTTTTCTCAATAGAGTTCAGCTAGGGGAATGAGGTTACATCCATTGCATGGAGGACAGTCTAGAAGTGTGTTCCTGAATCCTGCGTAGAGCTGAGGTAATCTGGCTCTCCCAAGGAAGAGTGCAGTGTGTTGCCTTTCTCTACGCAACACTGGGCTGTTCCAAAAGGCCTACGGGGCTGAAGTTGCTTAAGTGGCCCTGAGCTTCCTGGCTCTACTCAGTATACTAGTACGGAACTGGGTGCTGAAGCAAGGTCCCTTTTAGTCTTGAAAAGCTTACAACCGTGAAACTATAGCAGAACAGTGAAGAAGGCCTCATGGAGCTACCCCAATCCTCCGTTTGGCAAGGTAAATCAGGGCCTTCCTTCGAAGCTAGGGCGCACGTTGACTTTCACTTTAGGTATAGAGCAGAGCAGGGTGAGCTTCCAACTAGGAACTGGAAGCACAAGGTTTCTTTGGAGAAAACTCCTTTTCTTCTCTGAGCCATGCCGGCAATAATTAAAAGCACGGTAACAACAGTGTTTTTCTGGTAGCTTCGAGACTGCATGAGTGGAGCTTTCAAAATGGGAAAACAAGATTTGTGCCAGCAGTCTCCGATTTCCAGATTGACACGCAGCCTAAGTACACGTTGATGCTAACAATTCAAAAGAGATTTACGATACCCACTGGGGCTTTCCCTGATTCAACTTTTTTCTACGACCGCTTGTCTGCGTGCAGCGAAGTGCCTAAACAAAGGATGCGTGAGGAAGATTTAGGGGCCTGTGCATCTTCCAACGACCTGCAGTGTTACAGCAAGAACCGTGCTTAAATTGTACTTGGAATGCAAGCCGACCACCTCCTTGCGGATGCGTGACTCTAAGTGTAAAAGGTGAAAAGGGATTAGAAGCAGAGTGTTTTTCTCAATAGAGTTCAGCTAGGGGAATGAGGTTACATCCATTGCATGGAGGACAGTCTAGAAGTGTGTTCCTGAATCCTGTGTAGAGCTGAGGTAATCTGGCTCTCCCAAGGAAATGTGCAGTTTGTTGCTTTTCTCTAGCCAACACTGGGCTCTTCCAAAAGGCCTACGGGGCTGAAGTTGCTTAACTGGCCCTAAGCTTCCTGGCTCTACTCAGTATACTGGTACTGAAATGGGTGCTGAAACAAGGTCCCCAGGAGTCTTGAAAACCTTACTACTGTGAAACTAAAGTAGAACAGTGAAGAAGACCTCATGGAGCTACACCAAGCCTCCGTTTGGCAAGGCAAATCAGGGCCTTCCTTCGAGGCTAAGGCTCACATTGACTTTCACATTAGGTATAGAGCAGAGCAGGGTGAGCTTCCAAGTAGGAACTGGAAGCACAAGGTTTCTTACGGGAAAACTCAATGTCTTCTCAGAACCATGCCGGCAGTGCCTAAAAGCCCGGCAACAACAATGCTTTTCAGGTATATTCGAGGCCGCATGAACGGAACTTTCATAATGGGCAAACAAGCCTTGTGCCCTCAGTCTCCAATTTCTAGGTTCATACGCAGCATACACGGAGGACCAGAGCTTCCTGGCTCTAGGCACTTTTCTGAAACCGAAACGGGTGCTTAAGCAAGGTTCCTAGGTGTCTTGGAAAGCTTACTACCGTGAAACTATAGCAGAACAGCGATGAAGGCCTTATGGAGCTGCTGCATGCCTCCCGCTTTGCAAGGATAATCAGGGCCTTACTTGGAGGTTAGTGCTCACGTTGACTTCCACTTTTGGTATAGAGGAGAGCAGGGTGAGCTTCCAACTAGGAACTGGAAGCCCAAGGTTTCTTTCGGGAAAACTCATTTTCTTCGCAGGAGCAGGCAAGCAGTGAGTAAATCCCCAACAACAACAATGCTTTTGAAGTATATTCGAGGCCGAATGAACGGAGCTTTCCTAAAGGGAAACAAGCCTGGTGCCATCAGTCTGCAATTTCTAGGTTGACATGCAGCATACACGGAGGACCAGAGATTCCTGGCTCTATGCTGTGTTCTGTTACCGAAACTGGTGGTGAAGCAAGGTTCCTAGGAGTCTTGGAAAGCTTACTACTGTTAAACAGAAGCAGAACAGCCTTGAAGGCCTCATGGAGCTGTTGCATGCATCCCGATTTGCAATATAATCAGGGCCTTACTTGGAGGTTAGTGCTCACGTTGACTTTCACTTTTGGTATAATGGAGAGCAGGGTGAGGTTCCAACTAGGAACTGGAAGCACAAGGTTTCTTTGGAGAAAACTCCTTTTCTTCTCTGAGCCATGCCGGCAGTAACTAAAAGCACGGTAACAACAGTGCTTTTCAGGTAGCTTCAAGACTGCAGGAGTGGAGCTTCCAAAACGGAAAAACAAGCTTTGTGACATCAGTCTCCCATTTCCAGATTAAAACGTAGCATAATTACATGGTGATGCCTACAAGTCAAAAGAGATTCACGATACCCACTGGGGCTTTCCTTGATTCAAATTTTTTCTACGACCGCTTGTCTGCGTGCAGTAAAGTGCCTAAACAAACGATGCGCAAGGGAGACGTAGGGGCCTGTGCTTCTTCCAAACACCTTCCGTTTTACACCAAGTAGTGTGCTTAAATTGTACTTGCAATGCAAGCCGACCACCTCCTTGAGGATGCGAGACTCTAAGTGTAAAAGATGAAAAGGGATTAGAAGCAGAGTGTTTTTCTCAATAGAGTTCAGCTAGGGGAATGAGGTTACATCCATTGCATGGAGGACAGTCTAGAAGTGTGTTCCTGAATCCTGTGTAGAGCTGAGGTAATCTGGCTCTCCCAAGGAAGAGTGCAGTGTGTTGCCTTTCTCTAGGCAACACTGGGCTGTTCCAAAAGGTCTACGGGGCTGAAGTTGCTTAAGTGGCCCTGAGCTTCCTGGCTCTACTCAGTATACTAGTACGGAAATGGGTGCTGAAGCAAGGTCCCTTTTAGTCTTGAAAAGCTTACAACCGTGAAACTATAGCAGAACAGTGAAGAAGGCCTCATGGAGCTACCCCAATCCTCCGTTTGGCAAGGTAAATCAGGGCCTTCCTTCGAGGCTAGGGCGCACGTTGACTTTCACTTTAGGTATAGAGCAGAGCAGGGTGAGCTTCCAACTAGGAACTGGAAGCACAAGGTTTCTTACGGGAAAACTCAGTATCTTCTCAGAACCATGCCGGCAGTGCCTAAAACCCCGGCAACAACAATGCTTTTCAGGTATATTTGAGGCCGCATGAACGGAGCTTAAATAATGGGAAAAAAAGCCTTGTGCCGTCATTCTCCAATTTGTAGGTTGACACGCAATATACTCACAGGACCAGCGCTTCCTGGCTCTAGGCACTTTTCTGATACCGAAACGGGTGCTGAAGCAAGGTTCTTGGGTGTCTTGGAAAGCTTAGTACCGTTAAACTAAAGCAGAACAGCGATGAAGGCCTCAGGGAGCTGCTGCACGCCTCCCGATTTGCAAGGATAAGCAGGGCCTTACTTGGAGGTTAGTGCTCACGTTGACTTTCACTTTTGGTATAAAGCAGAGCAGGGTGAGCTTCCAACTAGGAACTGGAAGCACAAGGTTTCTTTGGAGAAAACTCCTTTTCTTCTCTGAGCCATGCCGGCACTAATTAAAAGCACGGTAACAACAGTGTTTTTCTGGTAGCTTCGAGACTGCATGAGTGGAGCTTTCAAAATGGGAAAACAAGATTTGTGCCAGCAGTCTCCGATTTCCAGATTGACACGCAGCATAAGTACACGTTGATGCTAACAAGTCAAAAGAGATTTACGATACCCACTGGGGCTTTCCCTGATTCAACTTTTTTCTACGACCGCTTGTCTGCGTGCAGCGAAGTGCCTAAACAAAGGATGCGTGAGGAAGATTTAGGGGTCTGTGCATCTTCCAAAGACCTGCAGTGTTACAGCAAGAACCGTGCTTAAATTGTACTTGGAATGCAAGTCGACCACCTCCTTGAGTATGCGTGACGCTCAGTGTAAAAGGTGAAAAGGGATTAGAAGCAGAGTGTTTTTCTCAATAGAGTTCAGCTAGGGGAATGAGGTTACATCCATTGCATGGAGGACAGTCTAGAAGTGTGTTCCTGAATCCTGTGTAGAGCTGAGGTAATCTGGCTCTCCCAAGGAAATGTGCAGTTTGTTGCTTTTCTCTAGCCAACACTGAGCTCTTCCAAAAGGCCTACGGGGCTGAAGTTGCTTAACTGGCCCTAAGCTTCCTGGCTCTACTCAGTATACTGGTACTGAAATGGGTGCTGAAACAAGGTCCCCAGGAGTCTTGAAAACCTTACTACTGTGAAACTAAAGTAGAACAGTGAAGAAGACCTCATGGAGCTACACCAAGCCTCCGTTTGGCAAGGCAAATCAGGGCCTTCCTTCGAGGCTAAGGCTCACATTGACTTTCACATTAGGTATAGAGCAGAGCAGGGTGAGCTTCCAAGTAGGAACTGGAAGCACAAGGTTTCTTACGGGAAAACTCAATGTCTTCTCAGAACCATGCCGGCAGTGCCTAAAAGCCCGGCAACAACAATGCTTTTCAGGTATATTCGAGGCCGCATGAACGGAACTTTCATAATGGGCAAACAAGCCTTGTGCCCTCAGTCTCCAATTTCTAGGTTCATACGCAGCATACACGGAGGACCAGAGCTTCCTGGCTCTAGGCACTTTTCTGAAACCGAAACGGGTGCTTAAGCAAGGTTCCTAGGTGTCTTGGAAAGCTTACTACCGTGAAACTATAGCAGAACAGCGATGAAGGCCTTATGGAGCTGCTGCATGCCTCCCGCTTTGCAAGGATAATCAGGGCCTTACTTGGAGGTTAGTGCTCACGTTGACTTCCACTTTTGGTATAGAGGAGAGCAGGGTGAGCTTCCAACTAGGAACTGGAAGCCCAAGGTTTCTTTCGGGAAAACTCATTTTCTTCGCAGGAGCAGGCAAGCAGTGAGTAAATCCCCAACAACAACAATGCTTTTGAAGTATATTCGAGGCCGAATGAACGGAGCTTTCCTAAAGGGAAACAAGCCTGGTGCCATCAGTCTGCAATTTCTAGGTTGACATGCAGCATACACGGAGGACCAGAGATTCCTGGCTCTATGCTGTGTTCTGTTACCGAAACTGGTGGTGAAGCAAGGTTCCTAGGAGTCTTGGAAAGCTTACTACTGTTAAACAGAAGCAGAACAGCCTTGAAGGCCTCATGGAGCTGTTGCATGCATCCCGATTTGCAATATAATCAGGGCCTTACTTGGAGGTTAGTGCTCACGTTGACTTTCACTTTTGGTATAATGGAGAGCAGGGTGAGGTTCCAACTAGGAACTGGAAGCACAAGGTTTCTTTGGAGAAAACTCCTTTTCTTCTCTGAGCCATGCCGGCAGTAACTAAAAGCACGGTAACAACAGTGCTTTTCAGGTAGCTTCAAGACTGCAGGAGTGGAGCTTCCAAAACGGAAAAACAAGCTTTGTGACATCAGTCTCCCATTTCCAGATTAAAACGTAGCATAATTACATGGTGATGCCTACAAGTCAAAAGAGATTCACGATACCCACTGGGGCTTTCCTTGATTCAAATTTTTTCTACGACCGCTTGTCTGCGTGCAGTAAAGTGCCTAAACAAACGATGCGCAAGGGAGACGTAGGGGCCTGTGCTTCTTCCAAACACCTTCCGTTTTACACCAAGTAGTGTGCTTAAATTGTACTTGCAATGCAAGCCGACCACCTCCTTGAGGATGCGAGACTCTAAGTGTAAAAGATGAAAAGGGATTAGAAGCAGAGTGTTTTTCTCAATAGAGTTCAGCTAGGGGAATGAGGTTACATCCATTGCATGGAGGACAGTCTAGAAGTGTGTTCCTGAATCCTGTGTAGAGCTGAGGTAATCTGGCTCTCCCAAGGAAGAGTGCAGTGTGTTGCCTTTCTCTAGGCAACACTGGGCTGTTCCAAAAGGTCTACGGGGCTGAAGTTGCTTAAGTGGCCCTGAGCTTCCTGGCTCTACTCAGTATACTAGTACGGAAATGGGTGCTGAAGCAAGGTCCCTTTTAGTCTTGAAAAGCTTACAACCGTGAAACTATAGCAGAACAGTGAAGAAGGCCTCATGGAGCTACCCCAATCCTCCGTTTGGCAAGGTAAATCAGGGCCTTCCTTCGAGGCTAGGGCGCACGTTGACTTTCACTTTAGGTATAGAGCAGAGCAGGGTGAGCTTCCAACTAGGAACTGGAAGCACAAGGTTTCTTACGGGAAAACTCAGTATCTTCTCAGAACCATGCCGGCAGTGCCTAAAACCCCGGCAACAACAATGCTTTTCAGGTATATTTGAGGCCGCATGAACGGAGCTTAAATAATGGGAAAAAAAGCCTTGTGCCGTCATTCTCCAATTTGTAGGTTGACACGCAATATACTCACAGGACCAGCGCTTCCTGGCTCTAGGCACTTTTCTGATACCGAAACGGGTGCTGAAGCAAGGTTCTTGGGTGTCTTGGAAAGCTTAGTACCGTTAAACTAAAGCAGAACAGCGATGAAGGCCTCAGGGAGCTGCTGCACGCCTCCCGATTTGCAAGGATAAGCAGGGCCTTACTTGGAGGTTAGTGCTCACGTTGACTTTCACTTTTGGTATAAAGCAGAGCAGGGTGAGCTTCCAACTAGGAACTGGAAGCACAAGGTTTCTTTGGAGAAAACTCCTTTTCTTCTCTGAGCCATGCCGGCACTAATTAAAAGCACGGTAACAACAGTGTTTTTCTGGTAGCTTCGAGACTGCATGAGTGGAGCTTTCAAAATGGGAAAACAAGATTTGTGCCAGCAGTCTCCGATTTCCAGATTGACACGCAGCATAAGTACACGTTGATGCTAACAAGTCAAAAGAGATTTACGATACCCACTGGGGCTTTCCCTGATTCAACTTTTTTCTACGACCGCTTGTCTGCGTGCAGCGAAGTGCCTAAACAAAGGATGCGTGAGGAAGATTTAGGGGTCTGTGCATCTTCCAAAGACCTGCAGTGTTACAGCAAGAACCGTGCTTAAATTGTACTTGGAATGCAAGTCGACCACCTCCTTGAGTATGCGTGACGCTCAGTGTAAAAGGTGAAAAGGGATTAGAAGCAGAGTGTTTTTCTCAATAGAGTTCAGCTAGGGGAATGAGGTTACATCCATTGCATGGAGGACAGTCTAGAAGTGTGTTCCTGAATCCTGTGTAGAGCTGAGGTAATCTGGCTCTCCCAAGGAAATGTGCAGTTTGTTGCTTTTCTCTAGCCAACACTGAGCTCTTCCAAAAGGCCTACGGGGCTGAAGTTGCTTAACTGGCCCTAAGCTTCCTGGCTCTACTCAGTATACTGGTACTGAAATGGGTGCTGAAACAAGGTCCCCAGGAGTCTTGAAAACCTTACTACTGTGAAACTAAAGTAGAACAGTGAAGAAGACCTCATGGAGCTACACCAAGCCTCCGTTTGGCAAGGCAAATCAGGGCCTTCCTTCGAGGCTAAGGCTCACATTGACTTTCACATTAGGTATAGAGCAGAGCAGGGTGAGCTTCCAAGTAGGAACTGGAAGCACAAGGTTTCTTACGGGAAAACTCAATGTCTTCTCAGAACCATGCCGGCAGTGCCTAAAAGCCCGGCAACAACAATGCTTTTCAGGTATATTCGAGGCCGCATGAACGGAACTTTCATAATGGGCAAACAAGCCTTGTGCCCTCAGTCTCCAATTTCTAGGTTCATACGCAGCATACACGGAGGACCAGAGCTTCCTGGCTCTAGGCACTTTTCTGAAACCGAAACGGGTGCTTAAGCAAGGTTCCTAGGTGTCTTGGAAAGCTTACTACCGTGAAACTATAGCAGAACAGCGATGAAGGCCTTATGGAGCTGCTGCATGCCTCCCGCTTTGCAAGGATAATCAGGGCCTTACTTGGAGGTTAGTGCTCACGTTGACTTCCACTTTTGGTATAGAGGAGAGCAGGGTGAGCTTCCAACTAGGAACTGGAAGCCCAAGGTTTCTTTCGGGAAAACTCATTTTCTTCGCAGGAGCAGGCAAGCAGTGAGTAAATCCCCAACAACAACAATGCTTTTGAAGTATATTCGAGGCCGAATGAACGGAGCTTTCCTAAAGGGAAACAAGCCTGGTGCCATCAGTCTGCAATTTCTAGGTTGACATGCAGCATACACGGAGGACCAGAGATTCCTGGCTCTATGCTGTGTTCTGTTACCGAAACTGGTGGTGAAGCAAGGTTCCTAGGAGTCTTGGAAAGCTTACTACTGTTAAACAGAAGCAGAACAGCCTTGAAGGCCTCATGGAGCTGTTGCATGCATCCCGATTTGCAATATAATCAGGGCCTTACTTGGAGGTTAGTGCTCACGTTGACTTTCACTTTTGGTATAATGGAGAGCAGGGTGAGGTTCCAACTAGGAACTGGAAGCACAAGGTTTCTTTGGAGAAAACTCCTTTTCTTCTCTGAGCCATGCCGGCAGTAACTAAAAGCACGGTAACAACAGTGCTTTTCAGGTAGCTTCAAGACTGCAGGAGTGGAGCTTCCAAAACGGAAAAACAAGCTTTGTGACATCAGTCTCCCATTTCCAGATTAAAACGTAGCATAATTACATGGTGATGCCTACAAGTCAAAAGAGATTCACGATACCCACTGGGGCTTTCCTTGATTCAAATTTTTTCTACGACCGCTTGTCTGCGTGCAGTAAAGTGCCTAAACAAACGATGCGCAAGGGAGACGTAGGGGCCTGTGCTTCTTCCAAACACCTTCCGTTTTACACCAAGTAGTGTGCTTAAATTGTACTTGCAATGCAAGCCGACCACCTCCTTGAGGATGCGAGACTCTAAGTGTAAAAGATGAAAAGGGATTAGAAGCAGAGTGTTTTTCTCAATAGAGTTCAGCTAGGGGAATGAGGTTACATCCATTGCATGGAGGACAGTCTAGAAGTGTGTTCCTGAATCCTGCGTAGAGCTGAGGTAATCTGGCTCTCCCAAGGAAGAGTGCAGTGTGTTGCCTTTCTCTAGGCAACACTGGGCTGTTCCAAAAGGTCTACGGGGCTGAAGTTGCTTAAGTGGCCCTGAGCTTCCTGGCTCTACTCAGTATACTAGTACGGAAATGGGTGCTGAAGCAAGGTCCCTTTTAGTCTTGAAAAGCTTACAACCGTGAAACTATAGCAGAACAGTGAAGAAGGCCTCATGGAGCTACCCCAATCCTCCGTTTGGCAAGGTAAATCAGGGCCTTCCTTCGAGGCTAGGGCGCACGTTGACTTTCACTTTAGGTATAGAGCAGAGCAGGGTGAGCTTCCAACTAGGAACTGGAAGCACAAGGTTTCTTACGGGAAAACTCAGTATCTTCTCAGAACCATGCCGGCAGTGCCTAAAACCCCGGCAACAACAATGCTTTTCAGGTATATTTGAGGCCGCATGAACGGAGCTTAAATAATGGGAAAAAAAGCCTTGTGCCGTCATTCTCCAATTTGTAGGTTGACACGCAATATACTCACAGGACCAGCGCTTCCTGGCTCTAGGCACTTTTCTGATACCGAAACGGGTGCTGAAGCAAGGTTCTTGGGTGTCTTGGAAAGCTTAGTACCGTTAAACTAAAGCAGAACAGCGATGAAGGCCTCAGGGAGCTGCTGCACGCCTCCCGATTTGCAAGGATAAGCAGGGCCTTACTTGGAGGTTAGTGCTCACGTTGACTTTCACTTTTGGTATAAAGCAGAGCAGGGTGAGCTTCCAACTAGGAACTGGAAGCACAAGGTTTCTTTGGAGAAAACTCCTTTTCTTCTCTGAGCCATGCCGGCACTAATTAAAAGCACGGTAACAACAGTGTTTTTCTGGTAGCTTCGAGACTGCATGAGTGGAGCTTTCAAAATGGGAAAACAAGATTTGTGCCAGCAGTCTCCGATTTCCAGATTGACACGCAGCATAAGTACACGTTGATGCTAACAAGTCAAAAGAGATTTACGATACCCACTGGGGCTTTCCCTGATTCAACTTTTTTCTACGACCGCTTGTCTGCGTGCAGCGAAGTGCCTAAACAAAGGATGCGTGAGGAAGATTTAGGGGTCTGTGCATCTTCCAAAGACCTGCAGTGTTACAGCAAGAACCGTGCTTAAATTGTACTTGGAATGCAAGTCGACCACCTCCTTGAGTATGCGTGACTCTCAGTGTAAAAGGTGAAAAGGGATTAGAAGCAGAGTGTTTTTCTCAATAGAGTTCAGCTAGGGGAATGAGGTTACATCCATTGCATGGAGGACAGTCTAGAAGTGTGTTCCTGAATCCTGTGTAGAGCTGAGGTAATCTGGCTCTCCCAAGGAAGAGTGCAGTGTGTTGCCTTTCTCTATCCAACACTGGGCTGTTCCAAAAGGCCTACCGGGCTGAAGTCGCTTAACTGGAACTGAGCTTCCTGGCTCTACTGAGTATACTGATACTGAAACGAGTGCTGAAGCCAGGTCCTTAGGAGTCATGAAAAGCTTACTACTGTGAAACTAAAGCAGAACAGTGAAGAAGGCCTTATGGAGCTACTCCAAGCCTCCGTTTGGCAAGGCAAATCAGGGCCTTCCTTCGAGGCTAAGGCTCACGTTGACTTTCACTTTAGGTATAGAGCAGAGCAGGGTGAGCTTCAAACGAGGAACTGGAAGCACAAGGTTTCTTACGGGAAATCTCAATATCTTCTCAGAACCATGCCGATAGTGCCTAAAACCCCGGCAACAACAATGCTTTTCAGGTATATTCGAGGCCGCATGAACGGAGCTTTCATAATGGGGAAAAAAGTCTTGTGTCATCAGTCTCCCATTTCTAGGTTGACACGCAGTATACTCGCAGGACCAGAGCTTCCTAGATCTCTGCAGTGTTCTGTTACCGAAACGGGTGCTGCAGCAAGGTTCCTAGGAGTCTTGGAAAGCTTACTACTGTTAAACTAAAGCAGAACAGCCTTGAAGGCCTCATGGAGCTGTTGCATGCATCCCGATTTGCAATATAATCAGGGCCTGACTTGGAGGTTAGTGCTCACGTTGACTTTCACTTTTGGTATAATGGAGAGCAGGGTGAGGTTCCAACTAGGAACTGGAAGCACAAGGTTTCTTTCGAGAAAACTCCTTTTCTTCTCTGAGCCATGCCGGCAGTAACTAAAAGCACGGTAACAACAGTGCTTTTCAGGTAGCTTCAAGACTGCAGGAGTGGAGCTTCCAAAACGGAAAAACAAGCTTTGTGACATCAGTCTCCCATTTCCAGATTAAAACGTAGCATAATTACATGGTGATGCCTACAAGTCAAAAGAGATTCACGATACCCACTGGGGCTTTCCTTGATTCAAATTTTTTCTACGACCGCTTGTCTGCGTGCAGTAAAGTGCCTAAATAAACGATGCGCAAGGGAGACGTAGGGGCCTGTGCTTCTTCCAAACACCTTCCGTTTTACACCAAGTAGTGTGCTTAAATTGTACTTGCAATGCAAGCCGACCACCTCCTTGAGGATGCGAGACTCTAAGTGTAAAAGATGAAAAGGGATTAGAAGCAGAGTGTTTTTCTCAATAGAGTTCAGCTAGGGGAATGAGGTTACATCCATTGCATGGAGGACAGTCTAGAAGTGTGTTCCTGAATCCTGCGTAGAGCTGAGGTAATCTGGCTCTCCCAAGGAAGAGTGCAGTGTGTTGCCTTTCTCTAGGCAACACTGGGCTGTTCCAAAAGGTCTACGGGGCTGAAGTTGCTTAAGTGGCCCTGAGCTTCCTGGCTCTACTCAGTATACTAGTACGGAAATGGGTGCTGAAGCAAGGTCCCTTTTAGTCTTGAAAAGCTTACAACCGTGAAACTATAGCAGAACAGTGAAGAAGGCCTCATGGAGCTACCCCAATCCTCCGTTTGGCAAGGTAAATCAGGGCCTTCCTTCGAGGCTAGGGCGCACGTTGACTTTCACTTTAGGTATAGAGCAGAGCAGGGTGAGCTTCCAACTAGGAACTGGAAGCACAAGGTTTCTTACGGGAAAACTCAGTATCTTCTCAGAACCATGCCGGCAGTGCCTAAAACCCCGGCAACAACAATGCTTTTCAGGTATATTTGAGGCCGCATGAACGGAGCTTAAATAATGGGAAAAAAAGCCTTGTGCCGTCATTCTCCAATTTGTAGGTTGACACGCAATATACTCACAGGACCAGCGCTTCCTGGCTCTAGGCACTTTTCTGATACCGAAACGGGTGCTGAAGCAAGGTTCTTGGGTGTCTTGGAAAGCTTAGTACCGTTAAACTAAAGCAGAACAGCGATGAAGGCCTCAGGGAGCTGCTGCACGCCTCCCGATTTGCAAGGATAAGCAGGGCCTTACTTGGAGGTTAGTGCTCACGTTGACTTTCACTTTTGGTATAAAGCAGAGCAGGGTGAGCTTCCAACTAGGAACTGGAAGCACAAGGTTTCTTTGGAGAAAACTCCTTTTCTTCTCTGAGCCATGCCGGCACTAATTAAAAGCACGGTAACAACAGTGTTTTTCTGCTAGCTTCGAGACTGCATGAGTGGAGCTTTCAAAATGGGAAAACAAGATTTGTGCCAGCAGTCTCCGATTTCCAGATTGACACGCAGCATAAGTACACGTTGATGCTAACAAGTCAAAAGAGATTTACGATACCCACTGGGGCTTTCCCTGATTCAACTTTTTTCTACGACCGCTTGTCTGCGTGCAGCGAAGTGCCTAAACAAAGGATGCGTGAGGAAGATTTAGGGGTCTGTGCATCTTCCAAAGACCTGCAGTGTTACAGCAAGAACCGTGCTTAAATTGTACTTGGAATGCAAGTCGACCACCTCCTTGAGTATGCGTGACTCTCAGTGTAAAAGGTGAAAAGGGATTAGAAGCAGAGTGTTTTTCTCAATAGAGTTCAGCTAGGGGAATGAGGTTACATCCATTGCATGGAGGACAGTCTAGAAGTGTGTTCCTGAATCCTGTGTAGAGCTGAGGTAATCTGGCTCTCCCAAGGAAGAGTGCAGTGTGTTGCCTTTCTCTATCCAACACTGGGCTGTTCCAAAAGGCCTACCGGGCTGAAGTCGCTTAACTGGAACTGAGCTTCCTGGCTCTACTGAGTATACTGATACTGAAACGAGTGCTGAAGCCAGGTCCTTAGGAGTCATGAAAAGCTTACTACTGTGAAACTAAAGCAGAACAGTGAAGAAGGCCTTATGGAGCTACTCCAAGCCTCCGTTTGGCAAGGCAAATCAGGGCCTTCCTTCGAGGCTAAGGCTCACGTTGACTTTCACTTTAGGTATAGAGCAGAGCAGGGTGAGCTTCAAACGAGGAACTGGAAGCACAAGGTTTCTTACGGGAAATCTCAATATCTTCTCAGAACCATGCCGATAGTGCCTAAAACCCCGGCAACAACAATGCTTTTCAGGTATATTCGAGGCCGCATGAACGGAGCTTTCATAATGGGGAAAAAAGTCTTGTGTCATCAGTCTCCCATTTCTAGGTTGACACGCAGTATACTCGCAGGACCAGAGCTTCCTAGATCTCTGCAGTGTTCTGTTACCGAAACGGGTGCTGCAGCAAGGTTCCTAGGAGTCTTGGAAAGCTTACTACTGTTAAACTAAAGCAGAACAGCCTTGAAGGCCTCATGGAGCTGTTGCATGCATCCCGATTTGCAATATAATCAGGGCCTGACTTGGAGGTTAGTGCTCACGTTGACTTTCACTTTTGGTATAATGGAGAGCAGGGTGAGGTTCCAACTAGGAACTGGAAGCACAAGGTTTCTTTCGAGAAAACTCCTTTTCTTCTCTGAGCCATGCCGGCAGTAACTAAAAGCACGGTAACAACAGTGCTTTTCAGGTAGCTTCAAGACTGCAGGAGTGGAGCTTCCAAAACGGAAAAACAAGCTTTGTGACATCAGTCTCCCATTTCCAGATTAAAACGTAGCATAATTACATGGTGATGCCTACAAGTCAAAAGAGATTCACGATACCCACTGGGGCTTTCCTTGATTCAAATTTTTTCTACGACCGCTTGTCTGCGTGCAGTAAAGTGCCTAAACAAACGATGCGCAAGGGAGACGTAGGGGCCTGTGCTTCTTCCAAACACCTTCCGTTTTACACCAAGTAGTGTGCTTAAATTGTACTTGCAATGCAAGCCGACCACCTCCTTGAGGATGCGAGACTCTAAGTGTAAAAGATGAAAAGGGATTAGAAGCAGAGTGTTTTTCTCAATAGAGTTCAGCTAGGGGAATGAGGTTACATCCATTGCATGGAGGACAGTCTAGAAGTGTGTTCCTGAATCCTGTGTAGAGCTGAGGTAATCTGGCTCTCCCAAGGAAGAGTGCAGTGTGTTGCCTTTCTCTAGGCAACACTGGGCTGTTCCAAAAGGTCTACGGGGCTGAAGTTGCTTAAGTGGCCCTGAGCTTCCTGGCTCTACTCAGTATACTAGTACGGAAATGGGTGCTGAAGCAAGGTCCCTTTTAGTCTTGAAAAGCTTACAACCGTGAAACTATAGCAGAACAGTGAAGAAGGCCTCATGGAGCTACCCCAATCCTCCGTTTGGCAAGGTAAATCAGGGCCTTCCTTCGAGGCTAGGGCGCACGTTGACTTTCACTTTAGGTATAGAGCAGAGCAGGGTGAGCTTCCAACTAGGAACTGGAAGCACAAGGTTTCTTACGGGAAAACTCAGTATCTTCTCAGAACCATGCCGGCAGTGCCTAAAACCCCGGCAACAACAATGCTTTTCAGGTATATTTGAGGCCGCATGAACGGAGCTTAAATAATGGGAAAAAAAGCCTTGTGCCGTCATTCTCCAATTTGTAGGTTCATACGCAATATACTCACAGGACCAGCGCTTCCTGGCTCTAGGCACTTTTCTGATACCGAAACGGGTGCTGAAGCAAGGTTCTTGGGTGTCTTGGAAAGCTTAGTACCGTTAAACTAAAGCAGAACAGCGATGAAGGCCTCAGGGAGCTGCTGCACGCCTCCCGATTTGCAAGGATAAGCAGGGCCTTACTTGGAGGTTAGTGCTCACGTTGACTTTCACTTTTGGTATAAAGCAGAGAAGGGTGAGCTTCCAACTAGGAACTGGAAGCACAAGGTTTCTTTGGAGAAAACTCCTTTTCTTCTCTGAGCCATGCCGGCACTAATTAAAAGCACGGTAACAACAGTGTTTTTCTGGTAGCTTCGAGACTGCATGAGTGGAGCTTTCAAAATGGGAAAACAAGATTTGTGCCAGCAGTCTCCGATTTCCAGATTGACACGCAGCATAAGTACACGTTGATGCTAACAAATCAAAAGAGATTTACGATACCCACTGTGGCTTTTCCTGATTCAAATTTTTCTACGACCGCTTGTCTGCGTACAGGGAAGTGCCTAAACAAAGGATGCGTGAGGAAGATTTAGGGGCCTGTGCAGCTTCCAAAGACCTGCAGTGTTACAGCAAGAACCGTGCTTAAATTGTACTTGGAATGCAAGTCGACCACCTCCTTGAGTATGCGTGACTCTCAGTGTAAAAGGTGAAAAGGGATTAGAAGCAGAGTGTTTTTCTCAATAGAGTTCAGCTAGGGGAATGAGGTTACATCCATTGCATGGAGGACAGTCTAGAAGTGTGTTCCTGAATCCTGTGTAGAGCTGAGGTAAGCTGGCTCTCCCAAGGAAGAGTGCAGTGTGTTGCCTTTCTCTATCCAACACTGGGCTGTTCCAAAAGGCCTACCGGGCTGAAGTCGCTTAACTGGAACTGAGCTTCCTGGCTCTACTGAGTATACTGATACTGAAACGAGTGCTGAAGCCAGGTCCCTAGGAGTCATGAAAAGCTTACTACTGTGAAACTAAAGCAGAACAGTGAAGAAGGCCTTATGGAGCTACTCCAAGCCTCCGTTTGTCAAGGCAAATCAGGGCCTTCCTTCGAGGCTAAGGCTCACGTTGACTTTCACTTTAGGTATAGAGCAGAGCAGGGTGAGCTTCCAACGAGGAACTGGAAGCACAAGGTTTCTTATGGGAAATCTCAATATCTTCTCAGAACCATGCCGATAGTGCCTAAAACCCCGGCAACAACAATGCTTTTCAGGTATATTCGAGGCCGCATGAACGGAGCTTTCATAATGGGGAAAAAAGTCTTGTGCCATCAGTCTCCAATTTCTAGGTTGACACGCAGTATACTCGCAGGACCAGAGCTTCCTAGATCTCTGCAGTGTTCTGTTACCGAAACGGGTGCTGCAGCAAGGTTCCTAGGAGTCTTGGAAAGCTTACTACTGTTAAACTAAAGCAGAACAGCCTTGAAGGCCTCATGGAGCTGTTGCATGCATCCCGATTTGCAATATAATCAGGGCCTTACTTGGAGGTTAGTGCACACGTTGACTTTCACTTTTGGTATAATGGAGAGCAGGGTGAGGTTCCAACTAGGAACTGGAAGCACAAGGTTTCTTTGGAGAAAACTCCTTTTCTTCTCTGAGCCATGCTGGCAGTTATTAAAAGCATGGTAACAACAGTGCTTTGCAGGTAGCTTCGAGACTGCATGAGTGGAGCTTTCAAAATGGGAAAACAACCTTTGTGCCATCAGTCGCCCGTTTCCAGATTGACACGCAGCATAAGTACACGTTGATGCTAACAAGTCAAAAGAGATTTACGATACCCACTGGGGCTTTCCCTGATTCAACTTTTTTCTACGACCGCTTGTCTGCGTGCAGCGAAGTGCCTAAACAAAGGATGCGTGAGGAAGATTTAGGGGCCTGTGCAGCTTCGAAAGACCTGCAGTGTTACAGCAAGAACCGTGCTTAAATTGTACTTGGAATGCAAGTCGACCACCTCCTTGAGTATGCGTGACTCTCAGTGTAAAAGGTGAAAAGGGATTAGAAGCAGAGTGTTTTTCTCAATAGAGTTCAGCTAGGGGAATGAGGTTACATCCATTGCATGGAGGACAGTCTAGAAGTGTGTTCCTGAATCCTGCATAGAGCTGAGGTAATCTGGCTCTCCCAAGGAAGAGTGCAGTATGTTGCCTTTCTCTAGGCAACACTGGGCTGTTCCAAAAGGCCTACGGGGCTGAAGTTGCTTAAGTGGCCCTGAGCTTCCTGGCTCTACTCAGTATACTAGTACGGAAATGGGTGCTGAAGCAAGGTCCCTTTTAGTCTTGAAAAGCTTACAACAGTGAAACTATAGCAGAACAGTGAAGAAGGCCTCATGGAGCTACCCCAATCCTCCGTTTGGCAAGGTAAATCAGGGCCTTCCTTCGAGGCTAGGGCGCACGTTGACTTTCACTTTAGGTATAGAGCCGAGCAGGGTGAGCTTCCAACTAGGAACTGGAAGCACAAGGTTTCTTTGGAGAAAACTCCTTTTCTTCTCTGAGCCATGCCGGCAATAATTAAAAGCACGGTAACAATAGTGTTTTTCTGGTAGCTTCGAGACTGCATGAGTGGAGCTTTCAAAATGGGAAAACAAGATTTGTGCCAGCAGTCTCCGATTTCCAGATTGACACGCAGCATAAGTACACGTTGATGCTAACAATTCAAAAGAGATTTACGATACCCACTGGGGCTTTCCCTGATTCAACTTTTTTCTACGACCGCTTGTCTGCATGCAGCGAAGTGCCTAAACAAAGGATGCGTGAGGAAGATTTAGGGGCCTGTGCATCTTCCAAAGACCTGCAGTGTTACAGCAAGAACCGTGCTTAAATTGTACTTGGAATGCAAGCCGACCACCTCCTTGCGGATGCGTGACTCTAAGTGTAAAAGGTGAAAAGGGATTAGAAGCAGAGTGTTTTTCTCAATAGAGTTCAGCTAGGGGAATGAGGTTACATCCATTGCATGGAGGACAGTCTAGAAGTGTGTTCCTGAATCCTGTGTAGAGCTGAGGTAATCTGGCTCTCCCAAGGAAATGTGCAGTTTGTTGCTTTTCTCTAGCCAACACTGGGCTCTTCCAAAAGGCCTACGGGGCTGAAGTTGCTTAACTGGCCCTAAGCTTCCTGGCTCTACTCAGTATACTGGTACTGAAATGGGTGCTGAAACAAGGTCCCCAGGAGTCTTGAAAACCTTACTACTGTGAAACTAAAGTAGAACAGTGAAGAAGACCTCATGGAGCTACACCAAGCCTCCGTTTGGCAAGGCAAATCAGGGCCTTCCTTCGAGGCTAAGGCTCACATTGACTTTCACATTAGGTATAGAGCAGAGCAGGGTGAGCTTCCAAGTAGGAACTGGAAGCACAAGGTTTCTTACGGGAAAACTCAATGTCTTCTCAGAACCATGCCGGCAGTGCCTAAAAGCCCGGCAACAACAATGCTTTTCAGGTATATTCGAGGCCGCATGAACGGAACTTTCATAATGGGCAAACAAGCCTTGTGCCCTCAGTCTCCAATTTCTAGGTTCATACGCAGCATACACGGAGGACCAGAGCTTCCTGGCTCTAGGCACTTTTCTGAAACCGAAACGGGTGCTTAAGCAAGGTTCCTAGGTGTCTTGGAAAGCTTACTACCGTGAAACTATAGCAGAACAGCGATGAAGGCCTTATGGAGCTGCTGCATGCCTCCCGCTTTGCAAGGATAATCAGAGCCTTACTTGGAGGTTAGTGCTCACGTTGACTTCCACTTTTGGTATAGAGGAGAGCAGGGTGAGCTTCCAACTAGGAACTGGAAGCCCAAGGTTTCTTTCGGGAAAACTCATTTTCTTCGCAGGAGCAGGCAAGCAGTGAGTAAATCCCCAACAACAACAATGCTTTTGAAGTATATTCGAGGCCGAATGAGCGGAGCTTTCCTAAAGGGAAACAAGCCTGGTGCCATCAGTCTGCAATTTCTAGGTTGACATGCAGCATACACGGAGGACCAGAGATTCCTGGCTCTATGCTGTGTTCTGTTACCGAAACTGGTGGTGAAGCAAGGTTCCTAGGAGTCTTGGAAAGCTTACTACTGTTAAACAGAAGCAGAACAGCCTTGAAGGCCTCATGGAGCTGTTGCATGCATCCCGATTTGCAATATAATCAGGGCCTTACTTGGAGGTTAGTGCTCACGTTGACTTTCACTTTTGGTATAATGGAGAGCAGGGTGAGCTTCCAACTAGGAACTGGAAGCACAAGGTTTCTTTGGAGAAAACTCCTTTTCTTCTCTGAGCCATGCCGGCAGTAACTAAAAGCACGGTAACAACAGTGCTTTTCAGGTAGCTTCAAGACTGCAGGAGTGGAGCTTCCAAAACGGAAAAACAAGCTTTGTGACATCAGTCTCCCATTTCCAGATTAAAACGTAGCATAATTACATGGTGATGCTTACAAGTCAAAAGAGATTCACGATACCCACTGGGGCTTTCCTTGATTCAAATTTTTTCTACGACCGCTTGTCTGCGTGCAGTAAAGTGCCTAAACAAACGATGCGCAAGGGAGACGTAAGGGCCTGTGCTTCTTCCAAACACCTTCCGTTTTACACCAAGTAGTGTGCTTAAATTGTACTTGCAATGCAAGCCGACCACCTCCTTGAGGATGCGAGACTCTAAGTGTAAAAGATGAAAAGGGATTAGAAGCAGAGTGTTTTTCTCAATAGAGTTCAGCTAGGGGAATGAGGTTACATCCATTGCATGGAGGACAGTCTAGAAGTGTGTTCCTGAATCCTGTGTAGAGCTGAGGTAATCTGGCTCTCCCAAGGAAGAGTGCAGTGTGTTGCCTTTCTCTATCCAACACTGGGCTGTTCCAAAAGGCCTACCGGGCTGAAGTCGCTTAACTGGAACTGAGCTTCCTGGCTCTACTGAGTATACTGATACTGAAACGAGTGCTGAAGCCAGGTCCTTAGGAGTCATGAAAAGCTTACTACTGTGAAACTAAAGCAGAACAGTGAAGAAGGCCTCATGGAGCTACTCCAAGCCTCCGTTTGGCAAGGCAAATCAGGGCCTTCCTTCGAGGCTAAGGCTCACGTTGACTTTCACTTTAGGTATAGAGCAGAGCAGGGTGAGCTTCCAACGAGGAACTGGAAGCACAAGGTTTCGTACGGGAAATCTCAGTATCTTCTCAGAACCATGCCGATAGTGCCTAAAACCCCGGCAACAACAATGCTTTTCAGGTATATTCGAGGCCGCATGAACGGAGCTTTCATAATGGGGAAAAAAGTCTTGTGCCATCAGTCTCCAATTTCTAGGTTGACACGCAGTATACTCGCAGGACCAGAGCTTCCTAGATCTCTGCAGTGTTCTGTTACCGAAACGGGTGCTGCAGCAAGGTTCCTAGGAGTCTTGGAAAGCTTACTACTGTTAAACTAAAGCAGAACAGCCTTGAAGGCCTCATGGAGCTGTTGCATGCATCCCGATTTGCAATATAATCAGGGCCTTACTTGGAGGTTAGTGCACACGTTGACTTTCACTTTTGGTATAATGGAGAGCAGGGTGAGGTTCCAACTAGGAACTGGAAGCACAAGGTTTCTTTGGAGAAAACTCCTTTTCTTCTCTGAGCCATGCTGGCAGTTATTAAAAGCATGGTAACAACAGTGCTTTGCAGGTAGCTTCGAGACTGCATGAGTGGAGCTTTCAAAATGGGAAAACAACCTTTGTGCCATCAGTCGCCCGTTTCCAGATTGACACGCAGCATAAGTACACGTTGATGCTAACAAGTCAAAAGAGATTTACGATACCCACTGGGGCTTTCCCTGATTCAACTTTTTTTCTACGACCGCTTGTCTGCGTGCAGCGAAGTGCCTAAACAAAGGATGCGTGAGGAAGATTTAGGGGCCTGTGCAGCTTCGAAAGACCTGCAGTGTTACAGCAAGAACCGTGCTTAAATTGTACTTGGAATGCAAGTCGACCACCTCCTTGAGTATGCGTGACTCTCAGTGTAAAAGGTGAAAAGGGATTAGAAGCAGAGTGTTTTTCTCAATAGAGTTCAGCTAGGGGAATGAGGTTACATCCATTGCATGGAGGACAGTCTAGAAGTGTGTTCCTGAATCCTGCGTAGAGCTGAGGTAATCTGGCTCTCCCAAGGAAGAGTGCAGTGTGTTGCCTTTCTCTAGGCAACACTGGGCTGTTCCAAAAGGTCTACGGGGCTGAAGTTGCTTAAGTGGCCCTGAGCTTCCTGGCTCTACTCAGTATACTAGTACGGAAATGGGTGCTGAAGCAAGGTCCCTTTTAGTCTTGAAAAGCTTACAACCGTGAAACTATAGCAGAACAGTGAAGAAGGCCTCATGGAGCTACCCCAATCCTCCGTTTGGCAAGGTAAATCAGGGCCTTCCTTCGAGGCTAGGGCGCACGTTGACTTTCACTTTAGGTATAGAGCAGAGCAGGGTGAGCTTCCAACTAGGAACTGGAAGCACAAGGTTTCTTACGGGAAAACTCAGTATCTTCTCAGAACCATGCCGGCAGTGCCTAAAACCCCGGCAACAACAATGCTTTTCAGGTATATTTGAGGCCGCATGAACGGAGCTTAAATAATGGGAAAAAAAGCCTTGTGCCGTCATTCTCCAATTTGTAGGTTGACACGCAATATACTCACAGGACCAGCGCTTCCTGGCTCTAGGCACTTTTCTGATACCGAAACGGGTGCTGAAGCAAGGTTCTTGGGTGTCTTGGAAAGCTTAGTACCGTTAAACTAAAGCAGAACAGCGATGAAGGCCTCAGGGAGCTGCTGCACGCCTCCCGATTTGCAAGGATAAGCAGGGCCTTACTTGGAGGTTAGTGCTCACGTTGACTTTCACTTTTGGTATAAAGCAGAGCAGGGTGAGCTTCCAACTAGGAACTGGAAGCACAAGGTTTCTTTGGAGAAAACTCCTTTTCTTCTCTGAGCCATGCCGGCACTAATTAAAAGCACGGTAACAACAGTGTTTTTCTGCTAGCTTCGAGACTGCATGAGTGGAGCTTTCAAAATGGGAAAACAAGATTTGTGCCAGCAGTCTCCGATTTCCAGATTGACACGCAGCATAAGTACACGTTGATGCTAACAAGTCAAAAGAGATTTACGATACCCACTGGGGCTTTCCCTGATTCAACTTTTTTCTACGACCGCTTGTCTGCGTGCAGCGAAGTGCCTAAACAAAGGATGCGTGAGGAAGATTTAGGGGTCTGTGCATCTTCCAAAGACCTGCAGTGTTACAGCAAGAACCGTGCTTAAATTGTACTTGGAATGCAAGTCGACCACCTCCTTGAGTATGCGTGACTCTCAGTGTAAAAGGTGAAAAGGGATTAGAAGCAGAGTGTTTTTCTCAATAGAGTTCAGCTAGGGGAATGAGGTTACATCCATTGCATGGAGGACAGTCTAGAAGTGTGTTCCTGAATCCTGTGTAGAGCTGAGGTAATCTGGCTCTCCCAAGGAAGAGTGCAGTGTGTTGCCTTTCTCTATCCAACACTGGGCTGTTCCAAAAGGCCTACCGGGCTGAAGTCGCTTAACTGGAACTGAGCTTCCTGGCTCTACTGAGTATACTGATACTGAAACGAGTGCTGAAGCCAGGTCCTTAGGAGTCATGAAAAGCTTACTACTGTGAAACTAAAGCAGAACAGTGAAGAAGGCCTCATGGAGCTACTCCAAGCCTCCGTTTGGCAAGGCAAATCAGGGCCTTCCTTCGAGGCTAAGGCTCACGTTGACTTTCACTTTAGGTATAGAGCAGAGCAGGGTGAGCTTCAAACGAGGAACTGGAAGCACAAGGTTTCTTACGGGAAATCTCAATATCTTCTCAGAACCATGCCGATAGTGCCTAAAACCCCGGCAACAACAATGCTTTTCAGGTATATTCGAGGCCGCATGAACGGAGCTTTCATAATGGGGAAAAAAGTCTTGTGTCATCAGTCTCCCATTTCTAGGTTGACACGCAGTATACTCGCAGGACCAGAGCTTCCTAGATCTCTGCAGTGTTCTGTTACCGAAACGGGTGCTGCAGCAAGGTTCCTAGGAGTCTTGGAAAGCTTACTACTGTTAAACTAAAGCAGAACAGCCTTGAAGGCCTCATGGAGCTGTTGCATGCATCCCGATTTGCAATATAATCAGGGCCTGACTTGGAGGTTAGTGCTCACGTTGACTTTCACTTTTGGTATAATGGAGAGCAGGGTGAGGTTCCAACTAGGAACTGGAAGCACAAGGTTTCTTTCGAGAAAACTCCTTTTCTTCTCTGAGCCATGCCGGCAGTAACTAAAAGCACGGTAACAACAGTGCTTTTCAGGTAGCTTCAAGACTGCAGGAGTGGAGCTTCCAAAACGGAAAAACAAGCTTTGTGACATCAGTCTCCCATTTCCAGATTAAAACGTAGCATAATTACATGGTGATGCCTACAAGTCAAAAGAGATTCACGATACCCACTGGGGCTTTCCTTGATTCAAATTTTTTCTACGACCGCTTGTCTGCGTGCAGTAAAGTGCCTAAACAAACGATGCGCAAGGGAGACGTAGGGGCCTGTGCTTCTTCCAAACACCTTCCGTTTTACACCAAGTAGTGTGCTTAAATTGTACTTGCAATGCAAGCCGACCACCTCCTTGAGGATGCGAGACTCTAAGTGTAAAAGATGAAAAGGGATTAGAAGCAGAGTGTTTTTCTCAATAGAGTTCAGCTAGGGGAATGAGGTTACATCCATTGCATGGAGGACAGTCTAGAAGTGTGTTCCTGAATCCTGTGTAGAGCTGAGGTAATCTGGCTCTCCCAAGGAAGAGTGCAGTGTGTTGCCTTTCTCTAGGCAACACTGGGCTGTTCCAAAAGGTCTACGGGGCTGAAGTTGCTTAAGTGGCCCTGAGCTTCCTGGCTCTACTCAGTATACTAGTACGGAAATGGGTGCTGAAGCAAGGTCCCTTTTAGTCTTGAAAAGCTTACAACCGTGAAACTATAGCAGAACAGTGAAGAAGGCCTCATGGAGCTACCCCAATCCTCCGTTTGGCAAGGTAAATCAGGGCCTTCCTTCGAGGCTAGGGCGCACGTTGACTTTCACTTTAGGTATAGAGCAGAGCAGGGTGAGCTTCCAACTAGGAACTGGAAGCACAAGGTTTCTTACGGGAAAACTCAGTATCTTCTCAGAACCATGCCGGCAGTGCCTAAAACCCCGGCAACAACAATGCTTTTCAGGTATATTTGAGGCCGCATGAACGGAGCTTAAATAATGGGAAAAAAAGCCTTGTGCCGTCATTCTCCAATTTGTAGGTTCATACGCAATATACTCACAGGACCAGCGCTTCCTGGCTCTAGGCACTTTTCTGATACCGAAACGGGTGCTGAAGCAAGGTTCTTGGGTGTCTTGGAAAGCTTAGTACCGTTAAACTAAAGCAGAACAGCGATGAAGGCCTCAGGGAGCTGCTGCACGCCTCCCGATTTGCAAGGATAAGCAGGGCCTTACTTGGAGGTTAGTGCTCACGTTGACTTTCACTTTTGGTATAAAGCAGAGAAGGGTGAGCTTCCAACTAGGAACTGGAAGCACAAGGTTTCTTTGGAGAAAACTCCTTTTCTTCTCTGAGCCATGCCGGCACTAATTAAAAGCACGGTAACAACGGTGTTTTTCTGGTAGCTTCGAGACTGCATGAGTGGAGCTTTCAAAATGGGAAAACAAGATTTGTGCCAGCAGTCTCCGATTTCCAGATTGACTCGCAGCATAAGTACACGTTGATGCTAACAAATCAAAAGAGATTTACGATACCCACTGTGGCTTTTCCTGATTCAAATTTTTCTACGACCGCTTGTCTGCGTACAGGGAAGTGCCTAAACAAAGGATGCGTGAGGAAGATTTAGGGGCCTGTGCAGCTTCCAAAGACCTGCAGTGTTACAGCAAGAACCGTGCTTAAATTGTACTTGGAATGCAAGTCGACCACCTCCTTGAGTATGCGTGACTCTCAGTGTAAAAGGTGAAAAGGGATTAGAAGCAGAGTGTTTTTCTCAATAGAGTTCAGCTAGGGGAATGAGGTTACATCCATTGCATGGAGGACAGTCTAGAAGTGTGTTCCTGAATCCTGTGTAGAGCTGAGGTAATCTGGCTCTCCCAAGGAAGAGTGCAGTATGTTGCCTTTCTCTAGGCAACACTGGGCTGTTCCAAAAGGCCTACGGGGCTGAAGTTGCTTAAGTGGCCCTGAGCTTCCTGGCTCTACTCAGTATACTAGTACGGAAATGGGTGCTGAAGCAAGGTCCCTTTTAGTCTTGAAAAGCTTACAACAGTGAAACTATAGCAGAACAGTGAAGAAGGCCTCATGGAGCTACCCCAATCCTCCGTTTGGCAAGGTAAATCAGGGCCTTCCTTCGAGGCTAGGGCGCACGTTGACTTTCACTTTAGGTATAGAGCCGAGCAGGGTGAGCTTCCAACTAGGAACTGGAAGCACAAGGTTTCTTTGGAGAAAACTCCTTTTCTTCTCTGAGCCATGCCGGCAATAATTAAAAGCACGGTAACAATAGTGTTTTTCTGGTAGCTTCGAGACTGCATGAGTGGAGCTTTCAAAATGGGAAAACAAGATTTGTGCCAGCAGTCTCCGATTTCCAGATTGACACGCAGCATAAGTACACGTTGATGCTAACAATTCAAAAGAGATTTACGATACCCACTGGGGCTTTCCCTGATTCAACTTTTTTCTACGACCGCTTGTCTGCATGCAGCGAAGTGCCTAAACAAAGGATGCGTGAGGAAGATTTAGGGGCCTGTGCATCTTCCAAAGACCTGCAGTGTTACAGCAAGAACCGTGCTTAAATTGTACTTGGAATGCAAGCCGACCACCTCCTTGCGGATGCGTGACTCTAAGTGTAAAAGGTGAAAAGGGATTAGAAGCAGAGTGTTTTTCTCAATAGAGTTCAGCTAGGGGAATGAGGTTACATCCATTGCATGGAGGACAGTCTAGAAGTGTGTTCCTGAATCCTGTGTAGAGCTGAGGTAATCTGGCTCTCCCAAGGAAATGTGCAGTTTGTTGCTTTTCTCTAGCCAACACTGGGCTCTTCCAAAAGGCCTACGGGGCTGAAGTTGCTTAACTGGCCCTAAGCTTCCTGGCTCTACTCAGTATACTGGTACTGAAATGGGTGCTGAAACAAGGTCCCCAGGAGTCTTGAAAACCTTACTACTGTGAAACTAAAGTAGAACAGTGAAGAAGACCTCATGGAGCTACACCAAGCCTCCGTTTGGCAAGGCAAATCAGGGCCTTCCTTCGAGGCTAAGGCTCACATTGACTTTCACATTAGGTATAGAGCAGAGCAGGGTGAGCTTCCAAGTAGGAACTGGAAGCACAAGGTTTCTTACGGGAAAACTCAATGTCTTCTCAGAACCATGCCGGCAGTGCCTAAAAGCCCGGCAACAACAATGCTTTTCAGGTATATTCGAGGCCGCATGAACGGAACTTTCATAATGGGCAAACAAGCCTTGTGCCCTCAGTCTCCAATTTCTAGGTTCATACGCAGCATACACGGAGGACCAGAGCTTCCTGGCTCTAGGCACTTTTCTGAAACCGAAACGGGTGCTTAAGCAAGGTTCCTAGGTGTCTTGGAAAGCTTACTACCGTGAAACTATAGCAGAACAGCGATGAAGGCCTTATGGAGCTGCTGCATGCCTCCCGCTTTGCAAGGATAATCAGAGCCTTACTTGGAGGTTAGTGCTCACGTTGACTTCCACTTTTGGTATAGAGGAGAGCAGGGTGAGCTTCCAACTAGGAACTGGAAGCCCAAGGTTTCTTTCGGGAAAACTCATTTTCTTCGCAGGAGCAGGCAAGCAGTGAGTAAATCCCCAACAACAACAATGCTTTTGAAGTATATTCGAGGCCGAATGAGCGGAGCTTTCCTAAAGGGAAACAAGCCTGGTGCCATCAGTCTGCAATTTCTAGGTTGACATGCAGCATACACGGAGGACCAGAGATTCCTGGCTCTATGCTGTGTTCTGTTACCGAAACTGGTGGTGAAGCAAGGTTCCTAGGAGTCTTGGAAAGCTTACTACTGTTAAACAGAAGCAGAACAGCCTTGAAGGCCTCATGGAGCTGTTGCATGCATCCCGATTTGCAATATAATCAGGGCCTTACTTGGAGGTTAGTGCTCACGTTGACTTTCACTTTTGGTATAATGGAGAGCAGGGTGAGCTTCCAACTAGGAACTGGAAGCACAAGGTTTCTTTGGAGAAAACTCCTTTTCTTCTCTGAGCCATGCCGGCAGTAACTAAAAGCACGGTAACAACAGTGCTTTTCAGGTAGCTTCAAGACTGCAGGAGTGGAGCTTCCAAAACGGAAAAACAAGCTTTGTGACATCAGTCTCCCATTTCCAGATTAAAACGTAGCATAATTACATGGTGATGCTTACAAGTCAAAAGAGATTCACGATACCCACTGGGGCTTTCCTTGATTCAAATTTTTTCTACGACCGCTTGTCTGCGTGCAGTAAAGTGCCTAAACAAACGATGCGCAAGGGAGACGTAAGGGCCTGTGCTTCTTCCAAACACCTTCCGTTTTACACCAAGTAGTGTGCTTAAATTGTACTTGCAATGCAAGCCGACCACCTCCTTGAGGATGCGAGACTCTAAGTGTAAAAGATGAAAAGGGATTAGAAGCAGAGTGTTTTTCTCAATAGAGTTCAGCTAGGGGAATGAGGTTACATCCATTGCATGGAGGACAGTCTAGAAGTGTGTTCCTGAATCCTGTGTAGAGCTGAGGTAATCTGGCTCTCCCAAGGAAGAGTGCAGTGTGTTGCCTTTCTCTATCCAACACTGGGCTGTTCCAAAAGGCCTACCGGGCTGAAGTCGCTTAACTGGAACTGAGCTTCCTGGCTCTACTGAGTATACTGATACTGAAACGAGTGCTGAAGCCAGGTCCTTAGGAGTCATGAAAAGCTTACTACTGTGAAACTAAAGCAGAACAGTGAAGAAGGCCTCATGGAGCTACTCCAAGCCTCCGTTTGGCAAGGCAAATCAGGGCCTTCCTTCGAGGCTAAGGCTCACGTTGACTTTCACTTTAGGTATAGAGCAGAGCAGGGTGAGCTTCCAACGAGGAACTGGAAGCACAAGGTTTCGTACGGGAAATCTCAGTATCTTCTCAGAACCATGCCGATAGTGCCTAAAACCCCGGCAACAACAATGCTTTTCAGGTATATTCGAGGCCGCATGAACGGAGCTTTCATAATGGGGAAAAAAGTCTTGTGCCATCAGTCTCCAATTTCTAGGTTGACACGCAGTATACTCGCAGGACCAGAGCTTCCTAGATCTCTGCAGTGTTCTGTTACCGAAACGGGTGCTGCAGCAAGGTTCCTAGGAGTCTTGGAAAGCTTACTACTGTTAAACTAAAGCAGAACAGCCTTGAAGGCCTCATGGAGCTGTTGCATGCATCCCGATTTGCAATATAATCAGGGCCTTACTTGGAGGTTAGTGCACACGTTGACTTTCACTTTTGGTATAATGGAGAGCAGGGTGAGGTTCCAACTAGGAACTGGAAGCACAAGGTTTCTTTGGAGAAAACTCCTTTTCTTCTCTGAGCCATGCTGGCAGTTATTAAAAGCATGGTAACAACAGTGCTTTGCAGGTAGCTTCGAGACTGCATGAGTGGAGCTTTCAAAATGGGAAAACAACCTTTGTGCCATCAGTCGCCCGTTTCCAGATTGACACGCAGCATAAGTACACGTTGATGCTAACAAGTCAAAAGAGATTTACGATACCCACTGGGGCTTTCCCTGATTCAACTTTTTTTCTACGACCGCTTGTCTGCGTGCAGCGAAGTGCCTAAACAAAGGATGCGTGAGGAAGATTTAGGGGCCTGTGCAGCTTCGAAAGACCTGCAGTGTTACAGCAAGAACCGTGCTTAAATTGTACTTGGAATGCAAGTCGACCACCTCCTTGAGTATGCGTGACTCTCAGTGTAAAAGGTGAAAAGGGATTAGAAGCAGAGTGTTTTTCTCAATAGAGTTCAGCTAGGGGAATGAGGTTACATCCATTGCATGGAGGACAGTCTAGAAGTGTGTTCCTGAATCCTGCGTAGAGCTGAGGTAATCTGGCTCTCCCAAGGAAGAGTGCAGTGTGTTGCCTTTCTCTAGGCAACACTGGGCTGTTCCAAAAGGTCTACGGGGCTGAAGTTGCTTAAGTGGCCCTGAGCTTCCTGGCTCTACTCAGTATACTAGTACGGAAATGGGTGCTGAAGCAAGGTCCCTTTTAGTCTTGAAAAGCTTACAACCGTGAAACTATAGCAGAACAGTGAAGAAGGCCTCATGGAGCTACCCCAATCCTCCGTTTGGCAAGGTAAATCAGGGCCTTCCTTCGAGGCTAGGGCGCACGTTGACTTTCACTTTAGGTATAGAGCAGAGCAGGGTGAGCTTCCAACTAGGAACTGGAAGCACAAGGTTTCTTACGGGAAAACTCAGTATCTTCTCAGAACCATGCCGGCAGTGCCTAAAACCCCGGCAACAACAATGCTTTTCAGGTATATTTGAGGCCGCATGAACGGAGCTTAAATAATGGGAAAAAAAGCCTTGTGCCGTCATTCTCCAATTTGTAGGTTGACACGCAATATACTCACAGGACCAGCGCTTCCTGGCTCTAGGCACTTTTCTGATACCGAAACGGGTGCTGAAGCAAGGTTCTTGGGTGTCTTGGAAAGCTTAGTACCGTTAAACTAAAGCAGAACAGCGATGAAGGCCTCAGGGAGCTGCTGCACGCCTCCCGATTTGCAAGGATAAGCAGGGCCTTACTTGGAGGTTAGTGCTCACGTTGACTTTCACTTTTGGTATAAAGCAGAGCAGGGTGAGCTTCCAACTAGGAACTGGAAGCACAAGGTTTCTTTGGAGAAAACTCCTTTTCTTCTCTGAGCCATGCCGGCACTAATTAAAAGCACGGTAACAACAGTGTTTTTCTGCTAGCTTCGAGACTGCATGAGTGGAGCTTTCAAAATGGGAAAACAAGATTTGTGCCAGCAGTCTCCGATTTCCAGATTGACACGCAGCATAAGTACACGTTGATGCTAACAAGTCAAAAGAGATTTACGATACCCACTGGGGCTTTCCCTGATTCAACTTTTTTCTACGACCGCTTGTCTGCGTGCAGCGAAGTGCCTAAACAAAGGATGCGTGAGGAAGATTTAGGGGTCTGTGCATCTTCCAAAGACCTGCAGTGTTACAGCAAGAACCGTGCTTAAATTGTACTTGGAATGCAAGTCGACCACCTCCTTGAGTATGCGTGACTCTCAGTGTAAAAGGTGAAAAGGGATTAGAAGCAGAGTGTTTTTCTCAATAGAGTTCAGCTAGGGGAATGAGGTTACATCCATTGCATGGAGGACAGTCTAGAAGTGTGTTCCTGAATCCTGTGTAGAGCTGAGGTAATCTGGCTCTCCCAAGGAAGAGTGCAGTGTGTTGCCTTTCTCTATCCAACACTGGGCTGTTCCAAAAGGCCTACCGGGCTGAAGTCGCTTAACTGGAACTGAGCTTCCTGGCTCTACTGAGTATACTGATACTGAAACGAGTGCTGAAGCCAGGTCCTTAGGAGTCATGAAAAGCTTACTACTGTGAAACTAAAGCAGAACAGTGAAGAAGGCCTTATGGAGCTACTCCAAGCCTCCGTTTGGCAAGGCAAATCAGGGCCTTCCTTCGAGGCTAAGGCTCACGTTGACTTTCACTTTAGGTATAGAGCAGAGCAGGGTGAGCTTCAAACGAGGAACTGGAAGCACAAGGTTTCTTACGGGAAATCTCAATATCTTCTCAGAACCATGCCGATAGTGCCTAAAACCCCGGCAACAACAATGCTTTTCAGGTATATTCGAGGCCGCATGAACGGAGCTTTCATAATGGGGAAAAAAGTCTTGTGTCATCAGTCTCCCATTTCTAGGTTGACACGCAGTATACTCGCAGGACCAGAGCTTCCTAGATCTCTGCAGTGTTCTGTTACCGAAACGGGTGCTGCAGCAAGGTTCCTAGGAGTCTTGGAAAGCTTACTACTGTTAAACTAAAGCAGAACAGCCTTGAAGGCCTCATGGAGCTGTTGCATGCATCCCGATTTGCAATATAATCAGGGCCTGACTTGGAGGTTAGTGCTCACGTTGACTTTCACTTTTGGTATAATGGAGAGCAGGGTGAGGTTCCAACTAGGAACTGGAAGCACAAGGTTTCTTTCGAGAAAACTCCTTTTCTTCTCTGAGCCATGCCGGCAGTAACTAAAAGCACGGTAACAACAGTGCTTTTCAGGTAGCTTCAAGACTGCAGGAGTGGAGCTTCCAAAACGGAAAAACAAGCTTTGTGACATCAGTCTCCCATTTCCAGATTAAAACGTAGCATAATTACATGGTGATGCCTACAAGTCAAAAGAGATTCACGATACCCACTGGGGCTTTCCTTGATTCAAATTTTTTCTACGACCGCTTGTCTGCGTGCAGTAAAGTGCCTAAATAAACGATGCGCAAGGGAGACGTAGGGGCCTGTGCTTCTTCCAAACACCTTCCGTTTTACACCAAGTAGTGTGCTTAAATTGTACTTGCAATGCAAGCCGACCACCTCCTTGAGGATGCGAGACTCTAAGTGTAAAAGATGAAAAGGGATTAGAAGCAGAGTGTTTTTCTCAATAGAGTTCAGCTAGGGGAATGAGGTTACATCCATTGCATGGAGGACAGTCTAGAAGTGTGTTCCTGAATCCTGCGTAGAGCTGAGGTAATCTGGCTCTCCCAAGGAAGAGTGCAGTGTGTTGCCTTTCTCTAGGCAACACTGGGCTGTTCCAAAAGGTCTACGGGGCTGAAGTTGCTTAAGTGGCCCTGAGCTTCCTGGCTCTACTCAGTATACTAGTACGGAAATGGGTGCTGAAGCAAGGTCCCTTTTAGTCTTGAAAAGCTTACAACCGTGAAACTATAGCAGAACAGTGAAGAAGGCCTCATGGAGCTACCCCAATCCTCCGTTTGGCAAGGTAAATCAGGGCCTTCCTTCGAGGCTAGGGCGCACGTTGACTTTCACTTTAGGTATAGAGCAGAGCAGGGTGAGCTTCCAACTAGGAACTGGAAGCACAAGGTTTCTTACGGGAAAACTCAGTATCTTCTCAGAACCATGCCGGCAGTGCCTAAAACCCCGGCAACAACAATGCTTTTCAGGTATATTTGAGGCCGCATGAACGGAGCTTAAATAATGGGAAAAAAAGCCTTGTGCCGTCATTCTCCAATTTGTAGGTTCATACGCAATATACTCACAGGACCAGCGCTTCCTGGCTCTAGGCACTTTTCTGACACCGAAACGGGTGCTGAAGCAAGGTCTCTAGGAGTCTTGGAAAGCTTACTACCGTGAAACTAAAGCAGAACAGTGAAGACGGCCTCATGGAGCTGCTCCACGCCTCCCTTTTGGCAAGGCAAATCACGGCCTTACTTCGAGGCTAGGGCTCACGTTGACTTTCACTTTAGGTATAGAGCAGAGCAGGGTGAGCTTCCAACTAGGAACTGGAAGCACAAGGTTTCTTTCGGGAAAACTCAATCTCTTCTCAGAACCATGCAGGCAGTGACTAAAACCCCGGCAATAACAATGCTTTTCAGGTACAAAGGAGCGCCGCAAAAACGGAGCTTTCCAAATGGGCAAACAAGCCTTGTGCCATCAGTCTCCAAAGAATAAGTTGGTACGCTGCATACACGCAGGACCAGAGCTTCCAGGTTCTAGGCAGTTTTCTGATACCGAAACGGGTGCTGAAGCAAGGTCTCTAGGAGTCTTGAAAAGCTTACTACCGTGAAACTAAAGCAGAACCGTGAAGAAGGCCTCATGGAGCTGCTCCACACCTCCCTTTTGGCAAGGCAAATCAGGGCCTTACTTCGAGGCTAGGACTCACGTTGACTTTCACTTGAGGTATAGAGCAGAGCAGGGTGAGCTTCCAACTAGGAACTGGAAGCACAAGGTTTCTTATGGGAAAATTCAATATCTTCCCAGAACCATGCAGGCAGTGACTAAAACCCCAGCAACAACAATGCTTTGCAGGTAGCTTCGAGGCCGCATGTACGGAGCTTTCCTAATGGGAAAACAAGCCTTGTGCCATCATTCTCCAATTTCTAGGTTCATACGCAGCATACACGCAGGACCAGAGCTTCCTGGTTCTAAGCACTTTTCTGATACTGAAACGGGTGCTGCAGCAAGGTCTCTAGGAGTCTTGGAAAGCTTACTACCGTTAAACTAAAGGAGAACAGTGATGAAGGCCTCATGGAGCTGCTGCACGCCTCCCGTTTTACCAGGATAATCAGGGCCTTAATTCGAGGCTAGTGCTCCCCTTGACTTTCACTTTAGATATAGAGCAGAGCAGGGTGAGCTACCAACTAGGAACTGGAAGCACAAGGTTTCTTACGGGAAAACTCAATGTCTTCCCAGAACCATGCAGGCAGTGACTAAAACCCCGGCAACAACAATGCTTTGCAGGTAGCTTCGAGGCCCCATGAACGGAGCTTTCCTAATGGGAAAACAAGCCTTGTGCCATCAGTCTCCAATTTCTAGGTTCATACGCAGCATACACGCAGGACCAGAGCTTCCTGGTTCTAAGCAGTTTTCTGATACCGAATCGGGTGCTGCAGCAAGGTCTCTAGGAGTCTTGGAAAGCTTACTACCGTTAAACTAAAGGAGAACAGTGATGAAGGCCTCATGGAGCTGCTGCACGCCTCCCGTTTTACCAGGATAATCAGGGCCTTACTTCGAGGTTAGTGCTCCCCTTGACTTTCATTTTAGTTATAGAGCAGAGCAGGGTGAGCTTCCAACTAGGAACTGAAAGCACAAGGTTTCTTAAGGGAAAACTCATTTTCTTTGCAGTAGCAGGCAGGCAGTGACTAAATCCCCGGGAACAACAATGCTTTGCAGGTAGATTCGAGGCCGCATGAACGGAGCTTTCCTAATGGGAAAAAAGCCTTGTGCCCTCAGTCTCCAATTTCTAGGTTCATACGCAGCATACACGCAGGAGCAGAGTTTCCTGGCTCTAAGCAGTTTTCTGATACCGAAACGGGTGCTTCAGCAAGGTTCCTAGGAGTCTTGGAAAGCTTACTACCGTGAAACTAAAGCAGAACAGCGATGAAGGCCTCATGGACCTGCTGCAGGCCTCCCGATTTGCAAGGATAATCAGGGCCTTACTTGGAGGTTAGTGCTCACGTTGACTTTCCCTTTGGGTATAGAGGAGAGCAGGGTGAGCTTCCAACTGGGGACTGGAAGCACAAGCTTTCTTTCGAGAAAACTCATTTTCTTCTCTAAGCCATGCAGGCAGTAACTAAAAGCCAGGTAACAACAGTGCTTTTCAGGTAGCTTCAAGACTGCATGAGTGAAGCTTTCAAAATTGGAAAACAATCTTTGTGCCATCAGTCTCCCATTTCCAGATTGACATGCAGCATAAGTGCATGGTGATGCTAACATGTCAAAAGAGATTCACGATACCCACTGGGGCTTTCCCTGATTCAGCTTTTTTCTATGACCGCTTTTTTGCGTGCAGCCAAGTGCCTAAACGAAGGATACGAGTGGGAGATTTAGGGGCCTGTGCCTCTTCCAAAGACCTGCAGTGTTACACCAAGAACTGTGCTTAAAAATGTACTTGGAAGGCAAGCCGACCACCTCCTTGCGGATGCGTGACTCTAAGTGTACAAGGTGAAAAGGGATTAGAAGAGAGGGTTTTTCTCAAGAGTTCAACTAGGGGAATGAGGTTACATCCATTTAATGGAAGACAGTCTAGAAGTGTGTTCCTGAATCCTGCGTAGTCAGGAGGTAAGCTGGCTCTCCCAAGGAAGAGTGCAGTGTGTTGCCTTTCTCTAGCCAACACTGAGGTGTTCCAAAAGGCCTACGGGGCTGAAGTTGCTTACCTAGCCCTGTGCTTCCTGGCTCTACTCAGTATAATGGTAGCAAAGCGGGTGCTGAAACAAGGTCCCTAGGAGTCTTGAAAAGCTTACTACCATGAAACTAAAGCAGAACAGTGAAGAAGGCCTCATGGAGCTGCTCCACGCCTCCCTTTTGGCAAGGCAAATCAGGGCCTTACTTCGAGGCTAGGGCTCCCCTTGACTTTCACTTTAGATATAGAGCAGAGCAGGGTGAGCTTCCAACTAGGAACTGGAAGCACAAGGTTTCTTACGGGAAAACTCAATATCTTCTCAGAACCATACCAGCAGCGCCTAAAACCCCGGCAACAACAATGCTTTTCAGCTATAAAGGAGGCTGCATGAACGGAGCTTTCATAATGGGCAAAACAGCTTTGTGCCAACAGTCTCCAAATAGTAAGTTGGTACGCAACATACACCCAGGACCAGAGCTTCCTGGCTCTAGGCAGTTTTCTGACACCGAAACGGGTGCTGAAGCAAGGTCTCTAGGAGTCTTGGAAAGCTTACTACCGTGAAACTAAAGCAGAACAGTGAAGACGGCCTCATGGAGCTGCTCCACGCCTCCCTTTTGGCAAGGCAAATCACGGCCTTACTTCGAGGCTAGGGCTCACGTTGACTTTCACTTTAGGTATAGAGCAGAGCAGGGTGAGCTTCCAACTAGGAACTGGAAGCACAAGGTTTCTTTCGGGAAAACTCAATCTCTTCTCAGAACCATGCAGGCAGTGACTAAAACCCCGGCAATAACAATGCTTTTCAGGTACAAAGGAGCGCCGCAAAAACGGAGCTTTCCAAATGGGCAAACAAGCCTTGTGCCATCAGTCTCCAAAGAGTAAGTTGGTACGCTGCATACACGCAGGACCAGAGCTTCCAGGTTCTAGGCAGTTTTCTGATACCGAAACGGGTGCTGAAGCAAGGTCTCTAGGAGTCTTGAAAAGCTTACTACCGTGAAACTAAAGCAGAACCGTGAAGAAGGCCTCATGGAGCTGCTCCACACCTCCCTTTTGGCAAGGCAAATCAGGGCCTTACTTCGAGGCTAGGACTCACGTTGACTTTCACTTGAGGTATAGAGCAGAGCAGGGTGAGCTTCCAACTAGGAACTGGAAGCACAAGGTTTCTTATGGGAAAATTCAATATCTTCCCAGAACCATGCAGGCAGTGACTAAAACCCCAGCAACAACAATGCTTTGCAGGTAGCTTCGAGGCCGCATGTACGGAGCTTTCCTAATGGGAAAACAAGCCTTGTGCCATCATTCTCCAATTTCTAGGTTCATACGCAGCATACACGCAGGACCAGAGCTTCCTGGTTCTAAGCACTTTTCTGATACTGAAACGGGTGCTGAAGCAAAATCTCTAGGAGTCTTGGAAAGCTTACTACCGTTAAACTAAAGGAGAACAGTGATGAAGGCCTCATGGAGCTGCTGCACGCCTCCCGTTTTGCCAGGATAATCAGGGCCTTAATTCGAGGCTAGTGCTCCCCTTGACTTTCACTTTAGATATAGAGCAGAGCAGGGTGAGCTACCAACTAGGAACTGGAAGCACAAGGTTTCTTACGGGAAAACTCAATGTCTTCCCAGAACCATGCAGGCAGTGACTAAAACCCCGGCAACAACAATGCTTTGCAGGTAGCTTCGAGGCCCCATGAACGGAGCTTTCCTAATGGGAAAACAAGCCTTGTGCCATCAGTCTCCAATTTCTAGGTTCATACGCAGCATACACGCAGGACCAGAGCTTCCTGGTTCTAAGCAGTTTTCTGATACCGAATCGGGTGCTGCAGCAAGGTCTCTAGGAGTCTTGGAAAGCTTACTACCGTTAAACTAAAGGAGAACAGTGATGAAGGCCTCATGGAGCTGCTGCACGCCTCCCGTTTTACCAGGATGATCAGGGCCTTACTTCGAGGTTAGTGCTCCCCTTGACTTTCATTTTAGTTATAGAGCAGAGCAGGGTGAGCTTCCAACTAGGAACTGGAAGCACAAGGTTTCTTACGGGAAAACTCAATATCTTCTCAGAACCATACCAGCAGCGCCTAAAACCCCGGCAACAACAATGCTTTTCAGCTATAAAGGAGGCTGCATGAACGGAGCTTTCATAATGGGCAAAACAGCTTTGTGGCAACAGTCTCCAAATAGTAAGTTGGTACGCAACATACACGCAAGACCAGAGCTTCCTGGCTCTAGGCAGTTTTCTGACACCGAAACGGGTGCTGAAGCAAGGTCTCTAGGAGTCTTGGAAAGCTTACTACCGTGAAACTAAAGCAGAACAGTGAAGACGGCCTCATGGAGCTGCTCCACGCCTCCAACTAGGGACTGGAAGCACAAGCTTTCTTTCGAGAAAACTCATTTTCTTCTCTAAGCCATGCAGGCAGTAACTAAAAGCCAGGTAACAACAGTGCTTTTCAGGTAGCTTCAAGACTGCATGAGTGAAGCTTTCAAAATTGGAAAACAATCTTTGTGCCATCAGTCTCCCATTTCCAGATTGACATGCAGCATAAGTGCATGGTGATGCTAACATGTCAAAAGAGATTCACGATACCCACTGGGGCTTTCCCTGATTCAACTTTTTTCTATGACCGCTTTTTTGCGTGCAGCCAAGTGCCTAAACGAAGGATACGAGTGGGAGATTTAGGGGCCTGTGCCTCTTCCAAAGACCTGCAGTGTTACACCAAGAACTGTGCTTAAAAATGTACTTGGAAGGCAAGCCGACCACCTCCTTGCGGATGCGTGACTCTAAGTGTACAAGGTGAAAAGGGATTAGAAGAGAGGGTTTTCCTCAAGAGTTCAACTAGGGGAATGAGGTTACATCCATTTAATGGAAGACAGTCTAGAAGTGTGTTCCTGAATCCTGCGTAGTCAGGAGGTAAGCTGGCTCTCCCAAGGAAGAGTGCAGTGTGTTGCCTTTCTCTAGCCAACACTGAGGTGTTCCAAAAGGCCTACGGGGCTGAAGTTGCTTACCTAGCCCTGTGCTTCCTGGCTCTATTCAGTATAATGGTAGCAAAGCGGGTGCTGAAACAAGGTCCCTAGGAGTCTTGAAAAGCTTACTACCATGAAACTAAAGCAGAACAGTGAAGAAGGCCTCATGGAGCTGCTCCACGCCTCCCTTTTGGCAAGGCAAATCAGGGCCTTACTTCGAGGCTAGGGCTCCCCTTGACTTTCACTTTAGATATAGAGCAGAGCAGGGTGAGCTTCCAACTAGGAACTGGAAGCACAAGGTTTCTTACGGGAAAACTCAATATCTTCTCAGAACCATACCAGCAGCGCCTAAAACCCCGGCAACAACAATGCTTTTCAGCTATAAAGGAGGCTGCATGAACGGAGCTTTCATAATGGGCAAAACAGCTTTGTGCCAACAGTCTCCAAATAGTAAGTTGGTACGCAACATACACCCAGGACCAGAGCTTCCTGGCTCTAGGCAGTTTTCTGACACCGAAACGGGTGCTGAAGCAAGGTCTCTAGGAGTCTTGGAAAGCTTACTACCGTGAAACTAAAGCAGAACAGTGAAGAAGGCCTCATGGAGCTGCTCCACGCCTCCCTTTTGGCAAGGCAAATCTGGGCCTTACTTCGAAGCTAAGGCTCCCCTTGACTTTCACTTGAGGTATAGAGCAGAGCAGGGTGAGCTTCCAAATAGGAACTGGAAGCACAAGGTTTCTTATGGGAAAATTCAATATCTTCCCAGAACCATGCAGGCAGTGACTAAAACCCCGGCAACAACAATGCTTTGCAGGTAGCTTCGAGGCCCCATGAACGGAGCTTTCCTAATGGGAAAACAAGCCTTGTGCCATCAGTCTCCAATTTCTAGGTTCATACGCAGCATACACGCAGGACCAGAGCTTCCTGGTTCTAAGCAGTTTTCTGATACCGAATCGGGTGCTGCAGCAAGGTCTCTAGGAGTCTTGGAAAGCTTACTACCGTTAACCTAAAGGAGAACAGTGATGAAGGCCTCATGGAGCTGCTGCACGCCTCCCGTTTTACCAGGATAATCAGGGCGTTACTTCGAGGCTAGTGCTCCCCTTGACTTTCATTTTAGTTATAGAGCAGAGCAGGGTGAGCTTCCAACTAGGAACTGAAAGCACAAGGTTTCTTAAGGGAAAACTCATTTTCTTTGCAGAAGCAGGCAGGCAGTGACTAAATCCCCGGGAACAACAATGCTTTGCAGGTAGATTCGAGGCCGCATGAACGGAGCTTTCCTAATGGGAAAAAAGCCTTGTGCCCTCAGTCTCCAATTTCTAGGTTCATACGCAGCATACACGCAGGAGCAGAGTTTCCTGGCTCTAAGCAGTTTTCTGATACCGAAACGGGTGCTTCAGCAAGGTTCCTAGGAGTCTTGGAAAGCTTACTACCGTGAAACTAAAGCAGAACAGCGATGAAGGCCTCATGGACCTGCTGCAGGCCTCCCGATTTGCAAGGATAATCAGGGCCTTACTTGGAGGTTAGTGCTCACGTTGACTTTCCCTTTGGGTATAGAGGAGAGCAGGGTGAGCTTCCAACTGGGGACTGGAAGCACAAGCTTTCTTTCGAGAAAACTCATTTTCTTCTCTAAGCCATGCAGGCAGTAACTAAAAGCCAGGTAACAACAGTGCTTTTCAGGTAGCTTCAAGACTGCATGAGTGAAGCTTTCAAAATTGGAAAACAATCTTTGTGCCATCAGTCTCCCATTTCCAGATTGACATGCAGCATAAGTGCATGGTGATGCTAACATGTCAAAAGAGATTCACGATACCCACTGGGGCTTTCCCTGATTCAACTTTTTTCTATGACCGCTTTTTTGCGTGCAGCCAAGTGCCTAAACGAAGGATACGAGTGGGAGATTTAGGGGCCTGTGCCTCTTCCAAAGACCTGCAGTGTTACACCAAGAACTGTGCTTAAAAATGTACTTGGAAGGCAAGCCGACCACCTCCTTGCGGATGCGTGACTCTAAGTGTACAAGGTGAAAAGGGATTAGAAGAGAGGGTTTTTCTCAAGAGTTCAACTAGGGGAATGAGGTTACATCCATTTAATGGAAGACAGTCTAGAAGTGTGTTCCTGAATCCTGCGTAGTCAGGAGGTAAGCTGGCTCTCCCAAGGAAGAGTGCAGTGTGTTGCCTTTCTCTAGCCAACACTGAGGTGTTCCAAAAGGCCTACGGGGCTGAAGTTGCTTACCTAGCCCTGTGCTTCCTGGCTCTACTCAGTATAATGGTAGCAAAGCGGGTGCTGAAACAAGGTCCCTAGGAGTCTTGAAAAGCTTACTACCATGAAACTAAAGCAGAACAGTGAAGAAGGCCTCATGGAGCTGCTCCACGCCTCCCTTTTGGCAAGGCAAATCAGGGCCTTACTTCGAGGCTAGGGCTCCCCTTGACTTTCACTTTAGATATAGAGCAGAGCAGGGTGAGCTTCCAACTAGGAACTGGAAGCACAAGGTTTCTTACGGGAAAACTCAATATCTTCTCAGAACCATACCAGCAGCGCCTAAAACCCCGGCAACAACAATGCTTTTCAGCTATAAAGGAGGCTGCATGAACGGAGCTTTCATAATGGGCAAAACAGCTTTGTGCCAACAGTCTCCAAATAGTAAGTTGGTACGCAACATACACCCAGGACCAGAGCTTCCTGGCTCTAGGCAGTTTTCTGACACCGAAACGGGTGCTGAAGCAAGGTCTCTAGGAGTCGTGGAAAGCTTACTACCGTGAAACTAAAGCAGAACAGTGAAGACGGCCTCATGGAGCTGCTCCACGCCTCCCTTTTGGCAAGGCAAATCACGGCCTTACTTCGAGGCTAGGGCTCACGTTGACTTTCACTTTAGGTATAGAGCAGAGCAGGGTGAGCTTCCAACTAGGAACTGGAAGCACAAGGTTTCTTTCGGGAAAACTCAATCTCTTCTCAGAACCATGCAGGCAGTGACTAAAACCCCGGCAATAACAATGCTTTTCAGGTACAAAGGAGCGCCGCAAAAACGGAGCTTTCCAAATGGGCAAACAAGCCTTGTGCCATCAGTCTCCAAAGAGTAAGTTGGTACGCTGCATACACGCAGGACCGGAGCTTCCAGGTTCTAGGCAGTTTTCTGATACCGAAACGGGTGCTGAAGCAAGGTCTCTAGGAGTCTTGAAAAGCTTACTACCGTGAAACTAAAGCAGAACCGTGAAGAAGGCCTCATGGAGCTGCTCCACACCTCCCTTTTGGCAAGGCAAATCAGGGCCTTACTTCGAGGCTAGGACTCACGTTGACTTTCACTTTAGGTATAGAGCAGAGCAGGGTGAGCTTCCAACTAGGAACTGGAAGCACAAGGTTTCTTATGGGAAAATTCAATATCTTCCCAGAACCATGCAGGCAGTGACTAAAACCCCAGCAACAACAATGCTTTGCAGGTAGCTTCGAGGCCGCATGTACGGAGCTTTCCTAATGGGAAAACAAGCCTTGTGCCATCATTCTCCAATTTCTAGGTTCATACGCAGCATACACGCAGGACCAGAGCTTCCTGGTTCTAAGCACTTTTCTGATACTGAAACGGGTGCTGAAGCAAAATCTCTAGGAGTCTTGGAAAGCTTACTACCGTTAAACTAAAGGAGAACAGTGATGAAGGCCTCATGGAGCTGCTGCACGCCTCCCGTTTTACCAGGATAATCAGGGCCTTAATTCGAGGCTAGTGCTCCCCTTGACTTTCACTTTAGATATAGAGCAGAGCAGGGTGAGCTACCAACTAGGAACTGGAAGCACAAGGTTTCTTACGGGAAAACTCAATGTCTTCCCAGAACCATGCAGGCAGTGACTAAAACCCCGGCAACAACAATGCTTTGCAGGTAGCTTCGAGGCCCCATGAACGGAGCTTTCCTAATGGGAAAACAAGCCTTGTGCCATCAGTCTCCAATTTCTAGGTTCATACGCAGCATACACGCAGGACCAGAGCTTCCTGGTTCTAAGCAGTTTTCTGATACCGAATCGGGTGCTGCAGCAAGGTCTCTAGGAGTCTTGGAAAGCTTACTACCGTTAAACTAAAGGAGAACAGTGATGAAGGCCTCATGGAGCTGCTGCACGCCTCCCGTTTTACCAGGATAATCAGGGCCTTACTTCGAGGTTAGTGCTCCCCTTGACTTTCATTTTAGTTATAGAGCAGAGCAGGGTGAGCTTCCAACTAGGAACTGAAAGCACAAGGTTTCTTAAGGGAAAACTCATTTTCTTTGCAGTAGCAGGCAGGCAGTGACTAAATCCCCGGGAACAACAATGCTTTGCAGGTAGATTCGAGGCCGCATGAACGGAGCTTTCCTAATGGGAAAAAAGCCTTGTGCCCTCAGTCTCCAATTTCTAGGTTCATACGCAGCATACACGCAGGAGCAGAGTTTCCTGGCTCTAAGCAGTTTTCTGATACCGAAACGGGTGCTTCAGCAAGGTTCCTAGGAGTCTTGGAAAGCTTACTACCGTGAAACTAAAGCAGAACAGCGATGAAGGCCTCATGGACCTGCTGCAGGCCTCCCGATTTGCAAGGATAATCAGGGCCTTACTTGGAGGTTAGTGCTCACGTTGACTTTCCCTTTGGGTATAGAGGAGAGCAGGGTGAGCTTCCAACTGGGGACTGGAAGCACAAGCTTTCTTTCGAGAAAACTCATTTTCTTCTCTAAGCCATGCAGGCAGTAACTAAAAGCCAGGTAACAACAGTGCTTTTCAGGTAGCTTCAAGACTGCATGAGTGAAGCTTTCAAAATTGGAAAACAATCTTTGTGCCATCAGTCTCCCATTTCCAGATTGACATGCAGCATAAGTGCATGGTGATGCTAACATGTCAAAAGAGATTCACGATACCCACTGGGGCTTTCCCTGATTCAGCTTTTTTCTATGACCGCTTTTTTGCGTGCAGCCAAGTGCCTAAACGAAGGATACGAGTGGGAGATTTAGGGGCCTGTGCCTCTTCCAAAGACCTGCAGTGTTACACCAAGAACTGTGCTTAAAAATGTACTTGGAAGGCAAGCCGACCACCTCCTTGCGGATGCGTGACTCTAAGTGTACAAGGTGAAAAGGGATTAGAAGAGAGGGTTTTTCTCAAGAGTTCAACTAGGGGAATGAGGTTACATCCATTTAATGGAAGACAGTCTAGAAGTGTGTTCCTGAATCCTGCGTAGTCAGGAGGTAAGCTGGCTCTCCCAAGGAAGAGTGCAGTGTGTTGCCTTTCTCTAGCCAACACTGAGGTGTTCCAAAAGGCCTACGGGGCTGAAGTTGCTTACCTAGCCCTGTGCTTCCTGGCTCTACTCAGTATAATGGTAGCAAAGCGGGTGCTGAAACAAGGTCCCTAGGAGTCTTGAAAAGCTTACTACCATGAAACTAAAGCAGAACAGTGAAGAAGGCCTCATGGAGCTGCTCCACGCCTCCCTTTTGGCAAGGCAAATCAGGGCCTTACTTCGAGGCTAGGGCTCCCCTTGACTTTCACTTTAGATATAGAGCAGAGCAGGGTGAGCTTCCAACTAGGAACTGGAAGCACAAGGTTTCTTACGGGAAAACTCAATATCTTCTCAGAACCATACCAGCAGCGCCTAAAACCCCGGCAACAACAATGCTTTTCAGCTATAAAGGAGGCTGCATGAACGGAGCTTTCATAATGGGCAAAACAGCTTTGTGCCAACAGTCTCCAAATAGTAAGTTGGTACGCAACATACACCCAGGACCAGAGCTTCCTGGCTCTAGGCAGTTTTCTGACACCGAAACGGGTGCTGAAGCAAGGTCTCTAGGAGTCTTGGAAAGCTTACTACCGTGAAACTAAAGCAGAACAGTGAAGACGGCCTCATGGAGCTGCTCCACGCCTCCCTTTTGGCAAGGCAAATCACGGCCTTACTTCGAGGCTAGGGCTCACGTTGACTTTCACTTTAGGTATAGAGCAGAGCAGGGTGAGCTTCCAACTAGGAACTGGAAGCACAAGGTTTCTTTCGGGAAAACTCAATCTCTTCTCAGAACCATGCAGGCAGTGACTAAAACCCCGGCAATAACAATGCTTTTCAGGTACAAAGGAGCGCCGCAAAAACGGAGCTTTCCAAATGGGCAAACAAGCCTTGTGCCATCAGTCTCCAAAGAGTAAGTTGGTACGCTGCATACACGCAGGACCGGAGCTTCCAGGTTCTAGGCAGTTTTCTGATACCGAAACGGGTGCTGAAGCAAGGTCTCTAGGAGTCTTGAAAAGCTTACTACCGTGAAACTAAAGCAGAACCGTGAAGAAGGCCTCATGGAGCTGCTCCACACCTCCCTTTTGGCAAGGCAAATCAGGGCCTTACTTCGAGGCTAGGACTCACGTTGACTTTCACTTGAGGTATAGAGCAGAGCAGGGTGAGCTTCCAACTAGGAACTGGAAGCACAAGGTTTCTTATGGGAAAATTCAATATCTTCCCAGAACCATGCAGGCAGTGACTAAAACCCCAGCAACAACAATGCTTTGCAGGTAGCTTCGAGGCCGCATGTACGGAGCTTTCCTAATGGGAAAACAAGCCTTGTGCCATCATTCTCCAATTTCTAGGTTCATACGCAGCATACACGCAGGACCAGAGCTTCCTGGTTCTAAGCACTTTTCTGATACTGAAACGGGTGCTGAAGCAAAATCTCTAGGAGTCTTGGAAAGCTTACTACCGTTAAACTAAAGGAGAACAGTGATGAAGGCCTCATGGAGCTGCTGCACGCCTCCCGTTTTGCCAGGATAATCAGGGCCTTAATTCGAGGCTAGTGCTCCCCTTGACTTTCACTTTAGATATAGAGCAGAGCAGGGTGAGCTACCAACTAGGAACTGGAAGCACAAGGTTTCTTACGGGAAAACTCAATGTTTTCCCAGAACCATGCAGGCAGTGACTAAAACCCCGGCAACAACAATGCTTTGCAGGTAGCTTCGAGGCCCCATGAACGGAGCTTTCCTAATGGGAAAACAAGCCTTGTGCCATCAGTCTCCAATTTCTAGGTTCATACGCAGCATACACGCAGGACCAGAGCTTCCTGGTTCTAAGCAGTTTTCTGATACCGAATCGGGTGCTGCAGCAAGGTCTCTAGGAGTCTTGGAAAGCTTACTACCGTTAAACTAAAGGAGAACAGTGATGAAGGCCTCATGGAGCTGCTGCACGCCTCCCGTTTTACCAGGATGATCAGGGCCTTACTTCGAGGTTAGTGCTCCCCTTGACTTTCATTTTAGTTATAGAGCAGAGCAGGGTGAGCTTCCAACTCGGAACTGGAAGCACAAGGTTTCTTACGGGAAAACTCAATATCTTCTCAGAACCATACCAGCAGCGCCTAAAACCCCGGCAACAACAATGCTTTTCAGCTATAAAGGAGGCTGCATGAACGGAGCTTTCATAATGGGCAAAACAGCTTTGTGGCAACAGTCTCCAAATAGTAAGTTGGTACGCAACATACACGCAAGACCAGAGCTTCCTGGCTCTAGGCAGTTTTCTGACACCGAAACGGGTGCTGAAGCAAGGTCTCTAGGAGTCTTGGAAAGCTTACTACCGTGAAACTAAAGCAGAACAGTGAAGACGGCCTCATGGAGCTGCTCCACGCCTCCAACTAGGGACTGGAAGCACAAGCTTTCTTTCGAGAAAACTCATTTTCTTCTCTAAGCCATGCAGGCAGTAACTAAAAGCCAGGTAACAACAGTGCTTTTCAGGTAGCTTCAAGACTGCATGAGTGAAGCTTTCAAAATTGGAAAACAATCTTTGTGCCATCAGTCTCCCATTTCCAGATTGACATGCAGCATAAGTGCATGGTGATGCTAACATGTCAAAAGAGATTCACGATACCCACTGGGGCTTTCCCTGATTCAACTTTTTTCTATGACCGCTTTTTTGCGTGCAGCCAAGTGCCTAAACGAAGGATACGAGTGGGAGATTTAGGGGCCTGTGCCTCTTCCAAAGACCTGCAGTGTTACACCAAGAACTGTGCTTAAAAATGTACTTGGAAGGCAAGCCGACCACCTCCTTGCGGATGCGTGACTCTAAGTGTACAAGGTGAAAAGGGATTAGAAGAGAGGGTTTTCCTCAAGAGTTCAACTAGGGGAATGAGGTTACATCCATTTAATGGAAGACAGTCTAGAAGTGTGTTCCTGAATCCTGCGTAGTCAGGAGGTAAGCTGGCTCTCCCAAGGAAGAGTGCAGTGTGTTGCCTTTCTCTAGCCAACACTGAGGTGTTCCAAAAGGCCTACGGGGCTGAAGTTGCTTACCTAGCCCTGTGCTTCCTGGCTCTACTCAGTATAATGGTAGCAAAGCGGGTGCTGAAACAAGGTCCCTAGGAGTCTTGAAAAGCTTACTACCATGAAACTAAAGCAGAACAGTGAAGAAGGCCTCATGGAGCTGCTCCACGCCTCCCTTTTGGCAAGGCAAATCAGGGCCTTACTTCGAGGCTAGGGCTCCCCTTGACTTTCACTTTAGATATAGAGCAGAGCAGGGTGAGCTTCCAACTAGGAACTGGAAGCACAAGGTTTCTTACGGGAAAACTCAATATCTTCTCAGAACCATACCAGCAGCGCCTAAAACCCCGGCAACAACAATGCTTTTCAGCTATAAAGGAGGCTGCATGAACGGAGCTTTCATAATGGGCAAAACAGCTTTGTGCCAACAGTCTCCAAATAGTAAGTTGGTACGCAACATACACCCAGGACCAGAGCTTCCTGGCTCTAGGCAGTTTTCTGACACCGAAACGGGTGCTGAAGCAAGGTCTCTAGGAGTCTTGGAAAGCTTACTACCGTGAAACTAAAGCAGAACAGTGAAGACGGCCTCATGGAGCTGCTCCACGCCTCCCTTTTGGCAAGGCAAATCTGGGCCTTACTTCGAAGCTAAGGCTCCCCTTGACTTTCACTTGAGGTATAGAGCAGAGCAGGGTGAGCTTCCAAATAGGAACTGGAAGCACAAGGTTTCTTATGGGAAAATTCAATATCTTCCCAGAACCATGCAGGCAGTGACTAAAACCCCGGCAACAACAATGCTTTGCAGGTAGCTTCGAGGCCCCATGAACGGAGCTTTCCTAATGGGAAAACAAGCCTTGTGCCATCAGTCTCCAATTTCTAGGTTCATACGCAGCATACACGCAGGACCAGAGCTTCCTGGTTCTAAGCAGTTTTCTGATACCGAATCGGGTGCTGCAGCAAGGTCTCTAGGAGTCTTGGAAAGCTTACTACCGTTAACCTAAAGGAGAACAGTGATGAAGGCCTCATGGAGCTGCTGCACGCCTCCCGTTTTACCAGGATAATCAGGGCGTTACTTCGAGGCTAGTGCTCCCCTTGACTTTCATTTTAGTTATAGAGCAGAGCAGGGTGAGCTTCCAACTAGGAACTGAAAGCACAAGGTTTCTTAAGGGAAAACTCATTTTCTTTGCAGAAGCAGGCAGGCAGTGACTAAATCCCCGGGAACAACAATGCTTTGCAGGTAGATTCGAGGCCGCATGAACGGAGCTTTCCTAATGGGAAAAAAGCCTTGTGCCCTCAGTCTCCAATTTCTAGGTTCATACGCAGCATACACGCAGGAGCAGAGTTTCCTGGCTCTAAGCAGTTTTCTGATACCGAAACGGGTGCTTCAGCAAGGTTCCTAGGAGTCTTGGAAAGCTTACTACCGTGAAACTAAAGCAGAACAGCGATGAAGGCCTCATGGACCTGCTGCAGGCCTCCCGATTTGCAAGGATAATCAGGGCCTTACTTGGAGGTTAGTGCTCACGTTGACTTTCCCTTTGGGTATAGAGGAGAGCAGGGTGAGCTTCCAACTGGGGACTGGAAGCACAAGCTTTCTTTCGAGAAAACTCATTTTCTTCTCTAAGCCATGCAGGCAGTAACTAAAAGCCAGGTAACAACAGTGCTTTTCAGGTAGCTTCAAGACTGCATGAGTGAAGCTTTCAAAATTGGAAAACAATCTTTGTGCCATCAGTCTCCCATTTCCAGATTGACATGCAGCATAAGTGCATGGTGATGCTAACATGTCAAAAGAGATTCACGATACCCACTGGGGCTGTCCCTGATTCAACTTTTTTCTATGACCGCTTTTTTGCGTGCAGCCAAGTGCCTAAACGAAGGATACGAGTGGGAGATTTAGGGGCCTGTGCCTCTTCCAAAGACCTGCAGTGTTACACCAAGAACTGTGCTTAAAAATGTACTTGGAAGGCAAGCCGACCACCTCCTTGCGGATGCGTGACTCTAAGTGTACAAGGTGAAAAGGGATTAGAAGAGAGGGTTTTTCTCAAGAGTTCAACTAGGGGAATGAGGTTACATCCATTTAATGGAAGACAGTCTAGAAGTGTGTTCCTGAATCCTGCGTAGTCAGGAGGTAAGCTGGCTCTCCCAAGGAAGAGTGCAGTGTGTTGCCTTTCTCTAGCCAACACTGAGGTGTTCCAAAAGGCCTACGGGGCTGAAGTTGCTTACCTAGCCCTGTGCTTCCTGGCTCTACTCAGTATAATGGTAGCAAAGCGGGTGCTGAAACAAGGTCCCTAGGAGTCTTGAAAAGCTTACTACCATGAAACTAAAGCAGAACAGTGAAGAAGGCCTCATGGAGCTGCTCCACGCCTCCCTTTTGGCAAGGCAAATCAGGGCCTTACTTCGAGGCTAGGGCTCCCCTTGACTTTCACTTTAGATATAGAGCAGAGCAGGGTGAGCTTCCAACTAGGAACTGGAAGCACAAGGTTTCTTACGGGAAAACTCAATATCTTCTCAGAACCATACCAGCAGCGCCTAAAACCCCGGCAACAACAATGCTTTTCAGCTATAAAGGAGGCTGCATGGACGGAGCTTTCATAATGGGCAAAACAGCTTTGTGCCAACAGTCTCCAAATAGTAAGTTGGTACGCAACATACACCCAGGACCAGAGCTTCCTGGCTCTAGGCAGTTTTCTGACACCGAAACGGGTGCTGAAGCAAGGTCTCTAGGAGTCTTGGAAAGCTTACTACCGTGAAACTAAAGCAGAACAGTGAAGACGGCCTCATGGAGCTGCTCCACGCCTCCCTTTTGGCAAGGCAAATCACGGCCTTACTTCGAGGCTAGGGCTCACATTGACTTTCACTTTAGGTATAGAGCAGAGCAGGGTGAGCTTCCAACTAGGAACTGGAAGCACAAGGTTTCTTTCGGGAAAACTCAATCTCTTCTCAGAACCATGCAGGCAGTGACTAAAACCCCGGCAATAACAATGCTTTTCAGGTACAAAGGAGCGCCGCAAAAACGGAGCTTTCCAAATGGGCAAACAAGCCTTGTGCCATCAGTCTCCAAAGAGTAAGTTGGTACGCTGCATACACGCAGGACCAGAGCTTCCAGGTTCTAGGCAGTTTTCTGATACCGAAACGGGTGCTGAAGCAAGGTCTCTAGGAGTCTTGAAAAGCTTACTACCGTGAAACTAAAGCAGAACCGTGAAGAAGGCCTCATGGAGCTGCTCCACACCTCCCTTTTGGCAAGGCAAATCAGGGCCTTACTTCGAGGCTAGGACTCACGTTGACTTTCACTTGAGGTATAGAGCAGAGCAGGGTGAGCTTCCAACTAGGAACTGGAAGCACAAGGTTTCTTATGGGAAAATTCAATATCTTCCCAGAACCATGCAGGCAGTGACTAAAACCCCAGCAACAACAATGCTTTGCAGGTAGCTTCGAGGCCGCATGTACGGAGCTTTCCTAATGGGAAAACAAGCCTTGTGCCATCATTCTCCAATTTCTAGGTTCATACGCAGCATACACGCAGGACCAGAGCTTCCTGGTTCTAAGCACTTTTCTGATACTGAAACGGGTGCTGAAGCAAAATCTCTAGGAGTCTTGGAAAGCTTACTACCGTTAAACTAAAGGAGAACAGTGATGAAGGCCTCATGGAGCTGCTGCACGCCTTCCGTTTTGCCAGGATAATCAGGGCCTTAATTCGAGGCTAGTGCTCCCCTTGACTTTCACTTTAGTTATAGAGCAGAGCAGGGTGAGCTACCAACTAGGAACTGGAAGCACAAGTTTTCTTACGGGAAAACTCAATGTCTTCCCAGAACCATGCAGGCAGTGACTAAAACCCCGGCAACAACAATGCTTTGCAGGTAGCTTCGAGGCCCCATGAACGGAGCTTTCCTAATGGGAAAACAAGCCTTGTGCCATCAGTCTCCAATTTCTAGGTTCATACGCAGCATACACGCAGGACCAGAGCTTCCTGGTTCTAAGCAGTTTTCTGATACCGAATCGGGTGCTGCAGCAAGGTCTCTAGGAGTCTTGGAAAGCTTACTACCGTTAAACTAAAGGAGAACAGTGATGAAGGCCTCATGGAGCTGCTGCACGCCTCCCGTTTTACCAGGATAATCAGGGCCTTACTTCGAGGTTAGTGCTCCCCTTGACTTTCATTTTAGTTATAGAGCAGAGCAGGGTGAGCTTCCAACTAGGAACTGAAAGCACAAGGTTTCTTAAGGGAAAACTCATTTTCTTTGCAGTAGCAGGCAGGCAGTGACTAAATCCCCGGGAACAACAATGATTTGCAGGTAGATTCGAGGCCGCATGAACGGAGCTTTCCTAATGGGAAAAAAGCCTTGTGCCCTCAGTCTCCAATTTCTAGGTTCATACGCAGCATACACGCAGGAGCAGAGTTTCCTGGCTCTAAGCAGTTTTCTGATACCGAAACGGGTGCTTCAGCAAGGTTCCTAGGAGTCTTGGAAAGCTTACTACCGTGAAACTAAAGCAGAACAGCGATGAAGGCCTCATGGACCTGCTGCAGGCCTCCCGATTTGCAAGGATAATCAGGGCCTTACTTGGAGGTTAGTGCTCACGTTGACTTTCCCTTTGGGTATAGAGGAGAGCAGGGTGAGCTTCCAACTGGGGACTGGAAGCACAAGCTTTCTTTCGAGAAAACTCATTTTCTTCTCTAAGCCATGCAGGCAGTAACTAAAAGCCAGGTAACAACAGTGCTTTTCAGGTAGCTTCAAGACTGCATGAGTGAAGCTTTCAAAATTGGAAAACAATCTTTGTGCCATCAGTCTCCCATTTCCAGATTGACATGCAGCATAAGTGCATGGTGATGCTAACATGTCAAAAGAGATTCACGATACCCACTGGGGCTTTCCCTGATTCAGCTTTTTTCTATGACCGCTTTTTTGCGTGCAGCCAAGTGCCTAAACGAAGGATACGAGTGGGAGATTTAGGGGCCTGTGCCTCTTCCAAAGACCTGCAGAATTACACCAAGAACTGTGCTTAAAAATGTACTTGGAAGGCAAGCCGACCACCTCCTTGCGGATGCGTGACTCTAAGTGTACAAGGTGAAAAGGGATTAGAAGAGAGGGTTTTTCTCAAGAGTTCAACTAGGGGAATGAGGTTACATCCATTTAATGGAAGACAGTCTAGAAGTGTGTTCCTGAATCCTGCGTAGTCAGGAGGTAAGCTGGCTCTCCCAAGGAAGAGTGCAGTGTGTTGCCTTTCTCTAGCCAACACTGAGGTGTTCCAAAAGGCCTACGGGGCTGAAGTTGCTTACCTAGCCCTGTGCTTCCTGGCTCTACTCAGTATAATGGTAGCAAAGCGGGTGCTGAAACAAGGTCCCTAGGAGTCTTGAAAAGCTTACTACCATGAAACTAAAGCAGAACAGTGAAGAAGGCCTCATGGAGCTGCTCCACGCCTCCCTTTTGGCAAGGCAAATCAGGGCCTTACTTCGAGGCTAGGGCTCCCCTTGACTTTCACTTTAGATATAGAGCAGAGCAGGGTGAGCTTCCAACTAGGAACTGGAAGCACAAGGTTTCTTACGGGAAAACTCAATATCTTCTCAGAACCATACCAGCAGCGCCTAAAACCCCGGCAACAACAATGCTTTTCAGCTATAAAGGAGGCTGCATGGACGGAGCTTTCATAATGGGCAAAACAGCTTTGTGCCAACAGTCTCCAAATAGTAAGTTGGTACGCAACATACACCCAGGACCAGAGCTTCCTGGCTCTAGGCAGTTTTCTGACACCGAAACGGGTGCTGAAGCAAGGTCTCTAGGAGTCTTGGAAAGCTTACTACCGTGAAACTAAAGCAGAACAGTGAAGACGGCCTCATGGAGCTGCTCCACGCCTCCCTTTTGGCAAGGCAAATCACGGCCTTACTTCGAGGCTAGGGCTCACATTGACTTTCACTTTAGGTATAGAGCAGAGCAGGGTGAGCTTCCAACTAGGAACTGGAAGCACAAGGTTTCTTTCGGGAAAACTCAATCTCTTCTCAGAACCATGCAGGCAGTGACTAAAACCCCGGCAATAACAATGCTTTTCAGGTACAAAGGAGCGCCGCAAAAACGGAGCTTTCCAAATGGGCAAACAAGCCTTGTGCCATCAGTCTCCAAAGAGTAAGTTGGTACGCTGCATACACGCAGGACCAGAGCTTCCAGGTTCTAGGCAGTTTTCTGATACCGAAACGGGTGCTGAAGCAAGGTCTCTAGGAGTCTTGAAAAGCTTACTACCGTGAAACTAAAGCAGAACCGTGAAGAAGGCCTCATGGAGCTGCTCCACACCTCCCTTTTGGCAAGGCAAATCAGGGCCTTACTTCGAGGCTAGGACTCACGTTGACTTTCACTTGAGGTATAGAGCAGAGCAGGGTGAGCTTCCAACTAGGAACTGGAAGCACAAGGTTTCTTATGGGAAAATTCAATATCTTCCCAGAACCATGCAGGCAGTGACTAAAACCCCAGCAACAACAATGCTTTGCAGGTAGCTTCGAGGCCGCATGTACGGAGCTTTCCTAATGGGAAAACAAGCCTTGTGCCATCATTCTCCAATTTCTAGGTTCATACGCAGCATACACGCAGGACCAGAGCTTCCTGGTTCTAAGCACTTTTCTGATACTGAAACGGGTGCTGAAGCAAAATCTCTAGGAGTCTTGGAAAGCTTACTACCGTTAAACTAAAGGAGAACAGTGATGAAGGCCTCATGGAGCTGCTGCACGCCTCCCGTTTTGCCAGGATAATCAGGGCCTTAATTCGAGGCTAGTGCTCCCCTTGACTTTCACTTTAGTTATAGAGCAGAGCAGGGTGAGCTACCAACTAGGAACTGGAAGCACAAGGTTTCTTACGGGAAAACTCAATGTCTTCCCAGAACCATGCAGGCAGTGACTAAAACCCCGGCAACAACAATGCTTTGCAGGTAGCTTCGAGGCCCCATGAACGGAGCTTTCCTAATGGGAAAACAAGCCTTGTGCCATCAGTCTCCAATTTCTAGGTTCATACGCAGCATACACGCAGGACCAGAGCTTCCTGGTTCTAAGCAGTTTTCTGATACCGAATCGGGTGCTGCAGCAAGGTCTCTAGGAGTCTTGGAAAGCTTACTACCGTTAAACTAAAGGAGAACAGTGATGAAGGCCTCATGGAGCTGCTGCACGCCTCCTGTTTTACCAGGATAATCAGGGCCTTACTTCGAGGTTAGTGCTCCCCTTGACTTTCATTTTAGTTATAGAGCAGAGCAGGGTGAGCTTCCAACTAGGAACTGAAAGCACAAGGTTTCTTAAGGGAAAACTCATTTTCTTTGCAGTAGCAGGCAGGCAGTGACTAAATCCCCGGGAACAACAATGCTTTGCAGGTAGATTCGAGGCCGCATGAACGGAGCTTTCCTAATGGGAAAAAAGCCTTGTGCCCTCAGTCTCCAATTTCTAGGTTCATACGCAGCATACACGCAGGAGCAGAGTTTCCTGGCTCTAAGCAGTTTTCTGATACCGAAACGGGTGCTTCAGCAAGGTTCCTAGGAGTCTTGGAAAGCTTACTACCGTGAAACTAAAGCAGAACAGCGATGAAGGCCTCATGGACCTGCTGCAGGCCTCCCGATTTGCAAGGATAATCAGGGCCTTACTTGGAGGTTAGTGCTCACGTTGACTTTCCCTTTGGGTATAGAGGAGAGCAGGGTGAGCTTCCAACTGGGGACTGGAAGCACAAGCTTTCTTTCGAGAAAACTCATTTTCTTCTCTAAGCCATGCAGGCAGTAACTAAAAGCCAGGTAACAACAGTGCTTTTCAGGTAGCTTCAAGACTGCATGAGTGAAGCTTTCAAAATTGGAAAACAATCTTTGTGCCATCAGTCTCCCATTTCCAGATTGACATGCAGCATAAGTGCATGGTGATGCTAACATGTCAAAAGAGATTCACCATACCCACTGGGGCTTTCCCTGATTCAGCTTTTTTCTATGACCGCTTTTTTGCGTGCAGCCAAGTGCCTAAACGAAGGATACGAGTGGGAGATTTAGGGGCCTGTGCCTCTTCCAAAGACCTGCAGAGTTACACCAAGAACTGTGCTTAAAAATGTACTTGGAAGGCAAGCCGACCACCTCCTTGCGGATGCGTGACTCTAAGTGTACAAGGTGAAAAGGGATTAGAAGAGAGGGTTTTTCTCAAGAGTTCAACTAGGGGAATGAGGTTACATCCATTTAATGGAAGACAGTCTAGAAGTGTGTTCCTGAATCCTGCGTAGTCAGGAGGTAAGCTGGCTCTCCCAAGGAAGAGTGCAGTGTGTTGCCTTTCTCTAGCCAACACTGAGGTGTTCCAAAAGGCCTACGGGGCTGAAGTTGCTTACCTAGCCCTGTGCTTCCTGGCTCTACTCAGTATAATGGTAGCAAAGCGGGTGCTGAAACAAGGTCCCTAGGAGTCTTGAAAAGCTTACTACCATGAAACTAAAGCAGAACAGTGAAGAAGGCCTCATGGAGCTGCTCCACGCCTCCCTTTTGGCAAGGCAAATCAGGGCCTTACTTCGAGGCTAGGGCTCCCCTTGACTTTCACTTTAGATATAGAGCAGAGCAGGGTGAGCTTCCAACTAGGAACTGGAAGCACAAGGTTTCTTACGGGAAAACTCAATATCTTCTCAGAACCATAGCAGCAGCGCCTAAAACCCCGGCAACAACAATGCTTTTCAGCTATAAAGGAGGCTGCATGAACGGAGCTTTCATAATGGGCAAAACAGCTTTGTGCCAACAGTCTCCAAATAGTAAGTTGGTACGCAACATACACCCAGGACCAGAGCTTCCTGGCTCTAGGCAGTTTTCTGACACCGAAACGGGTGCTGAAGCAAGGTCTCTAGGAGTCTTGGAAAGCTTACTACCGTGAAACTAAAGCAGAACAGTGAAGACGGCCTCATGGAGCTGCTCCACGCCTCCCTTTTGGCAAGGCAAATCACGGCCTTACTTCGAGGCTAGGGCTCACGTTGACTTTCACTTTAGGTATAGAGCAGAGCAGGGTGAGCTTCCAACTAGGAACTGGAAGCACAAGGTTTCTTTCGGGAAAACTCAATCTCTTCTCAGAACCATGCAGGCAGTGACTAAAACCCCGGCAATAACAATGCTTTTCAGGTACAAAGGAGCGCCGCAAAAACGGAGCTTTCCAAATGGGCAAACAAGCCTTGTGCCATCAGTCTCCAAAGAGTAAGTTGGTACGCTGCATACACGCAGGACCAGAGCTTCCAGGTTCTAGGCAGTTTTCTGATACCGAAACGGGTGCTGAAGCAAGGTCTCTAGGAGTCTTGAAAAGCTTACTACCGTGAAACTAAAGCAGAACCGTGAAGAAGGCCTCATGGAGCTGCTCCACACCTCCCTTTTGGCAAGGCAAATCAGGGCCTTACTTCGAGGCTAGGACTCACGTTGACTTTCACTTGAGGTATAGAGCAGAGCAGGGTGAGCTTCCAACTAGGAACTGGAAGCACAAGGTTTCTTATGGGAAAATTCAATATCTTCCCAGAACCATGCAGGCAGTGACTAAAACCCCAGCAACAACAATGCTTTGCAGGTAGCTTCGAGGCCGCATGTACGGAGCTTTCCTAATGGGAAAACAAGCCTTGTGCCATCATTCTCCAATTTCTAGGTTCATACGCAGCATACACGCAGGACCAGAGCTTCCTGGTTCTAAGCACTTTTCTGATACTGAAACGGGTGCTGAAGCAAAATCTCTAGGAGTCTTGGAAAGCTTACTACCGTTAAACTAAAGGAGAACAGTGATGAAGGCCTCATGGAGCTGCTGCACGCCTCCCGTTTTGCCAGGATAATCAGGGCCTTAATTCGAGGCTAGTGCTCCCCTTGACTTTCACTTTAGATATAGAGCAGAGCAGGGTGAGCTACCAACTAGGAACTGGAAGCACAAGGTTTCTTACGGGAAAACTCAATGTCTTCCCAGAACCATGCAGGCAGTGACTAAAACCCCGGCAACAACAATGCTTTGCAGGTAGCTTCGAGGCCCCATGAACGGAGCTTTCCTAATGGGAAAACAAGCCTTGTGCCATCAGTCTCCAATTTCTAGGTTCATACGCAGCATACACGCAGGACCAGAGCTTCCTGGTTCTAAGCAGTTTTCTGATACCGAATCGGGTGCTGCAGCAAGGTCTCTAGGAGTCTTGGAAAGCTTACTACCGTTAAACTAAAGGAGAACAGTGATGAAGGCCTCATGGAGCTGCTGCACGCCTCCCGTTTTACCAGGATGATCAGGGCCTTACTTCGAGGTTAGTGCTCCCCTTGACTTTCATTTTAGTTATAGAGCAGAGCAGGGTGAGCTTCCAACTAGGAACTGGAAGCACAAGGTTTCTTACGGGAAAACTCAATATCTTCTCAGAACCATACCAGCAGCGCCTAAAACCCCGGCAACAACAATGCTTTTCAGCTATAAAGGAGGCTGCATGAACGGAGCTTTCATAATGGGCAAAACAGCTTTGTGGCAACAGTCTCCAAATAGTAAGTTGGTACGCAACATACACGCAAGACCAGAGCTTCCTGGCTCTAGGCAGTTTTCTGACACCGAAACGGGTGCTGAAGCAAGGTCTCTAGGAGTCTTGGAAAGCTTACTACCGTGAAACTAAAGCAGAACAGTGAAGACGGCCTCATGGAGCTGCTCCACGCCTCCAACTAGGGACTGGAAGCACAAGCTTTCTTTCGAGAAAACTCATTTTCTTCTCTAAGCCATGCAGGCAGTAACTAAAAGCCAGGTAACAACAGTGCTTTTCAGGTAGCTTCAAGACTGCATGAGTGAAGCTTTCAAAATTGGAAAACAATCTTTGTGCCATCAGTCTCCCATTTCCAGATTGACATGCAGCATAAGTGCATGGTGATGCTAACATGTCAAAAGAGATTCACGATACCCACTGGGGCTTTCCCTGATTCAACTTTTTTCTATGACCGCTTTTTTGCGTGCAGCCAAGTGCCTAAACGAAGGATACGAGTGGGAGATTTAGGGGCCTGTGCCTCTTCCAAAGACCTGCAGTGTTACACCAAGAACTGTGCTTAAAAATGTACTTGGAAGGCAAGCCGACCACCTCCTTGCGGATGCGTGACTCTAAGTGTACAAGGTGAAAAGGGATTAGAAGAGAGGGTTTTCCTCAAGAGTTCAACTAGGGGAATGAGGTTACATCCATTTAATGGAAGACAGTCTAGAAGTGTGTTCCTGAATCCTGCGTAGTCAGGAGGTAAGCTGGCTCTCCCAAGGAAGAGTGCAGTGTGTTGCCTTTCTCTAGCCAACACTGAGGTGTTCCAAAAGGCCTACGGGGCTGAAGTTGCTTACCTAGCCCTGTGCTTCCTGGCTCTACTCAGTATAATGGTAGCAAAGCGGGTGCTGAAACAAGGTCCCTAGGAGTCTTGAAAAGCTTACTACCATGAAACTAAAGCAGAACAGTGAAGAAGGCCTCATGGAGCTGCTCCACGCCTCCCTTTTGGCAAGGCAAATCAGGGCCTTACTTCGAGGCTAGGGCTCCCCTTGACTTTCACTTTAGATATAGAGCAGAGCAGGGTGAGCTTCCAACTAGGAACTGGAAGCACAAGGTTTCTTACGGGAAAACTCAATATCTTCTCAGAACCATACCAGCAGCGCCTAAAACCCCGGCAACAACAATGCTTTTCAGCTATAAAGGAGGCTGCATGAACGGAGCTTTCATAATGGGCAAAACAGCTTTGTGCCAACAGTCTCCAAATAGTAAGTTGGTACGCAACATACACCCAGGACCAGAGCTTCCTGGCTCTAGGCAGTTTTCTGACACCGAAACGGGTGCTGAAGCAAGGTCTCTAGGAGTCTTGGAAAGCTTACTACCGTGAAACTAAAGCAGAACAGTGAAGAAGGCCTCATGGAGCTGCTCCACGCCTCCCTTTTGGCAAGGCAAATCTGGGCCTTACTTCGAAGCTAAGGCTCCCCTTGACTTTCACTTGAGGTATAGAGCAGAGCAGGGTGAGCTTCCAAATAGGAACTGGAAGCACAAGGTTTCTTATGGGAAAATTCAATATCTTCCCAGAACCATGCAGGCAGTGACTAAAACCCCGGCAACAACAATGCTTTGCAGGTAGCTTCGAGGCCCCATGAACGGAGCTTTCCTAATGGGAAAACAAGCCTTGTGCCATCAGTCTCCAATTTCTAGGTTCATACGCAGCATACACGCAGGACCAGAGCTTCCTGGTTCTAAGCAGTTTTCTGATACCGAATCGGGTGCTGCAGCAAGGTCTCTAGGAGTCTTGGAAAGCTTACTACCGTTAAACTAAAGGAGAACAGTGATGAAGGCCTCATGGAGCTGCTGCACGCCTCCCGTTTTACCAGGATAATCAAGGCCTTACTTCGAGGCTAGTGCTCCTCTTGACTTTCATTTTAGTTATAGAGCAGAGCAGGGTGAGCTTCCAACTAGGAACTGAAAGCACAAGGTTTCTTAAGGGAAAACTCATTTTCTTTGCAGAAGCAGGCAGGCAGTGACTAAATCCCCGGGAAGAACAATGCTTTGCAGGTAGATTCGAGGCCGCATGAACGGAGCTTTCCTAATGGGAAAAAAGCCTTGTGCCCTCAGTCTCCAATTTCTAGGTTCATACGCAGCATACACGCAGGAGCAGAGTTTCCTGGCTCTAAGCAGTTTTCTGATACCGAAACGGGTGCTTCAGCAAGGTTCCTAGGAGTCTTGGAAAGCTTACTACCGTGAAACTAAAGCAGAACAGCGATGAAGGCCTCATGGACCTGCTGCAGGCCTCCCGATTTGCAAGGATAATCAGGGCCTTACTTGGAGGTTAGTGCTCACGTTGACTTTCCCTTTGGGTATAGAGGAGAGCAGGGTGAGCTTCCAACTGGGGACTGGAAGCACAAGCTTTCTTTCGAGAAAACTCATTTTCTTCTCTAAGCCATGCAGGCAGTAACTAAAAGCCAGGTAACAACAGTGCTTTTCAGGTAGCTTCAAGACTGCATGAGTGAAGCTTTCAAAATTGGAAAACAATCTTTGTGCCATCAGTCTCCCATTTCCAGATTGACATGCAGCATAAGTGCATGGTGATGCTAACATGTCAAAAGAGATTCACGATACCCACTGGGGCTTTCCCTGATTCAACTTTTTTCTATGACCGCTTTTTTGCGTGCAGCCAAGTGCCTAAACGAAGGATACGAGTGGGAGATTTAGGGGCCTGTGCCTCTTCCAAAGACCTGCAGTGTTACACCAAGAACTGTGCTTAAAAATGTACTTGGAAGGCAAGCCGACCACCTCCTTGCGGATGCGTGACTCTAAGTGTACAAGGTGAAAAGGGATTAGAAGAGAGGGTTTTCCTCAAGAGTTCAACTAGGGGAATGAGGTTACATCCATTTAATGGAAGACAGTCTAGAAGTGTGTTCCTGAATCCTGCGTAGTCAGGAGGTAAGCTGGCTCTCCCAAGGAAGAGTGCAGTGTGTTGCCTTTCTCTAGCCAACACTGAGGTGTTCCAAAAGGCCTACGGGGCTGAAGTTGCTTACCTAGCCCTGTGCTTCCTGGCTCTACTCAGTATAATGGTAGCAAAGCGGGTGCTGAAACAAGGTCCCTAGGAGTCTTGAAAAGCTTACTACCATGAAACTAAAGCAGAACAGTGAAGAAGGCCTCATGGAGCTGCTCCACGCCTCCCTTTTGGCAAGGCAAATCACGGCCTTACTTCGAGGCTAGGGCTCACGTTGACTTTCACTTTAGGTATAGAGCAGAGCAGGGTGAGCTTCCAACTAGGAACTGGAAGCACAAGGTTTCTTTCGGGAAAACTCAATCTCTTCTCAGAACCATGCAGGCAGTGACTAAAACCCCGGCAATAACAATGCTTTTCAGGTACAAAGGAGCGCCGCAAAAACGGAGCTTTCCAAATGGGCAAACAAGCCTTGTGCCATCAGTCTCCAAAGAGTAAGTTGGTACGCTGCATACACGCAGGACCAGAGCTTCCAGGTTCTAGGCAGTTTTCTGATACCGAAACGGGTGCTGAAGCAAGGTCTCTAGGAGTCTTGAAAAGCTTACTACCGTGAAACTAAAGCAGAACCGTGAAGAAGGCCTCATGGAGCTGCTCCACACCTCCCTTTTGGCAAGGCAAATCAGGGCCTTACTTCGAGGCTAGGACTCACGTTGACTTTCACTTGAGGTATAGAGCAGAGCAGGGTGAGCTTCCAACTAGGAACTGGAAGCACAAGGTTTCTTATGGGAAAATTCAATATCTTCCCAGAACCATGCAGGCAGTGACTAAAACCCCAGCAACAACAATGCTTTGCAGGTAGCTTCGAGGCCGCATGTACGGAGCTTTCCTAATGGGAAAACAAGCCTTGTGCCATCATTCTCCAATTTCTAGGTTCATACGCAGCATACACGCAGGACCAGAGCTTCCTGGTTCTAAGCACTTTTCTGATACTGAAACGGGTGCTGAAGCAAAATCTCTAGGAGTCTTGGAAAGCTTACTACCGTTAAACTAAAGGAGAACAGTGATGAAGGCCTCATGGAGCTGCTGCACGCCTCCCGTTTTGCCAGGATAATCAGGGCCTTAATTCGAGGCTAGTGCTCCCCTTGACTTTCACTTTAGATATAGAGCAGAGCAGGGTGAGCTACCAACTAGGAACTGGAAGCACAAGGTTTCTTACGGGAAAACTCAATGTCTTCCCAGAACCATGCAGGCAGTGACTAAAACCCCGGCAACAACAATGCTTTGCAGGTAGCTTCGAGGCCCCATGAACGGAGCTTTCCTAATGGGAAAACAAGCCTTGTGCCATCAGTCTCCAATTTCTAGGTTCATACGCAGCATACACGCAGGACCAGAGCTTCCTGGTTCTAAGCAGTTTTCTGATACCGAATCGGGTGCTGCAGCAAGGTCTCTAGGAGTCTTGGAAAGCTTACTACCGTTAAACTAAAGGAGAACAGTGATGAAGGCCTCATGGAGCTGCTGCACGCCTCCCGTTTTACCAGGATGATCAGGGCCTTACTTCGAGGTTAGTGCTCCCCTTGACTTTCATTTTAGTTATAGAGCAGAGCAGGGTGAGCTTCCAACTAGGAACTGGAAGCACAAGGTTTCTTACGGGAAAACTCAATATCTTCTCAGAACCATACCAGCAGCGCCTAAAACCCCGGCAACAACAATGCTTTTCAGCTATAAAGGAGGCTGCATGAACGGAGCTTTCATAATGGGCAAAACAGCTTTGTGGCAACAGTCTCCAAATAGTAAGTTGGTACGCAACATACACGCAAGACCAGAGCTTCCTGGCTCTAGGCAGTTTTCTGACACCGAAACGGGTGCTGAAGCAAGGTCTCTAGGAGTCTTGGAAAGCTTACTACCGTGAAACTAAAGCAGAACAGTGAAGACGGCCTCATGGAGCTGCTCCACGCCTCCAACTAGGGACTGGAAGCACAAGCTTTCTTTCGAGAAAACTCATTTTCTTCTCTAAGCCATGCAGGCAGTAACTAAAAGCCAGGTAACAACAGTGCTTTTCAGGTAGCTTCAAGACTGCATGAGTGAAGCTTTCAAAATTGGAAAACAATCTTTGTGCCATCAGTCTCCCATTTCCAGATTGACATGCAGCATAAGTGCATGGTGATGCTAACATGTCAAAAGAGATTCACGATACCCACTGGGGCTTTCCCTGATTCAACTTTTTTCTATGACCGCTTTTTTGCGTGCAGCCAAGTGCCTAAACGAAGGATACGAGTGGGAGATTTAGGGGCCTGTGCCTCTTCCAAAGACCTGCAGTGTTACACCAAGAACTGTGCTTAAAAATGTACTTGGAAGGCAAGCCGACCACCTCCTTGCGGATGCGTGACTCTAAGTGTACAAGGTGAAAAGGGATTAGAAGAGAGGGTTTTCCTCAAGAGTTCAACTAGGGGAATGAGGTTACATCCATTTAATGGAAGACAGTCTAGAAGTGTGTTCCTGAATCCTGCGTAGTCAGGAGGTAAGCTGGCTCTCCCAAGGAAGAGTGCAGTGTGTTGCCTTTCTCTAGCCAACACTGAGGTGTTCCAAAAGGCCTACGGGGCTGAAGTTGCTTACCTAGCCCTGTGCTTCCTGGCTCTACTCAGTATAATGGTAGCAAAGCGGGTGCTGAAACAAGGTCCCTAGGAGTCTTGAAAAGCTTACTACCATGAAACTAAAGCAGAACAGTGAAGAAGGCCTCATGGAGCTGCTCCACGCCTCCCTTTTGGCAAGGCAAATCAGGGCCTTACTTCGAGGCTAGGGCTCCCCTTGACTTTCACTTTAGATATAGAGCAGAGCAGGGTGAGCTTCCAACTAGGAACTGGAAGCACAAGGTTTCTTACGGGAAAACTCAATATCTTCTCAGAACCATACCAGCAGCGCCTAAAACCCCGGCAACAACAATGCTTTTCAGCTATAAAGGAGGCTGCATGAACGGAGCTTTCATAATGGGCAAAACAGCTTTGTGCCAACAGTCTCCAAATAGTAAGTTGGTACGCAACATACACCCAGGACCAGAGCTTCCTGGCTCTAGGCAGTTTTCTGACACCGAAACGGGTGCTGAAGCAAGGTCTCTAGGAGTCTTGGAAAGCTTACTACCGTGAAACTAAAGCAGAACAGTGAAGAAGGCCTCATGGAGCTGCTCCACGCCTCCCTTTTGGCAAGGCAAATCTGGGCCTTACTTCGAAGCTAAGGCTCCCCTTGACTTTCACTTGAGGTATAGAGCAGAGCAGGGTGAGCTTCCAAATAGGAACTGGAAGCACAAGGTTTCTTATGGGAAAATTCAATATCTTCCCAGAACCATGCAGGCAGTGACTAAAACCCCGGCAACAACAATGCTTTGCAGGTAGCTTCGAGGCCCCATGAACGGAGCTTTCCTAATGGGAAAACAAGCCTTGTGCCATCAGTCTCCAATTTCTAGGTTCATACGCAGCATACACGCAGGACCAGAGCTTCCTGGTTCTAAGCAGTTTTCTGATACCGAATCGGGTGCTGCAGCAAGGTCTCTAGGAGTCTTGGAAAGCTTACTACCGTTAAACTAAAGGAGAACAGTGATGAAGGCCTCATGGAGCTGCTGCACGCCTCCCGTTTTACCAGGATAATCAAGGCCTTACTTCGAGGCTAGTGCTCCTCTTGACTTTCATTTTAGTTATAGAGCAGAGCAGGGTGAGCTTCCAACTAGGAACTGAAAGCACAAGGTTTCTTAAGGGAAAACTCATTTTCTTTGCAGAAGCAGGCAGGCAGTGACTAAATCCCCGGGAAGAACAATGCTTTGCAGGTAGATTCGAGGCCGCATGAACGGAGCTTTCCTAATGGGAAAAAAGCCTTGTGCCCTCAGTCTCCAATTTCTAGGTTCATACGCAGCATACACGCAGGAGCAGAGTTTCCTGGCTCTAAGCAGTTTTCTGATACCGAAACGGGTGCTTCAGCAAGGTTCCTAGGAGTCTTGGAAAGCTTACTACCGTGAAACTAAAGCAGAACAGCGATGAAGGCCTCATGGACCTGCTGCAGGCCTCCCGATTTGCAAGGATAATCAGGGCCTTACTTGGAGGTTAGTGCTCACGTTGACTTTCCCTTTGGGTATAGAGGAGAGCAGGGTGAGCTTCCAACTGGGGACTGGAAGCACAAGCTTTCTTTCGAGAAAACTCATTTTCTTCTCTAAGCCATGCAGGCAGTAACTAAAAGCCAGGTAACAACAGTGCTTTTCAGGTAGCTTCAAGACTGCATGAGTGAAGCTTTCAAAATTGGAAAACAATCTTTGTGCCATCAGTCTCCCATTTCCAGATTGACATGCAGCATAAGTGCATGGTGATGCTAACATGTCAAAAGAGATTCACGATACCCACTGGGGCTTTCCCTGATTCAACTTTTTTCTATGACCGCTTTTTTGCGTGCAGCCAAGTGCCTAAACGAAGGATACGAGTGGGAGATTTAGGGGCCTGTGCCTCTTCCAAAGACCTGCAGTGTTACACCAAGAACTGTGCTTAAAAATGTACTTGGAAGGCAAGCCGACCACCTCCTTGCGGATGCGTGACTCTAAGTGTACAAGGTGAAAAGGGATTAGAAGAGAGGGTTTTTCTCAAGAGTTCAACTAGGGGAATGAGGTTACATCCATTTAATGGAAGACAGTCTAGAAGTGTGTTCCTGAATCCTGCGTAGTCAGGAGGTAAGCTGGCTCTCCCAAGGAAGAGTGCAGTGTGTTGCCTTTCTCTAGCCAACACTGAGGTGTTCCAAAAGGCCTACGGGGCTGAAGTTGCTTACCTAGCCCTGTGCTTCCTGGCTCTACTCAGTATAATGGTAGCAAAGCGGGTGCTGAAACAAGGTCCCTAGGAGTCTTGAAAAGCTTACTACCATGAAACTAAAGCAGAACAGTGAAGAAGGCCTCATGGAGCTGCTGCACGCCTCCCTTTTGGCAAGGCAAATCAGGGCCTTACTTCGAGGCTAGGGCTCCCCTTGACTTTCACTTTAGATATAGAGCAGAGCAGGGTGAGCTTCCAACTAGGAACTGGAAGCACAAGGTTTCTTACGGGAAAACTCAATATCTTCTCAGAACCATACCAGCAGCGCCTAAAACCCCGGCAACAACAATGCTTTTCAGCTATAAAGGAGGCTGCATGAACGGAGCTTTCATAATGGGCAAAACAGCTTTGTGCCAACAGTCTCCAAATAGTAAGTTGGTACGCAACATACACCCAGGACCAGAGCTTCCTGGCTCTAGGCAGTTTTCTGACACCGAAACGGGTGCTGAAGCAAGGTCTCTAGGAGTCTTGGAAAGCTTACTACCGTGAAACTAAAGCAGAACAGTGAAGAAGGCCTCATGGAGCTGCTCCACGCCTCCCTTTTGGCAAGGCAAATCTGGGCCTTACTTCGAAGCTAAGGCTCCCCTTGACTTTCACTTGAGGTATAGAGCAGAGCAGGGTGAGCTTCCAAATAGGAACTGGAAGCACAAGGTTTCTTATGGGAAAATTCAATATCTTCCCAGAACCATGCAGGCAGTGACTAAAACCCCGGCAACAACAATGCTTTGCAGGTAGCTTCGAGGCCCCATGAACGGAGCTTTCCTAATGGGAAAACAAGCCTTGTGCCATCAGTCTCCAATTTCTAGGTTCATACGCAGCATACACGCAGGACCAGAGCTTCCTGGTTCTAAGCAGTTTTCTGATACCGAATCGGGTGCTGCAGCAAGGTCTCTAGGAGTCTTGGAAAGCTTACTACCGTTAAACTAAAGGAGAACAGTGATGAAGGCCTCATGGAGCTGCTGCACGCCTCCCGTTTTACCAGGATAATCAAGGCCTTACTTCGAGGCTAGTGCTCCTCTTGACTTTCATTTTAGTTATAGAGCAGAGCAGGGTGAGCTTCCAACTAGGAACTGAAAGCACAAGGTTTCTTAAGGGAAAACTCATTTTCTTTGCAGAAGCAGGCAGGCAGTGACTAAATCCCCGGGAAGAACAATGCTTTGCAGGTAGATTCGAGGCCGCATGAACGGAGCTTTCCTAATGGGAAAAAAGCCTTGTGCCCTCAGTCTCCAATTTCTAGGTTCATACGCAGCATACACGCAGGAGCAGAGTTTCCTGGCTCTAAGCAGTTTTCTGATACCGAAACGGGTGCTTCAGCAAGGTTCCTAGGAGTCTTGGAAAGCTTACTACCGTGAAACTAAAGCAGAACAGCGATGAAGGCCTCATGGACCTGCTGCAGGCCTCCCGATTTGCAAGGATAATCAGGGCCTTACTTGGAGGTTAGTGCTCACGTTGACTTTCCCTTTGGGTATAGAGGAGAGCAGGGTGAGCTTCCAACTGGGGACTGGAAGCACAAGCTTTCTTTCGAGAAAACTCATTTTCTTCTCTAAGCCATGCAGGCAGTAACTAAAAGCCAGGTAACAACAGTGCTTTTCAGGTAGCTTCAAGACTGCATGAGTGAAGCTTTCAAAATTGGAAAACAATCTTTGTGCCATCAGTCTCCCATTTCCAGATTGACATGCAGCATAAGTGCATGGTGATGCTAACATGTCAAAAGAGATTCACGATACCCACTGGGGCTTTCCCTGATTCAACTTTTTTCTATGACCGCTTTTTTGCGTGCAGCCAAGTGCCTAAACGAAGGATACGAGTGGGAGATTTAGGGGCCTGTGCCTCTTCCAAAGACCTGCAGTGTTACACCAAGAACTGTGCTTAAAAATGTACTTGGAAGGCAAGCCGACCACCTCCTTGCGGATGCGTGACTCTAAGTGTACAAGGTGAAAAGGGATTAGAAGAGAGGGTTTTTCTCAAGAGTTCAACTAGGGGAATGAGGTTACATCCATTTAATGGAAGACAGTCTAGAAGTGTGTTCCTGAATCCTGCGTAGTCAGGAGGTAAGCTGGCTCTCCCAAGGAAGAGTGCAGTGTGTTGCCTTTCTCTAGCCAACACTGAGGTGTTCCAAAAGGCCTACGGGGCTGAAGTTGCTTACCTAGCCCTGTGCTTCCTGGCTCTACTCAGTATAATGGTAGCAAAGCGGGTGCTGAAACAAGGTCCCTAGGAGTCTTGAAAAGCTTACTACCATGAAACTAAAGCAGAACAGTGAAGAAGGCCTCATGGAGCTGCTGCACGCCTCCCTTTTGGCAAGGCAAATCAGGGCCTTACTTCGAGGCTAGGGCTCCCCTTGACTTTCACTTTAGATATAGAGCAGAGCAGGGTGAGCTTCCAACTAGGAACTGGAAGCACAAGGTTTCTTACGGGAAAACTCAATATCTTCTCAGAACCATACCAGCAGCGCCTAAAACCCCGGCAACAACAATGCTTTTCAGCTATAAAGGAGGCTGCATGAACGGAGCTTTCATAATGGGCAAAACAGCTTTGTGCCAACAGTCTCCAAATAGTAAGTTGGTACGCAACATACACCCAGGACCAGAGCTTCCTGGCTCTAGGCAGTTTTCTGACACCGAAACGGGTGCTGAAGCAAGGTCTCTAGGAGTCTTGGAAAGCTTACTACCGTGAAACTAAAGCAGAACAGTGAAGACGGCCTCATGGAGCTGCTCCACGCCTCCCTTTTGGCAAGGCAAATCACGGCCTTACTTCGAGGCTAGGGCTCACGTTGACTTTCACTTTAGGTATAGAGCAGAGCAGGGTGAGCTTCCAACTAGGAACTGGAAGCACAAGGTTTCTTTCGGGAAAACTCAATCTCTTCTCAGAACCATGCAGGCAGTGACTAAAACCCCGGCAATAACAATGCTTTTCAGGTACAAAGGAGCGCCGCAAAAACGGAGCTTTCCAAATGGGCAAACAAGCCTTGTGCCATCAGTCTCCAAAGAGTAAGTTGGTACGCTGCATACACGCAGGACCAGAGCTTCCAGGTTCTAGGCAGTTTTCTGATACCGAAACGGGTGCTGAAGCAAGGTCTCTAGGAGTCTTGAAAAGCTTACTACCGTGAAACTAAAGCAGAACCGTGAAGAAGGCCTCATGGAGCTGCTCCACACCTCCCTTTTGGCAAGGCAAATCAGGGCCTTACTTCGAGGCTAGGACTCACGTTGACTTTCACTTGAGGTATAGAGCAGAGCAGGGTGAGCTTCCAACTAGGAACTGGAAGCACAAGGTTTCTTATGGGAAAATTCAATATCTTCCCAGAACCATGCAGGCAGTGACTAAAACCCCAGCAACAACAATGCTTTGCAGGTAGCTTCGAGGCCGCATGTACGGAGCTTTCCTAATGGGAAAACAAGCCTTGTGCCATCATTCTCCAATTTCTAGGTTCATACGCAGCATACACGCAGGACCAGAGCTTCCTGGTTCTAAGCACTTTTCTGATACTGAAACGGGTGCTGAAGCAAAATCTCTAGGAGTCTTGGAAAGCTTACTACCGTTAAACTAAAGGAGAACAGTGATGAAGGCCTCATGGAGCTGCTGCACGCCTCCCGTTTTGCCAGGATAATCAGGGCCTTAATTCGAGGCTAGTGCTCCCCTTGACTTTCACTTTAGTTATAGAGCAGAGCAGGGTGAGCTACCAACTAGGAACTGGAAGCACAAGGTTTCTTACGGGAAAACTCAATGTCTTCCCAGAACCATGCAGGCAGTGACTAAAACCCCGGCAACAACAATGCTTTGCAGGTAGCTTCGAGGCCCCATGAACGGAGCTTTCCTAATGGGAAAACAAGCCTTGTGCCATCATTCTCCAATTTCTAGGTTCATACGCAGCATACACGCAGGACCAGAGCTTCCTGGTTCTAAGCAGTTTTCTGATACCGAATCGGGTGCTGCAGCAAGGTCTCTAGGAGTCTTGGAAAGCTTACTACCGTTAAACTAAAGGAGAACAGTGATGAAGGCCTCATGGAGCTGCTGCACGCCTCCCGTTTTACCAGGATGATCAGGGCCTTACTTCGAGGTTAGTGCTCCCCTTGACTTTCATTTTAGTTATAGAGCAGAGCAGGGTGAGCTTCCAACTAGGAACTGGAAGCACAAGGTTTCTTACGGGAAAACTCAATATCTTCTCAGAACCATACCAGCAGCGCCTAAAACCCCGGCAACAACAATGCTTTTCAGCTATAAAGGAGGCTGCATGAACGGAGCTTTCATAATGGGCAAAACAGCTTTGTGGCAACAGTCTCCAAATAGTAAGTTGGTACGCAACATACACGCAAGACCAGAGCTTCCTGGCTCTAGGCAGTTTTCTGACACCGAAACGGGTGCTGAAGCAAGGTCTCTAGGAGTCTTGGAAAGCTTACTACCGTGAAACTAAAGCAGAACAGTGAAGACGGCCTCATGGAGCTGCTCCACGCCTCCAACTAGGGACTGGAAGCACAAGCTTTCTTTCGAGAAAACTCATTTTCTTCTCTAAGCCATGCAGGCAGTAACTAAAAGCCAGGTAACAACAGTGCTTTTCAGGTAGCTTCAAGACTGCATGAGTGAAGCTTTCAAAATTGGAAAACAATCTTTGTGCCATCAGTCTCCCATTTCCAGATTGACATGCAGCATAAGTGCATGGTGATGCTAACATGTCAAAAGAGATTCACGATACCCACTGGGGCTTTCCCTGATTCAACTTTTTTCTATGACCGCTTTTTTGCGTGCAGCCAAGTGCCTAAACGAAGGATACGAGTGGGAGATTTAGGGGCCTGTGCCTCTTCCAAAGACCTGCAGTGTTACACCAAGAACTGTGCTTAAAAATGTACTTGGAAGGCAAGCCGACCACCTCCTTGCGGATGCGTGACTCTAAGTGTACAAGGTGAAAAGGGATTAGAAGAGAGGGTTTTTCTCAAGAGTTCAACTAGGGGAATGAGGTTACATCCATTTAATGGAAGACAGTCTAGAAGTGTGTTCCTGAATCCTGCGTAGTCAGGAGGTAAGCTGGCTCTCCCAAGGAAGAGTGCAGTGTGTTGCCTTTCTCTAGCCAACACTGAGGTGTTCCAAAAGGCCTACGGGGCTGAAGTTGCTTACCTAGCCCTGTGCTTCCTGGCTCTACTCAGTATAATGGTAGCAAAGCGGGTGCTGAAACAAGGTCCCTAGGAGTCTTGAAAAGCTTACTACCATGAAACTAAAGCAGAACAGTGAAGAAGGCCTCATGGAGCTGCTGCACGCCTCCCTTTTGGCAAGGCAAATCAGGGCCTTACTTCGAGGCTAGGGCTCCCCTTGACTTTCACTTTAGATATAGAGCAGAGCAGGGTGAGCTTCCAACTAGGAACTGGAAGCACAAGGTTTCTTACGGGAAAACTCAATATCTTCTCAGAACCATACCAGCAGCGCCTAAAACCCCGGCAACAACAATGCTTTTCAGCTATAAAGGAGGCTGCATGAACGGAGCTTTCATAATGGGCAAAACAGCTTTGTGCCAACAGTCTCCAAATAGTAAGTTGGTACGCAACATACACCCAGGACCAGAGCTTCCTGGCTCTAGGCAGTTTTCTGACACCGAAACGGGTGCTGAAGCAAGGTCTCTAGGAGTCTTGGAAAGCTTACTACCGTGAAACTAAAGCAGAACAGTGAAGACGGCCTCATGGAGCTGCTCCACGCCTCCCTTTTGGCAAGGCAAATCACGGCCTTACTTCGAGGCTAGGGCTCACGTTGACTTTCACTTTAGGTATAGAGCAGAGCAGGGTGAGCTTCCAACTAGGAACTGGAAGCACAAGGTTTCTTTCGGGGAAACTCAATCTCTTCTCAGAACCATGCAGGCAGTGACTAAAACCCCGGCAATAACAATGCTTTTCAGGTACAAAGGAGCGCCGCAAAAACGGAGCTTTCCAAATGGGCAAACAAGCCTTGTGCCATCAGTCTCCAAAGAGTAAGTTGGTACGCTGCATACACGCAGGACCAGAGCTTCCAGGTTCTAGGCAGTTTTCTGATACCGAAACGGGTGCTGAAGCAAGGTCTCTAGGAGTCTTGAAAAGCTTACTACCGTGAAACTAAAGCAGAACCGTGAAGAAGGCCTCATGGAGCTGCTCCACACCTCCCTTTTGGCAAGGCAAATCAGGGCCTTACTTCGAGGCTAGGACTCACGTTGACTTTCACTTGAGGTATAGAGCAGAGCAGGGTGAGCTTCCAACTAGGAACTGGAAGCACAAGGTTTCTTATGGGAAAATTCAATATCTTCCCAGAACCATGCAGGCAGTGACTAAAACCCCAGCAACAACAATGCTTTGCAGGTAGCTTCGAGGCCGCATGTACGGAGCTTTCCTAATGGGAAAACAAGCCTTGTGCCATCATTCTCCAATTTCTAGGTTCATACGCAGCATACACGCAGGACCAGAGCTTCCTGGTTCTAAGCACTTTTCTGATACTGAAACGGGTGCTGAAGCAAAATCTCTAGGAGTCTTGGAAAGCTTACTACCGTTAAACTAAAGGAGAACAGTGATGAAGGCCTCATGGAGCTGCTGCACGCCTCCCGTTTTGCCAGGATAATCAGGGACTTAATTCGAGGCTAGTGCTCCCCTTGACTTTCACTTTAGTTATAGAGCAGAGCAGGGTGAGCTACCAACTAGGAACTGGAAGCACAAGGTTTCTTACGGGAAAACTCAATGTCTTCCCAGAACCATGCAGGCAGTGACTAAAACCCCGGCAACAACAATGCTTTGCAGGTAGCTTCGAGGCCCCATGAACGGAGCTTTCCTAATGGGAAAACAAGCCTTGTGCCATCATTCTCCAATTTCTAGGTTCATACGCAGCATACACGCAGGACCAGAGCTTCCTGGTTCTAAGCAGTTTTCTGATACCGAATCGGGTGCTGCAGCAAGGTCTCTAGGAGTCTTGGAAAGCTTACTACCGTTAAACTAAAGGAGAACAGTGATGAAGGCCTCATGGAGCTGCTGCACGCCTCCCGTTTTACCAGGATGATCAGGGCCTTACTTCGAGGTTAGTGCTCCCCTTGACTTTCATTTTAGTTATAGAGCAGAGCAGGGTGAGCTTCCAACTAGGAACTGGAAGCACAAGGTTTCTTACGGGAAAACTCAATATCTTCTCAGAACCATACCAGCAGCGCCTAAAACCCCGGCAACAACAATGCTTTTCAGCTATAAAGGAGGCTGCATGAACGGAGCTTTCATAATGGGCAAAACAGCTTTGTGGCAACAGTCTCCAAATAGTAAGTTGGTACGCAACATACACGCAAGACCAGAGCTTCCTGGCTCTAGGCAGTTTTCTGACACCGAAACGGGTGCTGAAGCAAGGTCTCTAGGAGTCTTGGAAAGCTTACTACCGTGAAACTAAAGCAGAACAGTGAAGACGGCCTCATGGAGCTGCTCCACGCCTCCAACTAGGGACTGGAAGCACAAGCTTTCTTTCGAGAAAACTCATTTTCTTCTCTAAGCCATGCAGGCAGTAACTAAAAGCCAGGTAACAACAGTGCTTTTCAGGTAGCTTCAAGACTGCATGAGTGAAGCTTTCAAAATTGGAAAACAATCTTTGTGCCATCAGTCTCCCATTTCCAGATTGACATGCAGCATAAGTGCATGGTGATGCTAACATGTCAAAAGAGATTCACGATACCCACTGGGGCTTTCCCTGATTCAACTTTTTTCTATGACCGCTTTTTTGCGTGCAGCCAAGTGCCTAAACGAAGGATACGAGTGGGAGATTTAGGGGCCTGTGCCTCTTCCAAAGACCTGCAGTGTTACACCAAGAACTGTGCTTAAAAATGTACTTGGAAGGCAAGCCGACCACCTCCTTGCGGATGCGTGACTCTAAGTGTACAAGGTGAAAAGGGATTAGAAGAGAGGGTTTTTCTCAAGAGTTCAACTAGGGGAATGAGGTTACATCCATTTAATGGAAGACAGTCTAGAAGTGTGTTCCTGAATCCTGCGTAGTCAGGAGGTAAGCTGGCTCTCCCAAGGAAGAGTGCAGTGTGTTGCCTTTCTCTAGCCAACACTGAGGTGTTCCAAAAGGCCTACGGGGCTGAAGTTGCTTACCTAGCCCTGTGCTTCCTGGCTCTACTCAGTATAATGGTAGCAAAGCGGGTGCTGAAACAAGGTCCCTAGGAGTCTTGAAAAGCTTACTACCATGAAACTAAAGCAGAACAGTGAAGAAGGCCTCATGGAGCTGCTGCACGCCTCCCTTTTGGCAAGGCAAATCAGGGCCTTACTTCGAGGCTAGGGCTCCCCTTGACTTTCACTTTAGATATAGAGCAGAGCAGGGTGAGCTTCCAACTAGGAACTGGAAGCACAAGGTTTCTTACGGGAAAACTCAATATCTTCTCAGAACCATACCAGCAGCGCCTAAAACCCCGGCAACAACAATGCTTTTCAGCTATAAAGGAGGCTGCATGAACGGAGCTTTCATAATGGGCAAAACAGCTTTGTGCCAACAGTCTCCAAATAGTAAGTTGGTACGCAACATACACCCAGGACCAGAGCTTCCTGGCTCTAGGCAGTTTTCTGACACCGAAACGGGTGCTGAAGCAAGGTCTCTAGGAGTCTTGGAAAGCTTACTACCGTGAAACTAAAGCAGAACAGTGAAGACGGCCTCATGGAGCTGCTCCACGCCTCCCTTTTGGCAAGGCAAATCACGGCCTTACTTCGAGGCTAGGGCTCACGTTGACTTTCACTTTAGGTATAGAGCAGAGCAGGGTGAGCTTCCAACTAGGAACTGGAAGCACAAGGTTTCTTTCGGGAAAACTCAATCTCTTCTCAGAACCATGCAGGCAGTGACTAAAACCCCGGCAATAACAATGCTTTTCAGGTACAAAGGAGCGCCGCAAAAACGGAGCTTTCCAAATGGGCAAACCAGCCTTGTGCCATCAGTCTCCAAAGAGTAAGTTGGTACGCTGCATACACGCAGGACCAGAGCTTCCAGGTTCTAGGCAGTTTTCTGATACCGAAACGGGTGCTGAAGCAAGGTCTCTAGGAGTCTTGAAAAGCTTACTACCGTGAAACTAAAGCAGAACCGTGAAGAAGGCCTCATGGAGCTGCTCCACACCTCCCTTTTGGCAAGGCAAATCAGGGCCTTACTTCGAGGCTAGGACTCACGTTGACTTTCACTTGAGGTATAGAGCAGAGAAGGGTGAGCTTCCAACTAGGAACTGGAAGCACAAGGTTTCTTATGGGAAAATTCAATATCTTCCCAGAACCATGCAGGCAGTGACTAAAACCCCAGCAACAACAATGCTTTGCAGGTAGCTTCGAGGCCGCATGTACGGAGCTTTCCTAATGGGAAAACAAGCCTTGTGCCATCATTCTCCAATTTCTAGGTTCATACGCAGCATACACGCAGGACCAGAGCTTCCTGGTTCTAAGCAGTTTTCTGATACTGAAACGGGTGCTGAAGCAAAATCTCTAGGAGTCTTGGAAAGCTTACTACCGTTAAACTAAAGGAGAACAGTGATGAAGGCCTCATGGAGCTGCTGCACGCCTCCCGTTTTGCCAGGATAATCAGGGCCTTAATTCGAGGCTAGTGCTCCCCTTGACTTTCACTTTAGTTATAGAGCAGAGCAGGGTGAGCTACCAACTAGGAACTGGAAGCACAAGGTTTCTTACGGGAAAACTCAATGTCTTCCCAGAACCATGCAGGCAGTGACTAAAACCCCGGCAAGAACAATGCTTTGCAGGTAGCTTCGAGGCCCCATGAACGGAGCTTTCCTAATGGGAAAACAAGCCTTGTGCCATCATTCTCCAATTTCTATGTTCATACGCAGCATACACGCAGGACCAGAGCTTCCTGGTTCTAAGCAGTTTTCTGATACCGAATCGGGTGCTGCAGCAAGGTCTCTAGGAGTCTTGGAAAGCTTACTACCGTTAAACTAAAGGAGAACAGTGATGAAGGCCTCATGGAGCTGCTGCACGCCTCCCGTTTTACCAGGATGATCAGGGCCTTACTTCGAGGTTAGTGCTCCCCTTGACTTTCATTTTAGTTATAGAGCAGAGCAGGGTGAGCTTCCAACTAGGAACTGGAAGCACAAGGTTTCTTACGGGAAAACTCAATATCTTCTCAGAACCATACCAGCAGCGCCTAAAACCCCGGCAACAACAATGCTTTTCAGCTATAAAGGAGGCTGCATGAACGGAGCTTTCATAATGGGCAAAACAGCTTTGTGGCAACAGTCTCCAAATAGTAAGTTGGTACGCAACATACACGCAAGACCAGAGCTTCCTGGCTCTAGGCAGTTTTCTGACACCGAAACGGGTGCTGAAGCAAGGTCTCTAGGAGTCTTGGAAAGCTTACTACCGTGAAACTAAAGCAGAACAGTGAAGACGGCCTCATGGAGCTGCTCCACGCCTCCAACTAGGGACTGGAAGCACAAGCTTTCTTTCGAGAAAACTCATTTTCTTCTCTAAGCCATGCAGGCAGTAACTAAAAGCCAGGTAACAACAGTGCTTTTCAGGTAGCTTCAAGACTGCATGAGTGAAGCTTTCAAAATTGGAAAACAATCTTTGTGCCATCAGTCTCCAATTTCCAGATTGACATGCAGCATAAGTGCATGGTGATGCTAACATGTCAAAAGAGATTCACGATACCCACTGGGGCTTTCCCTGATTCAACTTTTTTCTATGACCGCTTTTTTGCGTGCAGCCAAGTGCCTAAACGAAGGATACGAGTGGGAGATTTAGGGGCCTGTGCCTCTTCCAAAGACCTGCAGTGTTACACCAAGAACTGTGCTTAAAAATGTACTTGGAAGGCAAGCCGACCACCTCCTTGCGGATGCGTGACTCTAAGTGTACAAGGTGAAAAGGGATTAGAAGAGAGGGTTTTTCTCAAGAGTTCAACTAGGGGAATGAGGTTACATCCATTTAATGGAAGACAGTCTAGAAGTGTGTTCCTGAATCCTGCGTAGTCAGGAGGTAAGCTGGCTCTCCCAAGGAAGAGTGCAGTGTGTTGCCTTTCTCTAGCCAACACTGAGGTGTTCCAAAAGGCCTACGGGGCTGAAGTTGCTTACCTAGCCCTGTGCTTCCTGGCTCTACTCAGTATAATGGTAGCAAAGCGGGTGCTGAAACAAGGTCCCTAGGAGTCTTGAAAAGCTTACTACCATGAAACTAAAGCAGAACAGTGAAGAAGGCCTCATGGAGCTGCTGCACGCCTCCCTTTTGGCAAGGCAAATCAGGGCCTTACTTCGAGGCTAGGGCTCCCCTTGACTTTCACTTTAGATATAGAGCAGAGCAGGGTGAGCTTCCAACTAGGAACTGGAAGCACAAGGTTTCTTACGGGAAAACTCAGTATCTTCTCAGAACCATAGCAGCAGCGCCTAAAACCCCGGCAACAACAATGCTTTTCAGCTATAAAGGAGGCTGCATGAACGGAGCTTTCATAATGGGCAAAACAGCTTTGTGCCAACAGTCTCCAAATAGTAAGTTGGTACGCAACATACACCCAGGACCAGAGCTTCCTGGCTCTAGGCAGTTTTCTGACACCGAAACGGGTGCTGAAGCAAGGTCTCTAGGAGTCGTGGAAAGCTTACTACCGTGAAACTAAAGCAGAACAGTGAAGACGGCCTCATGGAGCTGCTCCACGCCTCCCTTTTGGCAAGGCAAATCACGGCCTTACTTCGAGGCTAGGGCTCACGTTGACTTTCACTTTAGGTATAGAGCAGAGCAGGGTGAGCTTCCAACTAGGAACTGGAAGCACAAGGTTTCTTTCGGGAAAACTCAATCTCTTCTCAGAACCATGCAGGCAGTGACTAAAACCCCGGCAATAACAATGCTTTTCAGGTACAAAGGAGCGCCGCAAAAACGGAGCTTTCCAAATGGGCAAACAAGCCTTGTGCCATCAGTCTCCAAAGAGTAAGTTGGTACGCTGCATACACGCAGGACCAGAGCTTCCAGGTTCTAGGCAGTTTTCTGATACCGAAACGGGTGCTGAAGCAAGGTCTCTAGGAGTCTTGAAAAGCTTACTACCGTGAAACTAAAGCAGAACCGTGAAGAAGGCCTCATGGAGCTGCTCCACACCTCCCTTTTGGCAAGGCAAATCAGGGCCTTACTTCGAGGCTAGGACTCACGTTGACTTTCACTTGAGGTATAGAGCAGAGCAGGGTGAGCTTCCAACTAGGAACTGGAAGCACAAGGTTTCTTATGGGAAAATTCAATATCTTCCCAGAACCATGCAGGCAGTGACTAAAACCCCAGCAACAACAATGCTTTGCAGGTAGCTTCGAGGCCGCATGTACGGAGCTTTCCTAATGGGAAAACAAGCCTTGTGCCATCATTCTCCAATTTCTAGGTTCATACGCAGCATACACGCAGGACCAGAGCTTCCTGGTTCTAAGCAGTTTTCTGATACTGAAACGGGTGCTGAAGCAAAATCTCTAGGAGTCTTGGAAAGCTTACTACCGTTAAACTAAAGGAGAACAGTGATGAAGGCCTCATGGAGCTGCTGCACGCCTCCCGTTTTGCCAGGATAATCAGGGCCTTAATTCGAGGCTAGTGCTCCCCTTGACTTTCACTTTAGATATAGAGCAGAGCAGGGTGAGCTTCCAACTAGGAACTGGAAGCACAAGGTTTCTTACGGGAAAACTCAATATCTTCTCAGAACCATACCAGCAGCGCCTAAAACCCCGGCAACAACAATGCTTTTCAGCTATAAAGGAGGCTGCATGAACGGAGCTTTCATAATGGTCAAAACAGCTTTGTGGCAACAGTCTCCAAATAGTAAGTTGGTACGCAACATACACGCAAGACCAGAGCTTCCTGGCTCTAGGCAGTTTTCTGACACCGAAACGGGTGCTGAAGCAAGGTCTCTAGGAGTCTTGGAAAACTTACTACCGTGAAACTAAAGCAGAACAGTGAAGACGGCCTCATGGAGCTGTGCCACGCCTCCAACTAGGGACTGGAAGCACAAGCTTTCTTTCGAGAAAACTCATTTTCTTCTCTAAGCCATGCAGGCAGTAACTAAAAGCCAGGTAACAACAGTGCTTTTCAGGTAGCTTCAAGACTGCATGAGTGAAGCTTTCAAAATTGGAAAACAATCTTTGTGCCATCAGTCTCCCATTTCCAGATTGACATGCAGCATAAGTGCATGGTGATGCTAACATGTCAAAAGAGATTCACGATACCCACTGGGGCTTTCCCTGATTCAGCTTTTTTCTATGACCGCTTTTTTGCGTGCAGCCAAGTGCCTAAACGAAGGATACGAGTGGGAGATTTAGGGGCCTGTGCCTCTTCCAAAGACCTGCAGTGTTACACCAAGAACTGTGCTTAAAAATGTACTTGGAAGGCAAGCCGACGACCTCCTTGCGGATGCGTGACTCTAAGTGTACAAGGTGAAAAGGGATTAGAAGAGAGGGTTTTTCTTAAGAGTTCAACTAGGGGAATGAGGTTACATCCATTTAATGGAAGACAGTCTAGAAGTGTGTTCCTGAATCCTGCGTAGTCAGGAGGTAAGCTGGCTCTCCCAAGGAAGAGTGCAGTGTGTTGCCTTTCTCTAGCCAACACTGAGGTGTTCCAAAAGGCCTACGGGGCTGAAGTTGCTTACCTAGCCCTGTGCTTCCTGGCTCTACTCAGTATAATGGTAGCAAAGCGGGTGCTGAAACAAGGTCCCTAGGAGTCTTGAAAAGCTTACTACCATGAAACTAAAGCAGAACAGTGAAGAAGGCCTCATGGAGCTGCTCCACGCCTCCCTTTTGGCAAGGCAAATCAGGGCCTTACTTCGAGGCTAGGGCTCCCCTTGACTTTCACTTTAGATATAGAGCAGAGCAGGGTGAGCTTCCAACTAGGAACTGGAAGCACAAGGTTTCTTACGGGAAAACTCAATATCTTCTCAGAACCATACCAGCAGCGCCTAAAACCCCGGCAACAACAATGCTTTTCAGCTATAAAGGAGGCTGCATGAACGGAGCTTTCATAATGGGCAAAACAGCTTTGTGCCAACAGTCTCCAAATAGTAAGTTGGTACGCAACATACACCCAGGACCAGAGCTTCCTGGCTCTAGGCAGTTTTCTGACACCGAAACGGGTGCTGAAGCAAGGTCTCTAGGAGTCTTGGAAAGCTTACTACCGTGAAACTAAAGCAGAACAGTGAAGACGGCCTCATGGAGCTGCTCCACGCCTCCCTTTTGGCAAGGCAAATCACGGCCTTACTTCGAGGCTAGGGCTCACGTTGACTTTCACTTTAGGTATAGAGCAGAGCAGGGTGAGCTTCCAACTAAGAACTGGAAGCACAAGGTTTCTTTCGGGAAAACTCAATCTCTTCTCAGAACCATGCAGGCAGTGACTAAAACCCCGGCAATAACAATGCTTTTCAGGTACAATGGAGCGCCGCAAAAACGGAGCTTTCCAAATGGGCAAACAAGCCTTGTGCCATCAGTCTCCAAAGAGTAAGTTGATACGCTGCATACACGCAGGACCAGAGCTTCCAGGTTCTAGGCAGTTTTCTGATACCGAAACGGGTGCTGAAGCAAGGTCTCTAGGAGTCTTGAAAAGCTTACTACCGTGAAACTAAAGCAGAACCGTGAAGAAGGCCTCATGGAGCTGCTCCACACCTCCCTTTTGGCAAGGCAAATCAGGGCCTTACTTCGAGGCTAGGACTCACGTTGACTTTCACTTGAGGTATAGAGCAGAGCAGGGTGAGCTTCCAACTAGGAACTGGAAGCACAAGGTTTCTTATGGGAAAATTCAATATCTTCCCAGAACCATGCAGGCAGTGACTAAAACCCCAGCAACAACAATGCTTTGCAGGTAGCTTCGAGGCCGCATGTACGGAGCTTTCCTAATGGGAAAACAAGCCTTGTGCCATCAGTCTCCAATTTCTAGGTTCATACGCAGCATACACGCAGGACCAGAGCTTCCTGGTTCTAAGCACTTTTCTGATACTGAAACGGGTGCTGAAGCAAAATCTCTAGGAGTCTTGGAAAGCTTACTACCGTTAAACTAAAGGAGAACAGTGATGAAGGCCTCATGGAGCTGCTGCACGCCTCCCGTTTTGCCAGGATAATCAGGGCCTTAATTCGAGGCTAGTGCTCCCCTTGACTTTCACTTTAGTTATAGAGCAGAGCAGAGTGAGCTACCAACTGGGAACTGGAAGCACAAGGTTTCTTACGGGAAAACTCAATGTCTTCCCAGAACCATGCAGGCAGTGACTAAAACCCCGGGAACAACAATGCTTTGCAGGTAGCTTCGAGGCCCCATGAACGGAGCTTTCCTAATGGGAAAAAAGCCTTGTGCCCTCAGTCTCCAATTTCTAGGTTCATACGCAGCATACACGCAGGAGCAGAGTTTCCTGGCTCTAAGCAGTTTTCTGATACCGAAACGGGTGCTTCAGCAAGGTTCCTAGGAGTCTTGGAAAGCTTACTACCGTGAAACTAAAGCAGAACAGCGATGAAGGCCTCATGGACCTGCTGCAGGCCTCCCGATTTGCAAGGATAATCAGGGCCTTACTTGGAGGTTAGTGCTCACGTTGACTTTCCCTTTGGGTATAGAGGAGAGCAGGGTGAGCTTCCAACTGGGGACTGGAAGCACAAGCTTTCTTTCGAGAAAACTCATTTTCTTCTCTAAGCCATGCAGGCAGTAACTAAAAGCCAGGTAACAACAGTGCTTTTCAGGTAGCTTCAAGACTGCATGAGTGAAGCTTTCAAAATTGGAAAACAATCTTTGTGCCATCAGTCTCCCATTTCCAGATTGACATGCAGCATAAGTGCATGGTGATGCTAACATGTCAAAAGAGATTCACGATACCCACTGGGGCTTTCCCTGATTCAGCTTTTTTCTATGACCGCTTTTTTGCGTGCAGCCAAGTGCCTAAACGAAGGATACGAGTGGGAGATTTAGGGGCCTGTGCCTCTTCCAAAGACCTGCAGAGTTACACCAAGAACTGTGCTTAAAAATGTACTTGGAAGGCAAGCCGACCACCTCCTTGCGGATGCGTGACTCTAAGTGTACAAGGTGAAAAGGGATTAGAAGAGAGGGTTTTTCTCAAGAGTTCAACTAGGGGAATGAGGTTACATCCATTTAATGGAAGACAGTCTAGAAGTGTGTTCCTGAATCCTGCGTAGTCAGGAGGTAAGCTGGCTCTCCCAAGGAAGAGTGCAGTGTGTTGCCTTTCTCTAGCCAACAGTGAGGTGTTCCAAAAGGCCTACGGGGCTGAAGTTGCTTACCTAGCCCTGTGCTTCCTGGCTCTACTCAGTATAATGGTAGCAAAGCGGGTGCTGAAACAAGGTCCCTAGGAGTCTTGAAAAGCTTACTACCATGAAACTAAAGCAGAACAGTGAAGAAGGCCTCATGGAGCTGCTCCACGCCTCCCTTTTGGCAAGGCAAATCAGGGCCTTACTTCGAGGCTAGGGCTCCCCTTGACTTTCACTTTAGATATAGAGCAGAGCAGGGTGAGCTTCCAACTAGGAACTGGAAGCACAAGGTTTCTTACGGGAAAACTCAATATCTTCTCAGAACCATACCAGCAGCGCCTAAAACCCCGGCAACAACAATGCTTTTCAGCTATAAAGGAGGCTGCATGAACGGAGCTTTCATAATGGGCAAAACAGCTTTGTGCCAACAGTCTCCAAATAGTAAGTTGGTACGCAACATACACCCAGGACCAGAGCTTCCTGGCTCTAGGCAGTTTTCTGACACCGAAACGGGTGCTGAAGCAAGGTCTCTAGGAGTCTTGGAAAGCTTACTACCGTGAAACTAAAGCAGAACAGTGAAGACGGCCTCATGGAGCTGCTCCACGCCTCCCTTTTGGCAAGGCAAATCACGGCCTTACTTCGAGGCTAGGGCTCACGTTGACTTTCACTTTAGGTATAGAGCAGAGCAGGGTGAGCTTCCAACTAGGAACTGGAAGCACAAGGTTTCTTTCGGGAAAACTCAATCTCTTCTCAGAACCATGCAGGCAGTGACTAAAACCCCGGCAACAACAATGCTTTGCAGGTAGCTTCGAGGCCCCATGAACGGAGCTTTCCTAATGGGAAAACAAGCCTTGTGCCATCAGTCTCCAATTTCTAGGTTCATACGCAGCATACACGCAGGACCAGAGCTTCCTGGTTCTAAGCAGTTTTCTGATACCGAAACAGGTGCTGCAGCAAGGTCTCTAGGAGTCTTGGAAAGCTTACTACTGTTAAACTAAAGGAGAACAGTGATGAAGGCCTCATGGAGCTGCTGCACGCCTCCCGTTTTACCAGGATAATCAGGGTCTTACTTCGAGGTTAGTGCTCCCCTTGACTTTCATTTTAGTTATAGAGCAGAGCAGGGTGAGCTTCCAACTAGGAACTGAAAGCACAAGGTTTCTTAAGGGAAAACTCATTTTCTTTGCAGTAGCAGGCAGGCAGTGACTAAATCCCCGGGAACAACAATGCTTTGCAGGTAGATTCGAGGCCGCATGAACGGAGCTTTCCTAATGGGGAAAAAGCCTTGTGCCCTCAGTCTCCAATTTCTAGGTTCATACGCAGCATACACGCAGGAGCAGAGTTTCCTGGCTCTAAGCAGTTTTCTGATACCGAAACGGGTGCTTCAGCAAGGTTCCTAGGAGTCTTGGAAAGCTTACTACCGTGAAACTAAAGCAGAACAGCGATGAAGGCCTCATGGACCTGCTGCAGGCCTCCCGATTTGCAAGGATAATCAGGGCCTTACTTGGAGGTTAGTGCTCACGTTGACTTTCCCTTTGGGTATAGAGGAGAGCAGGGTGAGCTTCCAACTGGGGACTGGAAGCACAAGCTTTCTTTCGAGAAAACTCATTTTCTTCTCTAAGCCATGCAGGCAGTAACTAAAAGCCAGGTAACAACAGTGCTTTTCAGGTAGCTTCAAGACTGCATGAGTGAAGCTTTCAAAATTGGAAAACAATCTTTGTGCCATCAGTCTCCCATTTCCAGATTGACATGCAGCATAAGTGCATGGTGATGCTAACATGTCAAAAGAGATTCACGATACCCACTGGGGCTTTCCCTGATTCAGCTTTTTTCTATGACCGCTTTTTTGCGTGCAGCCAAGTGCCTAAACGAAGGATACGAGTGGGAGATTTAGGGGCCTGTGCCTCTTCCAAAGACCTGCAGTGTTACACCACGAACTGTGCTTAAAAATGTACTTGGAAGGCAAGCCGACCACCTCCTTGCGGATGCGTGACTCTAAGTGTACAAGGTGAAAAGGGATTAGAAGAGAGGGTTTTTCTCGAGTTCAACTAGGGGAATGAGGTTACATCCATTTAATGGAAGACAGTCTAGAAGTGTGTTCCTGAATCCTGCGTAGTCAGGAGGTAAGCTGGCTCTCCCAAGGAAGAGTGCAGTGTGTTGCCTTTCTCTAGCCAACACTGAGGTGTTCCAAAAGGCCTACGGGGCTGAAGTTGCTTACCTAGCCCTGTGCTTCCTGGCTCTACTCAGTATAATGGTAGCAAAGCGGGTGCTGAAACAAGGTCCCTAGGAGTCTTGAAAAGCTTACTACCATGAAACTAAAGCAGAACAGTGAAGAAGGCCTCATGGAGCTGCTGCACGCCTCCCTTTTGGCATGGCAAATCAGGGTCTTACTTCGAGGCTAGGACTCACGTTGACTTTCTCTTGAGGTATAGAGCAGAGCAGGGTGAGCTTCCAACTAGGAACTGGAAGCACAAGGTTTCTTATGGGAAAATTCAATATCTTCCCAGAACCATGCAGGCAGTGACTAAAACCCCGGCAATAACAATGCTTTTCAGGTACAAAGGAGCGCCGCAAAAACGGAGCTTTCCAAATGGGCAAACAAGCCTTGTGCCATCAGTCTCCAAAGAGTAAGTTGGTACGCTGCATACACGCAGGACCAGAGCTTCCAGGTTCTAGGCAGTTTTCTGATACCGAAACGGGTGCTGAAGCAAGGTCTCTAGGAGTCTTGAAAAGCTTACTACCATGAAACTAAAGCAGAACCGTGAAGAAGGCCTCATGGAGCTGCTCCACACCTCCCTTTTGGCAAGGCAAATCAGGGCCTTACTTCGAGGCTAGGACTCACGTTGACTTTCACTTGAGGTATAGAGCAGAGCAGGGTGAGCTTCCAACTAGGAACTGGAAGCACAAGGTTTCTTATGGGAAAATTCAATATCTTCCCAGAACCATGCAGGCAGTGACTAAAACCCCAGCAACAACAATGCTTTGCAGGTAGCTTCGAGGCCGCATGTACGGAGCTTTCCTAATGGGAAAACAAGCCTTGTGCCATCATTCTCCAATTTCTAGGTTCATACGCAGCATACACGCAGGACCAGAGCTTCCTGGTTCTAAGCAGTTTTCTGATACTGAAACGGGTGCTGAAGCAAAATCTCTAGGAGTCTTGGAAAGCTTACTACCGTTAAACTAAAGGAGAACAGTGATGAAGGCCTCATGGAGCTGCTGCACGCCTCCCGTTTTGCCAGGATAATCAGGGCCTTAATTCGAGGCTAGTGCTCCCCTTGACTTTCACTTTAGATATAGAGCAGAGCAGGGTGAGCTTCCAACTAGGAACTGGAAGCACAAGGTTTCTTACGGGAAAACTCAATATCTTCTCAGAACCATACCAGCAGCGCCTAAAACCCCGGCAACAACAATGCTTTTCAGCTATAAAGGAGGCTGCATGAACGGAGCTTTCATAATGGGCAAAACAGCTTTGTGGCAACAGTCTCCAAATAGTAAGTTGGTACGCAACATACACGCAAGACCAGAGCTTCCTGGCTCTAGGCAGTTTTCTGACACCGAAACGGGTGCTGAAGCAAGGTCTCTAGGAGTCTTGGAAAGCTTACTACCGTGAAACTAAAGCAGAACAGTGAAGACGGCCTCATGGAGCTGCGCCACGCCTCCAACTAGGGACTGGAAGCACAAGCTTTCTTTCGAGAAAACTCATTTTCTTCTCTAAGCCATGCAGGCAGTAACTAAAAGCCAGGTAACAACAGTGCTTTTCAGGTAGCTTCAAGACTGCATGAGTGAAGCTTTCAAAATTGGAAAACAATCTTTGTGCCATCAGTCTCCCATTTCCAGATTGACATGCAGCATAAGTGCATGGTGATGCTAACAAGTCAAAAGAGATTCACGATACCCACTGGGGCTTTCCCTGATTCAGCTTTTTTCTATGACCGCTTTTTTGCGTGCAGCCAAGTGCCTAAACAAAGGATACGAGTGGGAGATTTAGGGGCCTGTGCCTCTTCCAAAGACCTGCAGTGTTACACCAAGAACTGTGCTTAAAAATGTACTTGGAAGGCAAGCCGACCACCTCCTTGCGGATGCGTGACTCTAAGTGTACAAGGTGAAAAGGGATTAGAAGAGAGGGTTTTTCTCAAGAGTTCAACTAGGGGAATGAGGTTACATCCATTTAATGGAAGACAGTCTAGAAGTGTGTTCCTGAATCCTGCGTAGTCAGGAGGTAAGCTGGCTCTCCCAAGGAAGAGTGCAGTGTGTTGCCTTTCTCTAGCCAACACTGAGGTGTTCCAAAAGGCCTACGGGGCTGAAGTTGCTTACCTAGCCCTGTGCTTCCTGGCTCTACTCAGTATAATGGTAGCAAAGCGGGTGCTGAAACAAGGTCCCTAGGAGTCTTGAAAAGCTTACTACCATGAAACTAAAGCAGAACAGTGAAGAAGGCCTCATGGAGCTGCTCCACGCCTCCCTTTTGGCAAGGCAAATCAGGGCCTTACTTCGAGGCTAGGGCTCCCCTTGACTTTCACTTTAGATATAGAGCAGAGCAGGGTGAGCTTCCAACTAGGAACTGGAAGCACAAGGTTTCTTACGGGAAAACTCAATATCTTCTCAGAACCATACCAGCAGCGCCTAAAACCCCGGCAACAACAATGCTTTTCAGCTATAAAGGAGGCTGCATGAACGGAGCTTTCATAATGGGCAAAACAGCTTTGTGCCAACAGTCTCCAAATAGTAAGTTGGTACGCAACATACACCCAGGACCAGAGCTTCCTGGCTCTAGGCAGTTTTCTGACACCGAAACGGGTGCTGAAGCAAGGTCTCTAGGAGTCTTGGAAAGCTTACTACCGTGAAACTAAAGCAGAACAGTGAAGACGGCCTCATGGAGCTGCTCCACGCCTCCCTTTTGGCAAGGCAAATCACGGCCTTACTTCGAGGCTAGGGCTCACGTTGACTTTCACTTTAGGTATAGAGCAGAGCAGGGTGAGCTTCCAACTAAGAACTGGAAGCACAAGGTTTCTTTCGGGAAAACTCAATCTCTTCTCAGAACCATGCAGGCAGTGACTAAAACCCCGGCAATAACAATGCTTTTCAGGTACAAAGGAGCGCCGCAAAAACGGAGCTTTCCAAATGGGCAAACAAGCCTTGTGCCATCAGTCTCCAAAGAGTAAGTTGGTACGCTGCATACACGCAGGACCAGAGCTTCCAGGTTCTAGGCAGTTTTCTGATACCGAAACGGGTGCTGAAGCAAGGTCTCTAGGAGTCTTGAAAAGCTTACTACCGTGAAACTAAAGCAGAACCGTGAAGAAGGCCTCATGGAGCTGCTCCACACCTCCCTTTTGGCAAGGCAAATCAGGGCCTTACTTCGAGGCTAGGACTCACGTTGACTTTCACTTGAGGTATAGAGCAGAGCAGGGTGAGCTTCCAACTAGGAACTGGAAGCACAAGGTTTCTTATGGGAAAATTCAATATCTTCCCAGAACCATGCAGGCAGTGACTAAAACCCCAGCAACAACAATGCTTTGCAGGTAGCTTCGAGGCCGCATGTACGGAGCTTTCCTAATGGGAAAACAAGCCTTGTGCCATCATTCTCCAATTTCTAGGTTCATACGCAGCATACACGCAGGACCAGAGCTTCCTGGTTCTAAGCACTTTTCTGATACTGAAACGGGTGCTGAAGCAAAATCTCTAGGAGTCTTGGAAAGCTTACTACCGTTAAACTAAAGGAGAACAGTGATGAAGGCCTCATGGAGCTGCTGCACGCCTCCCGTTTTGCCAGGATAATCAGGGCCTTAATTCGAGGCTAGTGCTCCCCTTGACTTTCACTTTAGTTATAGAGCAGAGCAGAGTGAGCTACCAACTGGGAACTGGAAGCACAAGGTTTCTTACGGGAAAACTCAATGTCTTCCCAGAACCATGCAGGCAGTGACTAAAACCCCGGCAACAACAATGCTTTGCAGGTAGCTTCGAGGCCCCATGAACGGAGCTTTCCTAATGGGAAAACAAGCCTTGTGCCATCAGTCTCCAATTTCTAGGTTCATACGCAGCATACACGCAGGACCAGAGCTTCCTGGTTCTAAGCAGTTTTCTGATACCGAATCGGGTGCTGCAGCAAGGTCTCTAGGAGTCTTGGAAAGCTTACTACCGTTAAACTAAAGGAGAACAGTGATGAAGGCCTCATGGAGCTGCTGCACGCCTCCCGTTTTACCAGGATAATCAGGGCCTTACTTCGAGGTTAGTGCTCCCCTTGACTTTCATTTTAGTTATAGAGCAGAGCAGGGTGAGCTTCCAACTAGGAACTGAAAGCACAAGGTTTCTTAAGGGAAAACTCATTTTCTTTGCAGTAGCAGGCAGGCAGTGACTAAATCCCCGGGAACAACAATGCTTTGCAGGTAGATTCGAGGCCGCATGAACGGAGCTTTCCTAATGGGAAAAAAGCCTTGTGCCCTCAGTCTCCAATTTCTAGGTTCATACGCAGCATACACGCAGGAGCAGAGTTTCCTGGCTCTAAGCAGTTTTCTGATACCGAAACGGGTGCTTCAGCAAGGTTCCTAGGAGTCTTGGAAAGCTTACTACCGTGAAACTAAAGCAGAACAGCGATGAAGGCCTCATGGACCTGCTGCAGGCCTCCCGATTTGCAAGGATAATCAGGGCCTTACTTGGAGGTTAGTGCTCACGTTGACTTTCCCTTTGGGTATAGAGGAGAGCAGGGTGAGCTTCCAACTGGGGACTGGAAGCACAAGCTTTCTTTCGAGAAAACTCATTTTCTTCTCTAAGCCATGCAGGCAGTAACTAAAAGCCAGGTAACAACAGTGCTTTTCAGGTAGCTTCAAGACTGCATGAGTGAAGCTTTCAAAATTGGAAAACAATCTTTGTGCCATCAGTCTCCCATTTCCAGATTGACATGCAGCATAAGTGCATGGTGATGCTAACATGTCAAAAGAGATTCACGATACCCACTGGGGCTTTCCCTGATTCAGCTTTTTTCTATGACCGCTTTTTTGCGTGCAGCCAAGTGCCTAAACGAAGGATACGAGTGGGAGATTTAGGGGCCTGTGCCTCTTCCAAAGACCTGCAGAGTTACACCAAGAACTGTGCTTATAAATGTACTTGGAAGGCAAGCCGACCACCTCCTTGCGGATGCGTGACTCTAAGTGTACAAGGTGAAAAGGGATTAGAAGAGAGGGTTTTTCTCAAGAGTTCAACTAGGGGAATGAGGTTACATCCATTTAATGGAAGACAGTCTAGAAGTGTGTTCCTGAATCCTGCGTAGTCAGGAGGTAAGCTGGCTCTCCCAAGGAAGAGTGCAGTGTGTTGCCTTTCTCTAGCCAACACTGAGGTGTTCCAAAAGGCCTACGGGGCTGAAGTTGCTTACCTAGCCCTGTGCTTCCTGGCTCTACTCAGTATAATGGTAGCAAAGCGGGTGCTGAAACAAGGTCCCTAGGAGTCTTGAAAAGCTTACTACCATGAAACTAAAGCAGAACAGTGAAGAAGGCCTCATGGAGCTGCTCCACGCCTCCCTTTTGGCAAGGCAAATCAGGGCCTTACTTCGAGGCTAGGGCTCCCCTTGACTTTCACTTTAGATATAGAGCAGAGCAGGGTGAGCTTCCAACTAGGAACTGGAAGCACAAGGTTTCTTACGGGAAAACTCAATATCTTCTCAGAACCATACCAGCAGCGCCTAAAACCCCGGCAACAACAATGCTTTTCAGCTATAAAGGAGGCTGCATGAACGGAGCTTTCATAATGGGCAAAACAGCTTTGTGCCAACAGTCTCCAAATAGTAAGTTGGTACGCAACATACACCCAGGACCAGAGCTTCCTGGCTCTAGGCAGTTTTCTGACACCGAAACGGGTGCTGAAGCAAGGTCTCTAGGAGTCTTGGAAAGCTTACTACCGTGAAACTAAAGCAGAACAGTGAAGACGGCCTCATGGAGCTGCTCCACGCCTCCCTTTTGGCAAGGCAAATCACGGCCTTACTTCGAGGCTAGGGCTCACGTTGACTTTCACTTTAGGTATAGAGCAGAGCAGGGTGAGCTTCCAACTAGGAACTGGAAGCACAAGGTTTCTTTCGGGAAAACTCAATCTCTTCTCAGAACCATGCAGGCAGTGACTAAAACCCCGGCAACAACAATGCTTTGCAGGTAGCTTCGAGGCCCCATGAACGGAGCTTTCCTAATGGGAAAACAAGCCTTGTGCCATCAGTCTCCAATTTCTAGGTTCATACGCAGCATACACGCAGGACCAGAGCTTCCTGGTTCTAAGCAGTTTTCTGATACCGAATCGGGTGCTGCAGCAAGGTCTCTAGGAGTCTTGGAAAGCTTACTACTGTTAAACTAAAGGAGAACAGTGATGAAGGCCTCATGGAGCTGCTGCACGCCTCCCGTTTTACCAGGATAATCAGGGTCTTACTTCGAGGTTAGTGCTCCCCTTGACTTTCATTTTAGTTATAGAGCAGAGCAGGGTGAGCTTCCAACTAGGAACTGAAAGCACATGGTTTCTTAAGGGAAAACTCATTTTCTTTGCAGTAGCAGGCAGGCAGTGACTAAATCCCCGGGAACAACAATGCTTTGCAGGTAGATTCGAGGCCGCATGAACGGAGCTTTCCTAATGGGAAAAAAGCCTTGTGCCCTCAGTCTCCAATTTCTAGGTTCATACGCAGCATACACGCAGGAGCAGAGTTTCCTGGCTCTAAGCAGTTTTCTGATACCGAAACGGGTGCTTCAGCAAGGTTCCTAGGAGTCTTGGAAAGCTTACTACCGTGAAACTAAAGCAGAACAGCGATGAAGGCCTCATGGACCTGCTGCAGGCCTCCCGATTTGCAAGGATAATCAGGGCCTTACTTGGAGGTTAGTGCTCACGTTGACTTTCCCTTTGGGTATAGAGGAGAGCAGGGTGAGCTTCCAACTGGGGACTGGAAGCACAAGCTTTCTTTCGAGAAAACTCATTTTCTTCTCTAAGCCATGCAGGCAGTAACTAAAAGCCAGGTAACAACAGTGCTTTTCAGGTAGCTTCAAGACTGCATGAGTGAAGCTTTCAAAATTGGAAAACAATCTTTGTGCCATCAGTCTCCCATTTCCAGATTGACATGCAGCATAAGTGCATGGTGATGCTAACATGTCAAAAGAGATTCACGATACCCACTGGGGCTTTCCCTGATTCAGCTTTTTTCTATGACCGCTTTTTTGCGTGCAGCCAAGTGCCTAAACGAAGGATACGAGTGGGAGATTTAGGGGCCTGTGCCTCTTCCAAAGACCTGCAGTGTTACACCAAGAACTGTGCTTAAAAATGTACTTGGAAGGCAAGCCGACCACCTCCTTGCGGATGCGTGACTCTAAGTGTACAAGGTGAAAAGGGATTAGAAGAGAGGGTTTTTCTCGAGTTCAACTAGGGGAATGAGGTTACATCCATTTAATGGAAGACAGTCTAGAAGTGTGTTCCTGAATCCTGCGTAGTCAGGAGGTAAGCTGGCTCTCCCAAGGAAGAGTGCAGTGTGTTGCCTTTCTCTAGCCAACACTGAGGTGTTCCAAAAGGCCTACGGGGCTGAAGTTGCTTACCTAGCCCTGTGCTTCCTGGCTCTACTCAGTATAATGGTAGCAAAGCGGGTGCTGAAACAAGGTCCCTAGGAGTCTTGAAAAGCTTACTACCATGAAACTAAAGCAGAACAGTGAAGAAGGCCTCATGGAGCTGCTGCACGCCTCCCTTTTGGCATGGCAAATCAGGGCCTTATTTCGAGGCTAGGACTCACGTTGACTTTCACTTGAGGTATAGAGCAGAGCAGGGTGAGCTTCCAACTAGGAACTGGAAGCACAAGGTTTCTTATGGGAAAATTCAATATCTTCCCAGAACCATGCAGGCAGTGACTAAAACCCCGGCAATAACAATGCTTTTCAGGTACAAAGGAGCGCCGCAAAAACGGACCTTTCCAAATGGGCAAACAAGCCTTGTGCCATCAGTCTCCAAAGAGTAAGTTGGTACGCTGCATACACGCAGGACCAGAGCTTCCAGGTTCTAGGCAGTTTTCTGATACCGAAACGGCTGCTGAAGCAAGGTCTCTAGGAGTCTTGAAAAGCTTACTACCGTGAAACTAAAGCAGAACCGTGAAGAAGGCCTCATGGAGCTGCTCCACACCTCCCTTTTGGCAAGGCAAATCAGGGCCTTACTTCGAGGCTAGGACTCACGTTGACTTTCACTTGAGGTATAGAGCAGAGCAGGGTGAGCTTCCAACTAGGAACTGGAAGCACAAGGTTTCTTATGGGAAAATTCAATATCTTCCCAGAACCATGCAGGCAGTGACTAAAACCCCCGCAACAACAATGCTTTGCAGGTAGCTTCGAGGCCGCATGTACGGAGCTTTCCTAATGGGAAAACAAGCCTTGTGCCATCATTCTCCAATTTCTAGGTTCATACGCAGCATACACGCAGGACCAGAGCTTCCTGGTTCTAAGCAGTTTTCTGATACTGAAACGGGTGCTGAAGCAAAATCTCTAGGAGTCTTGGAAAGCTTACTACCGTTAAACTAAAGGAGAACAGTGATGAAGGCCTCATGGAGCTGCTGCACGCCTCCCGTTTTGCCAGGATAATCAGGGCCTTAATTCGAGGCTAGTGCTCCCCTTGACTTTCACTTTAGATATAGAGCAGAGCAGGGTGAGCTTCCAACTCGGAACTGGAAGCACAAGGTTTCTTACGGGAAAACTCAATATCTTCTCAGAACCATACCAGCAGCGCCTAAAACCCCGGCAACAACAATGCTTTTCAGCTATAAAGGAGGCTGCATGAACGGAGCTTTCATAATGGGCAAAACAGCTTTGTGGCAACAGTCTCCAAATAGTAAGTTGGTTCGCAACATACACGCAAGACCAGAGCTTCCTGGCTCTAGGCAGTTTTCTGACACCGAAACGGGTGCTGAAGCAAGGTCTCTAGGAGTCTTGGAAAGCTTACTACCGTGAAACTAAAGCAAAACAGTGAAGACGGCCTCATGGAGCTGCGCCATGCCTCCAACTAGGGACTGGAAGCACAAGCTTTCTTTCGAGAAAACTCATTTTCTTCTCTAAGCCATGCAGGCAGTAACTAAAAGCCAGGTAACAACAGTGCTTTTCAGGTAGCTTCAAGACTGCATGAGTGAAGCTTTCAAAATTGGAAAACAATCTTTGTGCCATCAGTCTCCCATTTCCAGATTGACATGCAGCATAAGTGCATGGTGATGCTAACAAGTCAAAAGAGATTCACGATACGCACTGGGGCTTTCCCTGATTCAACTTTTTTCTATGACCGCTTTTTTGCGTGCAGCCAAGTGCCTAAACGAAGGATACGAGTGGGAGATTTAGGGGCCTGTGCCTCTTCCAAAGACCTGCAGTGTTACACCAAGAACTGTGCTTAAAAATGTACTTGGAAGGCAAGCCGACCACCTCCTTGCGGATGCGTGACTCTAAGTGTACAAGGTGAAAAGGGATTAGAAGAGAGGGTTTTTCTCAAGAGTTCAACTAGGGGAATGAGGTTACATCCATTTAATGGAGGACAGTCTAGAAGTGTGTTCCTGAATCCTGCGTAGTCAGGAGGTAAGCTGGCTCTCCCAAGGAAGAGTGCAGTGTGTTGCCTTTCTCTAGCCAACACTGGGGTGTTCCAAAAGGCCTACGGGGCTGAAGTTGCTTACCTAGCCCTGTGCTTCCTGGCTCTACTCAGTATAATGGTAGCAAAGCGGGTGCTGAAACAAGGTCCCTAGGAGTCTTGAAAAGCTTACTACCGTGAAACTAAAGCAGAACAGTGAAGAAGGCCTCATGGAGCTGCTCCACGCCTCCCTTTTGGCAAGGCAAATCAGGGCCTTACTTCGAGGCTACGGCTCCCCTTGACTTTCACTTTAGGTATAGAGCAGAGCAGGGTGAGCTTCCAACTAGGAACTGGAAGCACAAGGTTTCTTACGGGAAAACTCAATATCTTCTCAGAACCATACCAGCAGCGCCTAAAACCCCGGCAACAACAATGCTTTTCAGCTATAAAGGAGGCTGCATGAACGGAGCTTTCATAATGGGCAAAACAGCTTTGTGCCAACAGTCTCCAAATAGTAAGTTGGTACGCAACATACACCCAGGACCAGAGCTTCCTGGCTCTAGGCAGTTTTCTGACACCGAAACGGGTGCTGAAGCAAGGTCTCTAGGAGTCTTGGAAAGCTTACTACCGTGAAACTAAAGCAGAACAGTGAAGACGGCCTCATGGAGCTGCTCCACGCCTCCCTTTTGGCAAGGCAAATCTGGGCCTTACTTCGAAGCTAAGGCTCCCCTTGACTTTCACTTTAGGTATAGAGCAGAGCAGGGTGAGCTTCCAACTAGGAACTGGAAGCACAAGGTTTCTTTCGGGAAAACTCAATCTCTTCTCAGAACCATGCAGGCAGTGACTAAAACCCCGGCAATAACAATGCTTTTCAGGTATAAAGGAGGCCGCAAAAACGGACCTTTCCAAATGGGCAAACAAGCCTTGTGCCATCAATCTCCAAAGAGTAAGTTGGTAGGCAGCATACACGCAGGACCAGAGCTTCCTGGTTCTAGGCAGTTTTCTGATACCGAAACGGGTGCTGAAGCAAGGTCTCTAGGAGTCTTGAAAAGCTTACTACCGTGAAACTAAAGCAGAACCGTGAAGAAGGCCTCATGGAGCTGTTCCACGCCTCTTATTTGGCAAGGCAAATCAGGGCCTTACTTCGAGGCTAGTGCTCTCCTTGACTTTCACTTTAGTTATAGAGCAGAGCAGGGTGAGCTTCCAACTAGGAACTGGAAGCAGAAGGTTTCTTACGGAAAACTCAATGTCTTCCCAGAACCATGCAGGCAGTGACTAAAACCCCAGCAACAACAATGCTTTGCAGGTAGCTTCGAGGCCCCATGAACGGAGCTTTCCTAATGGGAAAACAAGCGTTGTGCCATCAGTCTCCAATTTCTAGGTTCATACGCAGCATACACGCAGGACCAGAGCTTCCTGGTTCTAAGCAGTTTTCTGATACCGAATCGGGTGCTGCAGCAAGGTCTCTAGGAGTCTTGGAAAGCTTACTACCGTTAAACTAAAGGAGAACAGTGATGAAGGCCTCATGGAGCTGCTGCACGCCTCCCGTTTTACCAGGATAATCAGGGCCTTACTTCGAGGTTAGTGCTCCCCTTGACTTTCATTTTAGTTATAGAGCAGAGCAGGGTGAGCTTCCAACTAGGAACTGGAAGCACAAGGTTTCTTACGGGAAAACTCAATATCTTCTCAGAACCATACCAGCAGCGCCTAAAACCCCGGCAACAACAATGCTTTTCAGCTATAAAGGAGGCTGCATGAACGGAGCTTTCATAATGGGCAAAACAGCTTTGTGCCAACAGTCTCCAAATAGTAAGTTGGTACGCAACATACACCCAGGACCAGAGCTTCCTGGCTCTAGGCAGTTTTCTGACACCGAAACGGGTGCTGAAGCAAGGTCTCTAGGAGTCTTGGAAAGCTTACTACCGTGAAACTAAAGCAGAACAGTGAAGACGGCCTCATGGAGCTGCTCCACGCCTCCCTTTTGGCAAGGCAAATCTGGGCCTTACTTCGAAGCTAAGGCTCCCCTTGACTTTCACTTTAGGTATAGAGCAGAGCAGGGTGAGCTTCCAACTAGGAACTGGAAGCACAAGGTTTCTTTCGGGAAAACTCAATCTCTTCTCAGAACCATGCAGGCAGTGACTAAAACCCCGGCAATAACAATGCTTTTCAGGTATAAAGGAGGCCGCAAAAACGGACCTTTCCAAATGGGCAAACAAGCCTTGTGCCATCAATCTCCAAAGAGTAAGTTGGTAGGCAGCATACACGCAGGACCAGAGCTTCCTGGTTCTAGGCAGTTTTCTGATACCGAAACGGGTGCTGAAGCAAGGTCTCTAGGAGTCTTGAAAAGCTTACTACCGTGAAACTAAAGCAGAACCGTGAAGAAGGCCTCATGGAGCTGTTCCACGCCTCTTATTTGGCAAGGCAAATCAGGGCCTTACTTCGAGGCTAGTGCTCTCCTTGACTTTCACTTTAGTTATAGAGCAGAGCAGGGTGAGCTTCCAACTAGGAACTGGAAGCAGAAGGTTTCTTACGGAAAACTCAATGTCTTCCCAGAACCATGCAGGCAGTGACTAAAACCCCAGCAACAACAATGCTTTGCAGGTAGCTTCGAGGCCCCATGAACGGAGCTTTCCTAATGGGAAAACAAGCCTTGTGCCATCAGTCTCCAATTTCTAGGTTCATACGCAGCATACACGCAGGACCAGAGCTTCCTGGTTCTAAGCAGTTTTCTGATACCGAATCGGGTGCTGCAGCAAGGTCTCTAGGAGTCTTGGAAAGCTTACTACCGTTAAACTAAAGGAGAACAGTGATGAAGGCCTCATGGAGCTGCTGCACGCCTCCCGTTTTACCAGGATAATCAGGGCCTTACTTCGAGGTTAGTGCTCCCCTTGACTTTCATTTTAGTTATAGAGCAGAGCAGGGTGAGCTTCCAACTAGGAACTGAAAGCACAAGGTTTCTTAAGGGAAAACTCATTTTCTTTGCAGTAGCAGGCAGGCAGTGACTAAATCCCCGGGAACAACAATGCTTTGCAGGTAGATTCGAGGCCGCATGAACGGAGCTTTCCTAATGGGAAAAAAGCCTTGTGCCCTCAGTCTCCAATTTCTAGGTTCATACGCAGCATACACGCAGGAGCAGAGTTTCCTGGCTCTAAGCAGTTTTCTGATACCGAAACGGGTGCTTCAGCAAGGTTCCTAGGAGTCTTGGAAAGCTTACTACCGTGAAACTAAAGCAGAACAGCGATGAAGGCCTCATGGACCTGCTGCAGGCCTCCCGATTTGCAAGGATAATCAGGGCCTTACTTGGAGGTTAGTGCTCACGTTGACTTTCCCTTTGGGTATAGAGGAGAGCAGGGTGAGCTTCCAACTGGGGACTGGAAGCACAAGCTTTCTTTCGAGAAAACTCATTTTCTTCTCTAAGCCATGCAGGCAGTAACTAAAAGCCAGGTAACAACAGTGCTTTTCAGGTAGCTTCAAGACTGCATGAGTGAAGCTTTCAAAATTGGAAAACAATCTTTCTGCCATCAGTCTCCCATTTCCAGATTGACATGCAGCATAAGTGCATGCTGATGCTAACATGTCAAAAGAGATTCACGATACCCACTGGGGCTTTCCCTGATTCAGCTTTTTTCTATGACCGCTTTTTTGCGTGCAGCCAAGTGCCTAAACGAAGGATACGAGTGGGAGATTTAGGGGCCTGTGCCTCTTCCAAAGACCTGCAGAGTTACACCAAGAACTGTGCTTATAAATGTACTTGGAAGGCAAGCCGACCACCTCCTTGCGGATGCGTGACTCTAAGTGTACAAGGTGAAAAGGGATTAGAAGAGAGGGTTTTTCTCAAGAGTTCAACTAGGGGAATGAGGTTACATCCATTTAATGGAAGACAGTCTAGAAGTGTGTTCCTGAATCCTGCGTAGTCAGGAGGTAAGCTGGCTCTCCCAAGGAAGAGTGCAGTGTTTTGCCTTTCTCTAGCCAACACTGAGGTGTTCCAAAAGGCCTACGGGGCTGAAGTTGCTTACCTAGCCCTGTGCTTCCTGGCTCTACTCAGTATAATGGTAGCAAAGCGGGTGCTGAAACAAGGTCCCTAGGAGTCTTGAAAAGCTTACTACCATGAAACTAAAGCAGAACAGTGAAGAAGGCCTCATGGAGCTGCTCCACGCCTCCCTTTTGGCAAGGCAAATCAGGGCCTTACTTCGAGGCTAGGGCTCCCCTTGACTTTCACTTTAGATATAGAGCAGAGCAGGGTGAGCTTCCAACTAGGAACTGGAAGCACAAGGTTTCTTACGGGAAAACTCAATATCTTCTCAGAACCATACCAGCAGCGCCTAAAACCCCGGCAACAACAATGCTTTTCAGCTATAAAGGAGGCTGCATGAACGGAGCTTTCATAATGGGCAAAACAGCTTTGTGCCAACAGTCTCCAAATAGTAAGTTGGTACGCAACATACACCCAGGACCAGAGCTTCCTGGCTCTAGGCAGTTTTCTGACACCGAAACGGGTGCTGAAGCAAGGTCTCTAGGAGTCTTGGAAAGCTTACTACCGTGAAACTAAAGCAGAACAGTGAAGACGGCCTCATGGAGCTGCTCCACGCCTCACTTTTGGCAAGGCAAATCACGGCCTTACTTCGAGGCTAGGGCTCACGTTGACTTTCACTTTAGGTATAGAGCAGAGCAGGGTGAGCTTCCAACTAGGAACTGGAAGCACAAGGTTTCTTTCGGGAAAACTCAATCTCTTCTCAGAACCATGCAGGCAGTGACTAAAACCCCGGCAACAACAATGCTTTGCAGGTAGCTTCGAGGCCCCATGAACGGAGCTTTCCTAATGGGAAAACAAGCCTTGTGCCATCAGTCTCCAATTTCTAGGTTCATACGCAGCATACACGCAGGACCAGAGCTTCCTGGTTCTAAGCAGTTTTCTGATACCGAATCGGGTGCTGCAGCAAGGTCTCTAGGAGTCTTGGAAAGCTTACTACTGTTAAACTAAAGGAGAACAGTGATGAAGGCCTCATGGAGCTGCTGCACGCCTCCCGTTTTACCAGGATAATCAGGGCCTTACTTCGAGGTTAGTGCTCCCCTTGACTTTCATTTTAGTTATAGAGCAGAGCAGGGTGAGCTTCCAACTAGGAACTGAAAGCACAAGGTTTCTTAAGGGAAAACTCATTTTCTTTGCAGTAGCAGGCAGGCAGTGACTAAATCCCCGGGAACAACAATGCTTTGCAGGTAGATTCGAGGCCGCATGAACGGAGCTTTCCTAATGGGAAAAAAGCCTTGTGCCCTCAGTCTCCAATTTCTAGGTTCATACGCAGCATACACTCAGGAGCAGAGTTTCCTGGCTCTAAGCAGTTTTCTGATACCGAAACGGGGGCTTCAGCAAGGTTCCTAGGAGTCTTGGAAAGCTTACTACCGTGAAACTAAAGCAGAACAGCGATGAAGGCCTCATGGACCTGCTGCAGGCCTCCCGATTTGCAAGGATAATCAGGGCCTTACTTGGAGGTTAGTGCTCACGTTGACTTTCCCTTTGGGTATAGAGGAGAGCAGGGTGAGCTTCCAACTGGGGACTGGAAGCACAAGCTTTCTTTCGAGAAAACTCATTTTCTTCTCTAAGCCATGCAGGCAGTAACTAAAAGCCAGGTAACAACAGTGCTTTTCAGGTAGCTTCAAGACTGCATGAGTGAAGCTTTCAAAATTGGAAAACAATCTTTGTGCCATCAGTCTCCCATTTCCAGATTGACATGCAGCATAAGTGCATGGTGATGCTAACATGTCAAAAGAGATTCACGATACCCACTGGGGCTTTCCCTGATTCAGCTTTTTTCTATGACCGCTTTTTTGCGTGCAGCCAAGTGCCTAAACGAAGGATACGAGTGGGAGATTTAGGGGCCTGTGCCTCTTCCAAAGACCTGCAGTGTTACACCAAGAACTGTGCTTAAAAATGTACTTGGAAGGCAAGCCGACCACCTCCTTGCGGATGCGTGACTCTAAGTGTACAAGGTGAAAAGGGATTAGAAGAGAGGGTTTTTCTCGAGTTCAACTAGGGGAATGAGGTTACATCCATTTAATGGAAGACAGTCTAGAAGTGTGTTCCTGAATCCTGCGTAGTCAGGAGGTAAGCTGGCTCTCCCAAGGAAGAGTGCAGTGTGTTGCCTTTCTCTAGCCAACACTGAGGTGTTCCAAAAGGCCTACGGGGCTGAAGTTGCTTACCTAGCCCTGTGCTTCCTGGCTCTACTCAGTATAATGGTAGCAAAGCGGGTGCTGAAACAAGGTCCCTAGGAGTCTTGAAAAGCTTACTACAATGAAACTAAAGCAGAACAGTGAAGAAGGCCTCATGGAGCTGCTGCACGCCTCCCTTTTGGCAAGGCAAATCAGGGCCTTACTTCGAGGCTAGGACTCACGTTGACTTTCACTTGAGGTATAGAGCAGAGCAGGGTGAGCTTCCAACTAGGAACTGGAAGCACAAGGTTTCTTATGGGAAAATTCAATATCTTCCCAGAACCATGCAGGCAGTGACTAAAACCCCGGCAATAACAATGCTTTTCAGGTACAAAGGAGCGCCGCAAAAACGGACCTTTCCAAATGGGCAAACAAGCCTTGTGCCATCAGTCTCCAAAGAGTAAGTTGGTACGCTGCATACACGCAGGACCAGAGCTTCCAGGTTCTAGGCAGATTTCTGATACCGAAACGGGTGCTGAAGCAAGGTCTCTAGGAGTCTTGAAAAGCTTACTACCGTGAAACTAAAGCAGAACCGTGAAGAAGGCCTCATGGAGCTGCTCCACACCTCCCTTTTGGCAAGGCAAATCAGGGCCTTACTTCGAGGCTAGGACTCACGTTGACTTTCACTTGAGGTATAGAGCAGAGCAGGGTGAGCTTCCAACTAGGAACTGGAAGCACAAGGTTTCTTATGGGAAAATTCAATATCTTCCCAGAACCATGCAGGCAGTGACTAAAACCCCAGCAACAACAATGCTTTGCAGGTAGCTTCGAGGCCGCATGTACGGAGCTTTCCTAATGGGAAAGCAAGCCTTGTGCCATCATTCTCCAATTTCTAGGTTCATACGCAGCATACACGCAGGACCAGAGCTTCCTGGTTCTAAGCAGTTTTCTGATACTGAAACGGGTGCTGAAGCAAAATCTCTAGGAGTCTTGGAAAGCTTACTACCGTTAAACTAAAGGAGAACAGTGATGAAGGCCTCATGGAGCTGCTGCACGCCTCCCGTTTTGCCAGGATAATCAGGGCCTTAATTCGAGGCTAGTGCTCCCCTTGACTTTCACTTTAGATATAGAGCAGAGCAGGGTGAGCTTCCAACTAGGAACTGGAAGCACAAGGTTTCTTACGGGAAAACTCAATATCTTCTCAGAACCATACCAGCAGCGCCTAAAACCCCGGCAACAACAATGCTTTTCAGCTATAAAGGAGGCTGCATGAACGGAGCTTTCATAATGGGCAAAACAGCTTTGTGGCAACAGTCTCCAAATAGTAAGTTGGTACGCAACATACACGCAAGACCAGAGCTTCCTGGCTCTAGGCAGTTTTCTGACACCGAAACGGGTGCTGAAGCAAGGTCTCTAGGAGTCTTGGAAAGCTTACTACCGTGAAACTAAAGCAGAACAGTGAAGACGGCCTCATGGAGCTGCGCCACGCCTCCAACTAGGGACTGGAAGCACAAGCTTTCTTTCGAGAAAACTCATTTTCTTCTCTAAGCCATGCAGGCAGTAACTAAAAGCCAGGTAACAACAGTGCTTTTCAGGTAGCTTCAAGACTGCATGAGTGAAGCTTTCAAAATTGGAAAACAATCTTTGTGCCATCAGTCTCCCATTTCCAGATTGACATGCAGCATAAGTGCATGGTGATGCTAACAAGTCAAAAGAGATTCACGATACCCACTGGGGCTTTCCCTGATTCAACTTTTTTCTATGACCGCTTTTTTGCGTGCAGCCAAGTGCCTAAACGAAGGATACGAGTGGGAGATTTAGGGGCCTGTGCCTCTTCCAAAGACCTGCAGTGTTACACCAAGAACTGTGCTTAAAAATGTACTTGGAAGGCAAGCCGACCACCTCCTTGCGGATGCGTGACTCTAAGTGTACAAGGTGAAAAGGGATTAGAAGAGAGGGTTTTTCTCAAGAGTTCAACTAGGGGAATGAGGTTACATCCATTTAATGGAGGACAGTCTAGAAGTGAGTTCCTGAATCCTGCGTAGTCAGGAGGTAAGCTGGCTCTCCCAAGGAAGAGTGCAGTGTGTTGCCTTTCTCTAGCCAACATTGGGGTGTTCCAAAAGGCCTACGGGGCTGAAGTTGCTTACCTAGCCCTGTGCTTCCTGGCTCTACTCAGTATAATGGTAGCAAAGCGGGTGCTGAAACAAGGTCCCTAGGAGTCTTGAAAAGCTTACTACCGTGAAACTAAAGCAGAACAGTGAAGAAGGCCTCATGGAGCTGCTCCACGCCTCCCTTTTGGCAAGGCAAATCAGGGCCTTACTTCGAGGCTAGGGCTCCCCTTGACTTTCACTTTAGGTATAGAGCAGAGCAGGGTGAGCTTCCAACTAGGAACTGGAAGCACAAGGTTTCTTACGGGAAAACTCAATATCTTCTCAGAACCATACCAGCAGCGCCTAAAACCCCGGCAACAACAATGCTTTTCAGCTATAAAGGAGGCTGCATGAACGGAGCTTTCATAATGGGCAAAACAGCTTTGTGCCAACAGTCTCCAAATAGTAAGTTGGTACGCAACATACACCCAGGACCAGAGCTTCCTGGCTCTAGGCAGTTTTCTGACACCGAAACGGGTGCTGAAGCAAGGTCTCTAGGAGTCTTGGAAAGCTTACTACCGTGAAACTAAAGCAGAACAGTGAAGACGGCCTCATGGAGCTGCTCCACGCCTCCCTTTTGGCAAGGCAAATCTGGGCCTTACTTCGAAGCTAAGGCTCCCCTTGACTTTCACTTTAGGTATAGAGCAGAGCAGGGTGAGCTTCCAACTAGGAACTGGAAGCACAAGGTTTCTTTCGGGAAAACTCAGTCTCTTCTCAGAACCATGCAGGCAGTGACTAAAACCCCGGCAATAACAATGCTTCTCAGATACAAAGGAGCGCCGCAAAAACGGAGCTTTCCAAATGGGCAAACAAGCCTTGTGCCATCAATCTCCAAAGAATAAGTTGGTAGGCAGCATACACGCAGGACCAGAGCTTCCTGGTTCTAGGCAGTTTTCTGATACCGAAACGGGTGCTGAAGCAAGGTCTCTAGGAGTCTTGAAAAGCTTACTACCGTGAAACTAAAGCAGAACCGTGAAGAAGGCCTCATGGAGCTGTTCCACGCCTCTTATTTGGCAAGGCAAATCAGGGCCTTACTTCGAGGCTAGTGCTCTCCTTGACTTTCACTTTAGTTATAGAGCAGAGCAGGGTGAGCTTCCAACTAGGAACTGGAAGCAGAAGGTTTCTTACGGAAAACTCAATGTCTTCCCAGAACCATGCAGGCAGTGACTAAAACCCCAGCAACAACAATGCTTTGCAGGTAGCTTCGAGGCCCCATGAACGGAGCTTTCCTAATGGGAAAACAAGCCTTGTGCCATCAGTCTCCAATTTCTAGGTTCATACGCAGCATACACGCAGGACCAGAGCTTCCTGGTTCTAAGCAGTTTTCTGATACCGAATCGGGTGCTGCAGCAAGGTCTCTAGGAGTCTTGGAAAGCTTACTACCGTTAAACTAAAGGAGAACAGTGATGAAGGCCTCATGGAGCTGCTGCACGCCTCCCGTTTTACCAGGATAATCAGGGCCTTACTTCGAGGTTAGTGCTCCCCTTGACTTTCATTTTAGTTATAGAGCAGAGCAGGGTGAGCTTCCAACTAGGAACTGAAAGCACAAGGTTTCTTAAGGGAAAACTCATTTTCTTTGCAGTAGCAGGCAGGCAGTGACTAAATCCCCGGGAACAACAATGCTTTGCAGGTAGATTCGAGGCCGCATGAACGGAGCTTTCCTAATGGGAAAAAAGCCTTGTGCCCTCAGTCTCCAATTTCTAGGTTCATACGCAGCATACACGCAGGAGCAGAGTTTCCTGGCTCTAAGCAGTTTTCTGATACCGAAACGGGTGCTTCAGCAAGGTTCCTAGGAGTCTTGGAAAGCTTACTACCGTGAAACTAAAGCAGAACAGCGATGAAGGCCTCATGGACCTGCTGCAGGCCTCCCGATTTGCAAGGATAATCAGGGCCTTACTTGGAGGTTAGTGCTCACGTTGACTTTCCCTTTGGGTATAGAGGAGAGCAGGGTGAGCTTCCAACTGGGGACTGGAAGCACAAGCTTTCTTTCGAGAAAACTCATTTTCTTCTCTAAGCCATGCAGGCAGTAACTAAAAGCCAGGTAACAACAGTGCTTTTCAGGTAGCTTCAAGACTGCATGAGTGAAGCTTTCAAAATTGGAAAACAATCTTTCTGCCATCAGTCTCCCATTTCCAGATTGACATGCAGCATAAGTGCATGCTGATGCTAACATGTCAAAAGAGATTCACGATACCCACTGGGGATTTCCCTGATTCAGCTTTTTTCTATGACCGCTTTTTTGCGTGCAGCCAAGTGCCTAAACGAAGGATACGAGTGGGAGATTTAGGGGCCTGTGCCTCTTCCAAATACCTGCAGAGTTACACCAAGAACTGTGCTTATAAATGTACTTGGAAGGCAAGCCGACCACCTCCTTGCGGATGCGTGACTCTAAGTGTACAAGGTGAAAAGGGATTAGAAGAGAGGGTTTTTCTCAAGAGTTAAACTAGGGGAATGAGGTTACACCCATTTAATGGAAGACAGTCTAGAAGTGTGTTCCTGAATCCTGCGTAGTCAGGAGGTAAGCTGGCTCTCCCAAGGAAGAGTGCAGTGTGTTGCCTTTCTCTAGCCAACACTGAGGTGTTCCAAAAGGCCTACGGGGCTGAAGTTGCTTACCTAGCCCTGTGCTTCCTGGCTCTACTCAGTATAATGGTAGCAAAGCGGGTGCTGAAACAAGGTCCCTAGGAGTCTTGAAAAGCTTACTACCATGAAACTAAAGCAGAACAGTGAAGAAGGCCTCATGGAGCTGCTCCACGCCTCCCTTTTGGCAAGGCAAATCAGGGCCTTACTTCGAGGCTAGGGCTCCCCTTGACTTTCACTTTAGGTATAGAGCAGAGCAGGGTGAGCTTCCAACTAGGAACTGGAAGCACAAGGTTTCTTACGGGAAAACTCAATATCTTCTCAGAACCATACCAGCAGCGCCTAAAACCCCGGCAACAACAATGCTTTTCAGCTATAAAGGAGGCTGCATGAACGGAGCTTTCATAATGGGCAAAACAGCTTTGTGCCAACAGTCTCCAAATAGTAAGTTGGTACACAACATACACGCAAGACCAGAGCTTCCTGGCTCTAGGCAGTTTTCTGACACCGAAACGGGTGCTGAAGCAAGGTCTCTAGGAGTCTTGGAAAGCTTACTACCGTGAAACTAAAGCAGAACAGTGAAGACGGCCTCATGGAGCTGCTCCACGCCTCCCTTTTGGCAAGGCAAATCTGGGCCTTACTTCGAAGCTAAGGCTCCCCTTGACTTTCACTTTAGGTATAGAGCAGAGCAGGGTGAGCTTCCAACTAGGAACTGGAAGCACAAAGTTTCTTTCGGGAATACTCAATCTCTTCTCAGAACCATGCAGGCAGTGACTAAAACCCCGGCAATAACAATGCTTTTCAGGTATAAAGGAGGCCGCAAAAACGGACCTTTCCAAATGGGCAAACAAGCCTTGTGCCATCAATCTCCAAAGAGTAAGTTGGTAGGCAGCATACACGCAGGACCAGAGCTTCCTGGTTCTAGGCAGTTTTCTGATACCGAAACGGGTGCTGAAGCAAGGTCTCTAGGAGTCTTGAAAAGCTTACTACCGTGAAACTAAAGCAGAACCGTGAAGAAGGCCTCATGGAGCTGTTCCACGCCTCTTATTTGGCAAGGCAAATCAGGGCCTTACTTCGAGGCTAGTGCTCTCCTTGACTTTCACTTTAATTATAGAGCAGAGCAGGGTGAGCTTCCAACTAGGAACTGGAAGCAGAAGGTTTCTTACGGAAAACTCAATATCTTCCCAGAACCATGCAGGCAGTGACTAAAACCCCAGCAACAACAATGCTTTGCAGGTAGCTTCGAGGCCCCATGAACGGAGCTTTCCTAATGGGAAAACAAGCCTTGTGCCATCAGTCTCCAATTTCTAGGTTGCTACGCAGCATACACGCAGGACCAGAGCTTCCTGGCTCTAAGCAGTTTTCTGATACTGAAACGGGTGCTGAAGCAAAGTCTCTAGGAGTCTTGCAAAGCTTACTACCGTTAAACTAAAGGAGAACAGTGATGAAGGCCTCATGGAGCTGCTGCACGCCTCCCATTTTGCCAGGATAATCAGGGCCTTAATTCGAGGCTAGTGCTCCCCTTGACTTTCACTTTAGTTATAGAGCAGAGCAGGGTGAGCTTCCAACTAGGAACTGGAAGCACAAGGTTTCTTACGGGAAAACTCAATATATTCCCAGAACCATGCAGGCAGTGACTAAATCCCCGGCAACAACAATGCTTTGCAGGTAGCTTCGAGGCCGCATGAACGGAGCTTTCCTAATGGGAAAACAAGCCTTGTGCCATCAGTCTCCAATTTCTAGGTTCATACGCAGCATACACGCAGGAGCAGAGCTTCCTGGCTCTAAGCAGTTTTTTGATACCGAAACGGGTGCTTCAGGAAGGTTTCTAGGAGTCTTGGAAAGCTTACTACCGTGAAACTAAAGCAGAACAGCGATGAAGGCCTCATGGACCTGCTGCAGGCCTCCCGATTTTCAAGGATAATCAGGGCCTTACTTGGAGGTTAGTGTTCACGTTGACTTTCACTTTGGGTATAGAGGAGAGCAGGGTGAGCTTCCAACTGGGGACTGGAAGCACAAGCTTTCTTTCGAGAAAACTCATTTTCTTCTCTAAGCCATGCAGGCAGTAACTAAAAGCCAGGTAACAACAGTGCTTTTCAGGTAGCTTCAAGACTGCATGAGTGAAGCTTTCAAAATTGGAAAACAATCTTTGTGCCATCAGTCTCCCATTTCCAGATTGACATGCAGCATAAGTGCATGGTGATGCTAACAAGTCAAAAGAGATTCACGATACCCACTGGGGCTTTCCCTGATTCAACTTTTTTCTATGACCGCTTTTTTGCGTGCAGCCAAGTGCCTAAACAAAGGATACGAGTGGGAGATTTAGGGGCCTGTGCCTCTTCCAAAGACCTGCAGTGTTACACCAAGAACTGTGCTTAAAAATGTACTTGGAAGGCAAGCCGACCACCTCCTTGCGGATGCGTGACTCTAAGTGTAAAAGGTGAAAAGGGATTAGAAGAGAGCGTTTTTCTCAAGAGTTCAACTAGGGGAATGAGGTTACATCAATTTAATGGAGGACAGTCTAGAAGTGTGTTCCTGAATCCTGCGTAGTCAGGAGGTAAGCTGGCTCTCCCAAGGAAGAGTGCAGTGTGTTGCCTTTCTCTAGCCAACACTGGGGTGTTCCAAAAGGCCTACGGGGCTGAAGTTGCTTACCTAGCCCTGTGCTTCCTGGCTCTACTCAGTATAATGGTAGCAAAGCGGGTGCTGAAACAAGGTCCCTAGGAGTCTTGAAAAGCTTACTACCGTGAAACTAAAGCAGAACAGTGAAGAAGGCCTCATGGAGCTGCTCCACGCCTCCCTTTTGGCAAGGCAAATCAGGGCCTTACTTCGAGGCTAGGGCTCCCCTTGACTTTCACTTTAGGTATAGAGCAGAGCAGGGTGAGCTTCCAACTAGGAACTGGAAGCACAAGGTTTCTTACGGGAAAACTCAATATCTTCTCAGAACCATACCAGCAGCGCCTAAATCCCCGGCAACAACAATGCTTTTCAGCTATAAAGGAGGCTGCATGAACGGAGCTTTCATAATGGGCAAAACAGCTTTGTGCCAACAGTCTCCAAATAGTAAGTTGGTACGCAACATACACCCAGGACCAGAGCTTCCTGGCTCTAGGCAGTTTTCTGACACCGAAACGGGTGCTGAAGCAAGGTCTCTAGGAGTCGTGGAAAGCTTACTACCGTGAAACTAAAGCAGAACAGTGAAGACGGCCTCATGTAGCTGCTCCACGCCTCCCTTTTGGCAAGGCAAATCTGGGCCTTACTTCGAAGCTAAGGCTCCCCTTGACTTTCACTTTAGGTATAGAGCAGAGCAGGGTGAGCTTCCAACTAGGAACTGGTAGCACAAGGTTTCTTTCGGGAAAACTCAATCTCTTCTCAGAACCATGCAGGCAGTGACTAAAACCCCGGCAATAACAATGCTTTTCAGGTATAAAGGAGGCCGCAAAAACGGACCTTTCCAAATGGGCAAACAAGCCTTGTGCCATCAATCTCCAAAGAGTAAGTTGGTAGGCAGCATACACGCAGGACCAGAGCTTCCTGGTTCTAGGCAGTTTTCTGATACCGAAACGGGTGCTGAAGCAAGGTCTCTAGGAGTCTTGAAAAGCTTACTACCGTGAAACTAAAGCAGAACCGTGAAGAAGGCCTCATGGAGCTGTTCCACGCCTCTTCTTTGGCAAGGCAAATCAGGGCCTTACTTCGAGGCTAGTGCTCTCCTTGACTTTCACTTTAGTTATAGAGCAGAGCAGGGTGAGCTTCCAACTAGGAACTGGAAGCAGAAGGTTTCTTACGGAAAACTCAATGTCTTCCCAGAACCATGCAGGCAGTGACTAAAACCCCGGCAACAACAATGCTTTGCAGGTAGCTTCGAGGCCCCATGAACGGAGCTTTCCTAATGGGAAAACAAGCCTTGTGCCATCAGTCTCCAATTTCTAGGTTCATACGCAGCATACACGCAGGACCAGAGCTTCCTGGTTCTAAGCAGTTTTCTGATACCGAATCGGGTGCTGCAGCTAGGTCTCTAGGAGTCTTGGAAAGCTTACTACCGTTAAACTAAAGGAGAACAGTGATGAAGGCCTCATGGAGCTGCTGCACGCCTCCCGTTTTACCAGGATAATCAGGGCCTTACTTCGAGGTTAGTGCTCCCCTTGACTTTCATTTTAGTTATAGAGCAGAGCAGGGTGAGCTTCCAACTAGGAACTGAAAGCACAAGGTTTCTTAAGGGAAAACTCATTTTCTTTGCAGAAGCAGGCAGGCAGTGACTAAATCCCCGGGAACAACAATGCTTTGCAGGTAGATTCGAGGCCGCATGAACGGAGCTTTCCTAATGGGAAAAAAGCCTTGTGCCCTCAGTCTCCAATTTCTAGGTTCATACGCAGCATACACGCAGGAGCAGAGCTTCCTGGCTCTAAGCAGTTTTCTGATACCGAAACGGGTGCTTCAGCAAGGTTCCTAGGAGTCTTGGAAAGCTTACTACCGTGAAACTAAAGCAGAACAGCGATGAAGGCCTCATGGACCTGCTGCAGGCCTCCCGATTTGCAAGGATAATCAGGGCCTTACTTGGAGGTTAGTGCTCACGTTGACTTTCCCTTTGGGTATAGAGGAGAGCAGGGTGAGCTTCCAACTGGGGACTGGAAGCACAAGCTTTCTTTCGAGAAAACTCATTTTCTTCTCTAAGCCATGCAGGCAGTAACTAAAAGCCAGGTAACAACAGTGCTTTTCAGGTAGCTTCAAGACTGCATGAGTGAAGCTTTCAAAATTGGAAAACAATCTTTGTGCCATCAGTCTCCCATTTCCAGATTGACATGCAGCATAAGTGCATGGTGATGCTAACATGTCAAAAGAGATTCACCATACCCACTGGGGCTTTCCCTGATTCAACTTTTTTCTATGACCGCTTTTTTGCGTTCAGCCAAGTGCCTAAACGAAGGATACGAGTGGGAGATTTAGGGGCCTGTGCCTCTTCCAAAGACCTGCAGAGTTACACCAAGAACTGTGCTTAAAAATGTACTTGGAAGGCAAGCCGACCACCTCCTTGCGGATGCGTGACTCTAAGTGTACAAGGTGAAAAGGGATTAGAAGAGAGGGTTTTTCTCAAGAGTTCAACTAGGGGAATGAGGTTACATCCATTTAATGGAGGACAGTCTAGAAGTGTGTTCCTGAATCCTGCGTAGTCAGGAGGTAAGCTGGCTCTCCCAAGGAAGAGTGCAGTGTGTTGCCTTTCTCTAGCCAACACTGAGGTGTTCCAAAAGGCCTACGGGGCTGAAGTTGCTTACCTAGCCCTGTGCTTCCTGGCTCTACTCAGTATAATGGTAGCAAAGCGGGTGCTGAAACAAGGTCCCTAGGAGTCTTGAAAAGCTTACTACCATGAAACTAAAGCAGAACAGTGAAGAAGGCCTCATGGAGCTGCTCCACGCCTCCCTTTTGGCAAGGCAAATCAGGGCCTTACTTCGAGGCTAGGGCTCCCCTTGACTTTCACTTTAGATATAGAGCAGAGCAGGGTGAGCTTCCAACTAGGAACTGGAAGCACAAGGTTTCTTACGGGAAAACTCAATATCTTCTCAGAACCATACCAGCAGCGCCTAAAACCCCGGCAACAACAATGCTTTTCAGCTATAAAGGAGGCTGCATGAACGGAGCTTTCATAATGGGCAAAACAGCTTTGTGCCAACAGTCTCCAAATAGTAAGTTGGTACGCAACATACACCCAGGACCAGAGCTTCCTGGCTCTAGGCAGTTTTCTGACACCGAAACGGGTGCTGAAGCAAGGTCTCTAGGAGTCGTGGAAAGCTTACTACCGTGAAACTAAAGCAGAACAGTGAAGACGGCCTCATGGAGCTGCTCCACGCCTCCCTTTTGGCAAGGCAAATCACGGCCTTACTTCGAGGCTAGGGCTCACGTTGACTTTCACTTTAGGTATAGAGCAGAGCAGGGTGAGCTTCCAACTAGGAACTGGAAGCACAAGGTTTCTTTCGGGAAAACTCAGTCTCTTCTCAGAACCATGCAGGCAGTGACTAAAACCCCGGCAATAACAATGCTTCTCAGATACAAAGGAGCGCCGCAAAAACGGAGCTTTCCAAATGGGCAAACAAGCCTTGTGCCATCAGTCTCCAAAGAGTAAGTTGGTACGCTGCATACACGCAGGACCAGAGCTTCCAGGTTCTAGGCAGTTTTCTGATACCGAAACGGGTGCTGAAGCAAGGTCTCTAGGAGTCTTGAAAAGCTTACTACCGTGAAACTAAAGCAGAACCGTGAAGAAGGCCTCATGGAGCTGCTCCACACCTCCCTTTTGGCAAGGCAAATCAGGGCCTTACTTCGAGGCTAGGACTCACGTTGACTTTCACTTGAGGTATAGAGCAGAGCAGGGTGAGCTTCCAACTAGGAACTGGAAGCACAAGGTTTCTTATGGGAAAATTCAATATCTTCCCAGAACCATGCAGGCAGTGACTAAAACCCCAGCAACAACAATGCTTTCCAGGTAGCTTCGAGGCCGCATGTACGGAGCTTTCCTAATGGGAAAACAAGCCTTGTGCCATCATTCTCCAATTTCTAGGTTCATACGCAGCATAAACGCAGGACCAGAGCTTCCTGGTTCTAAGCAGTTTTCTGATACCGAATCGGGTGCTGCAGCTAGGTCTCTAGGAGTCTTGGAAAGCTTACTACCGTTAAACTAAAGGAGAACAGTGATGAAGGCCTCATGGAGCTGCTGCACGCCTCCCGTTTTACCAGGATAATCAGGGCCTTACTTCGAGGTTAGTGCTCCCCTTGACTTTCATTTTAGTTATAGAGCAGAGCAGGGTGAGCTTCCAACTAGGAACTGAAAGCACAAGGTTTCTTAAGGGAAAACTCATTTTCTTTGCAGAAGCAGGCAGGCAGTGACTAAATCCCCGGGAACAACAATGCTTTGCAGGTAGATTCGAGGCCGCATGAACGGAGCTTTCCTAATGGGAAAAAAGCCTTGTGCCCTCAGTCTCCAATTTCTAGGTTCATACGCAGCATACACGCAGGAGCAGAGCTTCCTGGCTCTAAGCAGTTTTCTGATACCGAAACGGGTGCTTCAGCAAGGTTCCTAGGAGTCTTGGAAAGCTTACTACCGTGAAACTAAAGCAGAACAGCGATGAAGGGCTCATGGACCTGCTGCAGGCCTCCCGATTTGCAAGGATAATCAGGGCCTTACTTGGAGGTTAGTGCTCACGTTGACTTTCCCTTTGGGTATAGAGGAGAGCAGGGTGAGCTTCCAACTGGGGACTGGAAGCACAAGCTTTCTTTCGAGAAAACTCATTTTCTTCTCTAAGCCATGCAGGCAGTAACTAAAAGCCAGGTAACAACAGTGCTTTTCAGGTAGCTTCAAGACTGCATGAGTGAAGCTTTCAAAATTGGAAAACAATCTTTGTGCCATCAGTCTCCCATTTCCAGATTGACATGCAGCATAAGTGCATGGTGATGCTAACATGTCAAAAGAGATTCACCATACCCACTGGGGCTTTCCCTGATTCAACTTTTTTCTATGACCGCTTTTTTGCGTGCAGCCAAGTGCCTAAACGAAGGATACGAGTGGGAGATTTAGGGGCCTGTGCCTCTTCCAAAGACCTGCAGAGTTACACCAAGAACTGTGCTTAAAAATGTACTTGGAAGGCAAGCCGACCACCTCCTTGCGGATGCGTGACTCTAAGTGTACAAGGTGAAAAGGGATTAGAAGAGAGGGTTTTTCTCAAGAGTTCAACTAGGGGAATGAGGTTACATCCATTTAATGGAGGACAGTCTAGAAGTGTGTTCCTGAATCCTGCGTAGTCAGGAGGTAAGCTGGCTCTCCCAAGGAAGAGTGCAGTGTGTTGCCTTTCTCTAGCCAACACTGAGGTGTTCCAAAAGGCCTACGGGGCTGAAGTTGCTTACCTAGCCCTGTGCTTCCTGGCTCTACTCAGTATAATGGTAGCAAAGCGGGTGCTGAAACAAGGTCCCTAGGAGTCTTGAAAAGCTTACTACCATGAAACTAAAGCAGAACAGTGAAGAAGGCCTCATGGAGCTGCTCCACGCCTCCCTTTTGGCAAGGCAAATCAGGGCCTTACTTCGAGGCTAGGGCTCCCCTTGACTTTCACTTTAGATATAGAGCAGAGCAGGGTGAGCTTCCAACTAGGAACTGGAAGCACAAGGTTTCTTACGGGAAAACTCAATATCTTCTCAGAACCATACCAGCAGCGCCTAAAACCCCGGCAACAACAATGCTTTTCAGCTATAAAGGAGGCTGCATGAACGGAGCTTTCATAATGGGCAAAACAGCTTTGTGCCAACAGTCTCCAAATAGTAAGTTGGTACGCAACATACACCCAGGACCAGAGCTTCCTGGCTCTAGGCAGTTTTCTGACACCGAAACGGGTGCTGAAGCAAGGTCTCTAGGAGTCGTGGAAAGCTTACTACCGTGAAACTAAAGCAGAACAGTGAAGACGGCCTCATGGAGCTGCTCCACGCCTCCCTTTTGGCAAGGCAAATCACGGCCTTACTTCGAGGCTAGGGCTCACGTTGACTTTCACTTTAGGTATAGAGCAGAGCAGGGTGAGCTTCCAACTAGGAACTGGAAGCACAAGGTTTCTTTCGGGAAAACTCAATCTCTTCTCAGAACCATGCAGGCAGTGACTAAAACCCCGGCAATAACAATGCTTCTCAGATACAAAGGAGCGCCGCAAAAACGGAGCTTTCCAAATGGGCAAACAAGCCTTGTGCCATCAGTCTCCAAAGAGTAAGTTGGTACGCTGCATACACGCAGGACCAGAGCTTCCAGGTTCTAGGCAGTTTTCTGATACCGAAACGGGTGCTGAAGCAAGGTCTCTAGGAGTCTTGAAAAGCTTACTACCGTGAAACTAAAGCAGAACCGTGAAGAAGGCCTCATGGAGCTGCTCCACACCTCCCTTTTGGCAAGGCAAATCAGGGCCTTACTTCGAGGCTAGGACTCACGTTGACTTTCACTTGAGGTATAGAGCAGAGCAGGGTGAGCTTCCAACTAGGAACTGGAAGCACAAGGTTTCTTATGGAAAAATTCAATATCTTCCCAGAACCATGCAGGCAGTGACTAAAACCCCAGCAACAACAATGCTTTCCAGGTAGCTTCGAGGCCGCATGTACGGAGCTTTCCTAATGGGAAAACAAGCCTTGTGCCATCATTCTCCAATTTCTAGGTTCATACGCAGCATAAACGCAGGACCAGAGCTTCCTGGTTCTAAGCAGTTTTCTGATACCGAATCGGGTGCTGCAGCTAGGTCTCTAGGAGTCTTGGAAAGCTTACTACCGTTAAACTAAAGGAGAACAGTGATGAAGGCCTCATGGAGCTGCTGCACGCCTCCCGTTTTACCAGGATAATCAGGGCCTTACTTCGAGGTTAGTGCTCCCCTTGACTTTCATTTTAGTTATAGAGCAGAGCAGGGTGAGCTTCCAACTAGGAACTGAAAGCACAAGGTTTCTTAAGGGAAAACTCATTTTCTTTGCAGAAGCAGGCAGGCAGTGACTAAATCCCCGGGAACAACAATGCTTTGCAGGTAGATTCGAGGCCGCATGAACGGAGCTTTCCTAATGGGAAAAAAGCCTTGTGCCCTCAGTCTCCAATTTCTAGGTTCATACGCAGCATACACGCAGGAGCAGAGCTTCCTGGCTCTAAGCAGTTTTCTGATACCGAAACGGGTGCTTCAGCAAGGTTCCTAGGAGTCTTGGAAAGCTTACTACCGTGAAACTAAAGCAGAACAGCGATGAAGGGCTCATGGACCTGCTGCAGGCCTCCCGATTTGCAAGGATAATCAGGGCCTTACTTGGAGGTTAGTGCTCACGTTGACTTTCCCTTTGGGTATAGAGGAGAGCAGGGTGAGCTTCCAACTGGGGACTGGAAGCACAAGCTTTCTTTCGAGAAAACTCATTTTCTTCTCTAAGCCATGCAGGCAGTAACTAAAAGCCAGGTAACAACAGTGCTTTTCAGGTAGCTTCAAGACTGCATGAGTGAAGCTTTCAAAATTGGAAAACAATCTTTGTGCCATCAGTCTCCCATTTCCAGATTGACATGCAGCATAAGTGCATGGTGATGCTAACATGTCAAAAGAGATTCACCATACCCACTGGGGCTTTCCCTGATTCAACTTTTTTCTATGACCGCTTTTTTGCGTGCAGCCAAGTGCCTAAACGAAGGATACGAGTGGGAGATTTAGGGGCCTGTGCCTCTTCCAAAGACCTGCAGAGTTACACCAAGAACTGTGCTTTAAAATGTACTTGGAAGGCAAGCCGACCACCTCCTTGCGGATGCGTGACTCTAAGTGTACAAGGTGAAAAGGGATTAGAAGAGAGGGTTTTTCTCAAGAGTTCAACTAGGGGAATGAGGTTACATCCATTTAATGGAGGACAGTCTAGAAGTGTGTTCCTGAATCCTGCGTAGTCAGGAGGTAAGCTGGCTCTCCCAAGGAAGAGTGCAGTGTGTTGCCTTTCTCTAGCCAACACTGAGGTGTTCCAAAAGGCCTACGGGGCTGAAGTTGCTTACCTAGCCCTGTGCTTCCTGGCTCTACTCAGTATAATGGTAGCAAAGCGGGTGCTGAAACAAGGTCCCTAGGAGTCTTGAAAAGCTTACTACCATGAAACTAAAGCAGAACAGTGAAGAAGGCCTCATGGAGCTGCTCCACGCCTCCCTTTTGGCAAGGCAAATCAGGGCCTTACTTCGAGGCTAGGGCTCCCCTTGACTTTCACTTTAGATATAGAGCAGAGCAGGGTGAGCTTCCAACTAGGAACTGGAAGCACAAGGTTTCTTACGGGAAAACTCAATATCTTCTCAGAACCATACCAGCAGCGCCTAAAACCCCGGCAACAACAATGCTTTTCAGCTATAAAGGAGGCTGCATGAACGGAGCTTTCATAATGGGCAAAACAGCTTTGTGCCAACAGTCTCCAAATAGTAAGTTGGTACGCAACATACACCCAGGACCAGAGCTTCCTGGCTCTAGGCAGTTTTCTGACACCGAAACGGGTGCTGAAGCAAGGTCTCTAGGAGTCGTGGAAAGCTTACTACCGTGAAACTAAAGCAGAACAGTGAAGACGGCCTCATGGAGCTGCTCCACGCCTCCCTTTTGGCAAGGCAAATCACGGCCTTACTTCGAGGCTAGGGCTCACGTTGACTTTCACTTTAGGTATAGAGCAGAGCAGGGTGAGCTTCCAACTAGGAACTGGAAGCACAAGGTTTCTTTCGGGAAAACTCAATCTCTTCTCAGAACCATGCAGGCAGTGACTAAAACCCCGGCAATAACAATGCTTCTCAGATACAAAGGAGCGCCGCAAAAACGGAGCTTTCCAAATGGGCAAACAAGCCTTGTGCCATCAGTCTCCAAAGGGTAAGTTGGTACGCTGCATACACGCAGGACCAGAGCTTCCAGGTTCTAGGCAGTTTTCTGATACCGAAACGGGTGCTGAAGCAAGGTCTCTAGGAGTCTTGAAAAGCTTACTACCGTGAAACTAAAGCAGAACCGTGAAGAAGGCCTCATGGAGCTGCTCCACACCTCCCTTTTGGCAAGGCAAATCAGGGCCTTACTTCGAGGCTAGGACTCACGTTGACTTTCACTTGAGGTATAGAGCAGAGCAGGGTGAGCTTCCAACTAGGAACTGGAAGCACAAGGTTTCTTATGGAAAAATTCAATATCTTCCCAGAACCATGCAGGCAGTGACTAAAACCCCAGCAACAACAATGCTTTCCAGGTAGCTTCGAGGCCGCATGTACGGAGCTTTCCTAATGGGAAAACAAGCCTTGTGCCATCATTCTCCAATTTCTAGGTTCATACGCAGCATAAACGCAGGACCAGAGCTTCCTGGTTCTAAGCAGTTTTCTGATACCGAATCGGGTGCTGCAGCTAGGTCTCTAGGAGTCTTGGAAAGCTTACTACCGTTAAACTAAAGGAGAACAGTGATGAAGGCCTCATGGAGCTGCTGCACGCCTCCCGTTTTACCAGGATAATCAGGGCCTTACTTCGAGGTTAGTGCTCCCCTTGACTTTCATTTTAGTTATAGAGCAGAGCAGGGTGAGCTTCCAACTAGGAACTGAAAGCACAAGGTTTCTTAAGGGAAAACTCATTTTCTTTGCAGAAGCAGGCAGGCAGTGACTAAATCCCCGGGAACAACAATGCTTTGCAGGTAGATTCGAGGCCGCATGAACGGAGCTTTCCTAATGGGGAAAAAGCCTTGTGCCCTCAGTCTCCAATTTCTAGGTTCATACGCAGCATACACGCAGGAGCAGAGCTTCCTGGCTCTAAGCAGTTTTCTGATACCGAAACGGGTGCTTCAGCAAGGTTCCTAGGAGTCTTGGAAAGCTTACTACCGTGAAACTAAAGCAGAACAGCGATGAAGGCCTCATGGACCTGCTGCAGGCCTCCCGATTTGCAAGGATAATCAGGGCCTTACTTGGAGGTTAGTGCTCACGTTGACTTTCCCTTTGGGTATAGAGGAGAGCAGGGTGAGCTTCCAACTGGGGACTGGAAGCACAAGCTTTCTTTCGAGAAAACTCATTTTCTTCTCTAAGCCATGCAGGCAGTAACTAAAAGCCAGGTAACAACAGTGCTTTTCAGGTAGCTTCAAGACTGCATGAGTGAAGCTTTCAAAATTGGAAAACAATCTTTGTGCCATCAGTCTCCCATTTCCAGATTGACATGCAGCATAAGTGCATGGTGATGCTAACATGTCAAAAGAGATTCACCATACCCACTGGGGCTTTCCCTGATTCAACTTTTTTCTATGACCGCTTTTTTGCGTGCAGCCAAGTGCCTAAACGAAGGATACGAGTGGGAGATTTAGGGGCCTGTGCCTCTTCCAAAGACCTGCAGAGTTACACCAAGAACTGTGCTTAAAAATGTACTTGGAAGGCAAGCCGACCACCTCCTTGCGGATGCGTGACTCTAAGTGTACAAGGTGAAAAGGGATTAGAAGAGAGGGTTTTTCTCAAGAGTTCAACTAGGGGAATGAGGTTACATCCATTTAATGGAGGACAGTCTAGAAGTGTGTTCCTGAATCCTGCGTAGTCAGGAGGTAAGCTGGCTCTCCCAAGGAAGAGTGCAGTGTGTTGCCTTTCTCTAGCCAACACTGAGGTGTTCCAAAAGGCCTACGGGGCTGAAGTTGCTTACCTAGCCCTGTGCTTCCTGGCTCTACTCAGTATAATGGTAGCAAAGCGGGTGCTGAAACAAGGTCCCTAGGAGTCTTGAAAAGCTTACTACCATGAAACTAAAGCAGAACAGTGAAGAAGGCCTCATGGAGCTGCTCCACGCCTCCCTTTTGGCAAGGCAAATCAGGGCCTTACTTCGAGGCTAGGGCTCCCCTTGACTTTCACTTTAGATATAGAGCAGAGCAGGGTGAGCTTCCAACTAGGAACTGGAAGCACAAGGTTTCTTACGGGAAAACTCAATATCTTCTCAGAACCATACCAGCAGCGCCTAAAACCCCGGCAACAACAATGCTTTTCAGCTATAAAGGAGGCTGCATGAACGGAGCTTTCATAATGGGCAAAACAGCTTTGTGCCAACAGTCTCCAAATAGTAAGTTGGTACGCAACATACACCCAGGACCAGAGCTTCCTGGCTCTAGGCAGTTTTCTGACACCGAAACGGGTGCTGAAGCAAGGTCTCTAGGAGTCGTGGAAAGCTTACTACCGTGAAACTAAAGCAGAACAGTGAAGACGGCCTCATGGAGCTGCTCCACGCCTCCCTTTTGGCAAGGCAAATCACGGCCTTACTTCGAGGCTAGGGCTCACGTTGACTTTCACTTTAGGTATAGAGCAGAGCAGGGTGAGCTTCCAACTAGGAACTGGAAGCACAAGGTTTCTTTCGGGAAAACTCAATCTCTTCTCAGAACCATGCAGGCAGTGACTAAAACCCAGGCAATAACAATGCTTTTCAGGTACAAAGGAGCGCCGCAAAAACGGAGATTTCCAAATGGGCAAACAAGCCTTGTGCCATCAGTCTCCAAAGAGTAAGTTGGCACGCTGCATACACGCAGGACCAGAGCTTCCAGGTTCTAGGCAGTTTTCTGATACCGAAACGGGTGCTGAAGCAAGGTCTCTAGGAGTCTTGAAAAGCTTACTACCGTGAAACTAAAGCAGAACCGTGAAGAAGGCCTCATGGAGCTGCTCCACACCTCCCTTTTGGCAAGGCAAATCAGGGCCTTACTTCGAGGCTAGGACTCACGTTGACTTTCACTTGAGGTATAGAGCAGAGCAGGGTGAGCTTCCAACTAGGAACTGGAAGCACAAGGTTTCTTATGGGAAAATTCAATATCTTCCCAGAACCATGCAGGCAGTGACTAAAACCCCAGCAACAACAATGCTTTGCAGGTAGCTTCGAGGCCGCATGTACGGAGCTTTCCTAATGGGAAAACAAGCCTTGTGCCATCATTCTCCAATTTCTAGGTTCATACGCAGCATACACGCAGGACCAGAGCTTCCTGGTTCTAAGCAGTTTTCTGATACTGAAACGGGTGCTGAAGCAAAATCTCTAGGAGTCTTGGAAAGCTTACTACCGTGAAACTAAAGCAGAACCGTGAAGAAGGCCTCATGGAGCTGCTGCACGCCTCCCGTTTTGCCAGGATAATCAGGGCCTTAATTCGAGGCTAGTGCTCCCCTTGACTTTCACTTTAGTTATAGAGCAGAGCAGGGTGAGCTACCAACTAGGAACTGGAAGCACAAGGTTTCTTACGGGAAAACTCAATGTCTTCCCAGAACCATGCAGGCAGTGACTCAAACCCCAGCAACAACAATGCTCTGCAGGTAGCTTCGAGGCCGCATGTACGGAGCTTTCCTAATGGGAAAACAAGCCTTGTGCCATCAGTCTCCAATTTCTAGGTTCATACGCAGCATACACGCAGGACCAGAGCTTCCTGGCTCTAAGCAGTTTTCTGATACCGAATCGGGTGCTGCAGCAAGGTCTCTAGGAGTCTTGGAAAGCTTACTACCGTTAAACTAAAGGAGAACAGTGATGAAGGCCTCATGGAGCTGCTGCACGCCTCCCGTTTTACCAGGATAATCAGGGCCTTACTTCGAGGCTAGTGCTCCTCTTGACTTTCATTTTAGTTATAGAGCAGAGCAGGGTGAGCTTCCAACTAGGAACTGAAAGCACAAGGTTTCTTAAGGGAAAACTCATTTTCTTTGCAGAAGCAGGCAGGCAGTGACTAAATCCCCGGGAACAACAATGCTTTGCAGGTAGATTCGAGGCCGCATGAACGGAGCTTTCCTAATGGGAAAAATGCCTTGTGCCCTCAGTCTCCAATTTCTAGGTTCATACGCAGCATACACGCAGGAGCAGAGCTTCCTGGCTCTAAGCAGTTTTCTGATACCGAAACGGGTGCTTCAGCAAGGTTCCTAGGAGTCTTGGAAAGCTTACTACCGTGAAACTAAAGCAGAACAGCGATGAGGGCCTCATGGACCTGCTGCAGGCCTCCCGATTTGCAAGGATAATCAGGGCCTTACTTGGAGGTTAGTGCTCACGTTGACTTTCCCTTTGGGTATAGAGGAGAGCAGGGTGAGCTTCCAACTGGGGACTGGAAGCACAAGCTTTCTTTCGAGAAAACTCATTTTCTTCTCTAAGCCATGCAGGCAGTAACTAAAAGCCAGGTAACAACAGTGCTTTTCAGGTAGCTTCAAGACTGCATGAGTGAAGCTTTCAAAATTGGAAAACAATCTTTGTGCCATCAGTCTCCCATTTCCAGATTGACATGCAGCATAAGTGCATGGTGATGCTAACAAGTCAAAAGAGATTCACGATACCCACTGGGGCTTTCCCTGATTCAACTTTTTTCTATGACCGCTTTTTTGCGTGCAGCCAAGTGCCTAAACAAAGGATACGAGTGGGAGATTTAGGGGCCTGTGCCTCTTCCAAAGACCTGCAGTGTTACACGAAGAACTGTGCTTAAAAATGTACTTGGAAGGCAAGCCGACCACCTCCTTGCGGATGCGTGACTCTAAGTGTACAAGGTGAAAAGGGATTAGAAGAGAGGGTTTTTCTCAAGAGTTCAACTAGGGGAATGAGGTTACATCCATTTAATGGAGGACAGTCTAGAAGTGTGTTCCTGAATCCTGCGTAGTCAGGAGGTAAGCTGGCTCTCCCAAGGAAGAGTGCAGTGTGTTGCCTTTCTCTAGCCAACACTGGGGTGTTCCAAAAGGCCTACGGGGCTGAAGTTGCTTAACTAGCCCTGTGCTTCCTGGCTCTACTCAGTATAATGGTAGCAAAGCGGGTGCTGAAACAAGGTCCCTAGGAGTCTTGAAAAGCTTACTACCGTGAAACTAAAGCAGAACAGTGAAGAAGGCCTCATGGAGCTGCTCCACGCCTCCCTTTTGGCAAGGCAAATCAGGGCCTTACTTCGAGGCTAGGGCTCCCCTTGACTTTCACTTTAGGTATAGAGCAGAGCAGGGTGAGCTTCCAACTAGGAACTGGAAGCACAAGGTTTCTTACGGGAAAACTCAATATCTTCTCAGAACCATACCAGCAGCGCCTAAAACCCCGTCAACAACAATGCTTTTCAGCTATAAAGGAGGCTGCATGAACGGAGCTTTCATAATGGGCAAAACAGCTTTGTGCCAACAGTCTCCAAATAGTAAGTTGGTACGCAACATACACCCAGGACCAGAGCTTCCTGGCTCTAGGCAGTTTTCTGACACCGAAACGGGTGCTGAAGCAAGGTCTCTAGGAGTCTTGGAAAGCTTACTACCGTGAAACTAAAGCAGAACAGTGAAGACGGCCTCATGGAGCTGCTCCACGCCTCCCTTTTGGCAAGGCAAATCTGGGCCTTACTTCGAAGCTAAGGCTCCCCTTGACTTTCACTTTAGGTATAGAGCAGAGCAGGGTGAGCTTCCAACTAGGAACTGGAAGCACAAGGTTTCTTTCGGGAAAACTCAATCTCTTCTCAGAACCATGCAGGCAGTGACTAAAACCCCGGCAATAACAATGCTTTTCAGGTATAAAGGAGGCCGCAAAAACGGACCTTTCCAAATGGGCAAACAAGCCTTGTGCCATCAATCTCCAAAGAGTAAGTTGGTAGGCAGCATACACGCAGGACCAGAGCTTCCTGGTTCTAGGCAGTTTTCTGATACCGAAACGGGTGCTGAAGCAAGGTCTCTAGGAGTCTTGAAAAGCTTACTACCGTGAAACTAAAGCAGAACCGTGAAGAAGGCCTCATGGAGCTGCTCCACACCTCCCTTTTGGCAAGGCAAATCAGGGCCTTACTTCGAGGCTAGTGCTCTCCTTGACTTTCACTTTAGTTATAGAGCAGAGCAGGGTGAGCTTCCAACTAGGAACTGGAAGCAGAAGGTTTCTTACGGAAAACTCAATATCTTCCCAGAACCATGCAGGCAGTGACTAAAACCCCAGCAACAACAATGCTTTGCAGGTAGCTTCGAGGCCCCATGAACGGAGCTTTCCTAATGGGAAAACAAGCCTTGTGCCATCAGTCTCCAATTTCTAGGTTGCTACGCAGCATACACGCAGGACCAGAGCTTCCTGGCTCTAAGCAGTTTTCTGATACTGAAACGGGTGCTGAAGCAAAGTCTCTAGGAGGCTTGCAAAGCTTACTACCGTTAAACTAAAGGAGAACAGTGATGAAGGCCTCATGGAGCTGCTGCACGCCTCCCGTTTTGCCAGGATAATCAGGGCCTTAATTCGAGGCTAGTGCTCCCCTTGACTTTCACTTTGGGTATAGAGCAGAGCAGGGTGAGCTACCAACTAGGAACTGGAAGCACAAGGTTTCTTACGGGAAAACTCAATGTCTTCCCAGAACCATGCAGGCAGTGACTCAAACCCCAGCAACAACAATGCTTTGCAGGTAGCTTCGAGGCCGCATGTACGGAGCTTTCCTAATGGGAAAACAAGCCTTGTGCCATCAGTCTCCAATTTCTAGGTTCATACGCAGCATACACGCAGGACCAGAGCTTCCTGGCTCTAAGCAGTTTTCTGATACCGAATCGGGTGCTGCAGCAAGGTCTCTAGGAGTCTTGGAAAGCTTACTACCGTTAAACTAAAGGAGAACAGTGATGAAGGCCTCATGGAGCTGCTGCACGCCTCCCGTTTTACCAGGATAATCAGGGCCTTACTTCGAGGCTAGTGCTCCTCTTGACTTTCATTTTAGTTATAGAGCAGAGCAGGGTGAGCTTCCAACTAGGAACTGAAAGCACAAGGTTTCTTAAGGGAAAACTCATTTTCTTTGCAGAAGCAGGCAGGCAGTGACTAAATCCCCGGGAACAACAATGCTTTGCAGGTAGATTCGAGGCCGCATGAACGGAGCTTTCCTAATGGGAAAAAAGCCTTGTGCCCTCAGTCTCCAATTTCTAGGTTCATACGCAGCATACACGCAGGAGCAGAGCTTCCTGGCTCTAAGCAGTTTTCTGATACCGAAACGGGTGCTTCAGCAAGGTTCCTAGGAGTCTTGGAAAGCTTACTACCGTGAAACTAAAGCAGAACAGCGATGAGGGCCTCATGGACCTGCTGCAGGCCTCCCGATTTGCAAGGATAATCAGGGCCTTACTTGGAGGTTAGTTCTCACGTTGACTTTCACTTTGGGTATAGAGGAGAGCAGGGTGAGCTTCCAACTGGGGACTGGAAGCACAAGCTTTCTTTCGAGAAAACTCATTTTCTTCTCTAAGCCATGCAGGCAGTAACTAAAAGCAAGGTAACAACAGTGCTTTTCAGGTAGCTTCAAGACTGCATGAGTGAAGCTTTCAAAATTGGAAAACAATCTTTGTGCCATCAGTCTCCCATTTCCAGATTGACATGCAGCATAAGTGCATGGTGATGCTAACAAGTCAAAAGAGATTCACGATACCCACTGGGGCTTTCCCTGATTCAACTTTTTTCTATGACCGCTTTTTTGCGTGCAGCCAAGTGCCTAAACAAAGGATACGAGTGGGAGATTTAGGGGCCTGTGCCTCTTCCAAAGACCTGCAGTGTTACACCAAGAACTGTGTTTAAAAATGTACTTGGAAGGCAAGCCGACCACCTCCTTGCGGATGCGTGACTCCAAGTGTACAAGGTGAAAAGGGATTAGAAGAGAGGGTTTTTCTCAAGAGTTCAACTAGGGGAATGAGGTTACATCCATTTAATGGAGGACAGTCTAGAAGTGTGTTCCTGAATCCTGCGTAGTCAGGAGGTAAGCTGGCTCTCCCAAGGAAGAGTGCAGTGTGTTGCCTTTCTCTAGCCAACACTGGGGTGTTCCAAAAGGCCTACGGGGCTGAAGTTGCTTACCTAGCCCTGTGCTTCCTGGCTCTACTCAGTATAATGGTAGCAAAGCGGGTGCTGAAACAAGGTCCCTAGGAGTCTTGAAAAGCTTACTACCGTGAAACTAAAGCAGAACAGTGAAGAAGGCCTCATGGAGCTGCTCCACGCCTCCCTTTTGGCAAGGCAAATCAGGGCCTTACTTCGAGGCTAGGGCTCCCCTTGACTTTCAATTTAGGTATAGAGCAGAGCAGGGTGAGCTTCCAACTAGGAACTGGAAGCACAAGGTTTCTTACGGGAAAACTCAATATCTTCTCAGAACCATACCAGCAGCGCCTAAAACCCCGGCAAAACCATGCTTTTCAGCTATAAAGGAGGCTGCATGAACGGAGCTTTCATAATGGGCAAAACAGCTTTGTGCCAACAGTCTCCAAATAGTAAGTTGGTACGCAACATACACCCAGGACCAGAGCTTCCTGGCTCTAGGCAGTTTTCTGACACCGAAACGGGTGCTGAAGCAAGGTCTCTAGGAGTCTTGGAAAGCTTACTACCGTGAAACTAAAGCAGAACAGTGAAGACGGCCTCATGGAGCTGCTCCACGCCTCCCTTTTGGCAAGGCAAATCTGGGCCTTACTTCGAAGCTAAGGCTCCCCTTGACTTTCACTTTAGGTATAGAGCAGAGCAGGGTGAGCTTCCAACTAGGAACTGGAAGCACAAGGTTTCTTTCGGGAAAACTCAATCTCTTCTCAGAACCATGCAGGCAGTGACTAAAACCCCGGCAATAACAATGCTTTTCAGGTATAAAGGAGGCCGCAAAAACGGACCTTTCCAAATGGGCAAACAAGCCTTGTGCCATCAATCTCCAAAGAGTAAGTTGGTAGGCAGCATACACGCAGGACCAGAGCTTCCTGGTTCTAGGCAGTTTTCTGATACCGAAACGGGTGCTGAAGCAAGGTCTCTAGGAGTCTTGAAAAGCTTACTACCGTGAAACTAAAGCAGAACCGTGAAGAAGGCCTCATGGAGCTGTTCCACGCCTCTTATTTGGCAAGGCAAATCAGGGCCTTACTTCGAGGCTAGTGCTCTCCTTGACTTTCACTTTAGTTATAGAGCAGAGCAGGGTGAGCTTCCAACTAGGAACTGGAAGCAGAAGGTTTCTTACGGAAAACTCAATGTCTTCCCAGAACCATGCAGGCAGTGACTAAAACCCCGGCAACAACAATGCTTTGCAGGTAGCTTCGAGGCCCCATGAACGGAGCTTTCCTAATGGGAAAACAAGCCTTGTGCCATCAGTCTCCAATTTCTAGGTTGCTACGCAGCATACACGCAGGACCAGAGCTTCCTGGTTCTAAGCAGTTTTCTGATACCGAATCGGATGCTGCAGCTAGGTCTCTAGGAGTCTTGGAAAGCTTACTACCGTTAAACTAAAGGAGAACAGTGATGAAGGCCTCATGGAGCTGCTGCACGCCTCCCGTTTTACCAGGATAATCAGGGCCTTACTTCGAGGTTAGTGCTCCCCTTGACTTTCATTTTAGTTATAGAGCAGAGCAGGGTGAGCTTCCAACTAGGAACTGAAAACACAAGGTTTCTTAAGGGAAAACTCATTTTCTTTGCAGAAGCAGGCAGGCAGTGACTAAATCCCCGGGAACAACAATGCTTTGCAGGTAGATTCGAGGCCGCATGAACGGAGCTTTCCTAATGGGAAAAAAGCCTTGTGCCCTCAGTCTCCAATTTCTAGGTTCATACGCAGCATACACGCAGGACCAGAGCTTCCTGGCTCTAAGCAGTTTTCTGATACTGAAACGGGTGCTGAAGCAAAGTCTCTAGGAGTCTTGCAAAGCTTACTACCGTTAAACTAAAGGAGAACAGTGATGAAGGCCTCATGGAGCTGCTGCACGCCTCCCGTTTTGCCAGGATAATCAGGGCCTTAATTCGAGGCTAGTGCTCCCCTTGACTTTCACTTTAGTTATAGAGCAGAGCAGGGTGAGCTTCCAACTAGGAAGTGGAAGCACAAGGTTTCTTACGGGAAAACTCAATATATTCCCAGAACCATGCAGGCAGTGACTAAAACCCCGGCAACAACAATGCTTTGCAGGTAGCTTCGAGGCCGCATGAACGGAGCTTTCCTAATGGGAAAACAAGCCTTGTGCCATCAGTCTCCAATTTCTAGGTTCATACGCAGCATACACGCAGGAGCAGAGCTTCCTGGCTCTAAGCAGTTTTTTGATACCGAAACGGGTGCTTCAGGAAGGTTTCTAGGAGTCTTGGAAAGCTTACTACCGTGAAACTAAAGCAAAACAGCGATGAAGGCCTCATGGACCTGCTGCAGGTCTCCCGATTTGCAAGGATAATCAGGGCCTTACTTGGAGGTTAGTGTTCACGTTGACTTTCCCTTTGGGTATAGAGGAGAGCAGGGTGAGCTTCCAACTAGGGACTGGAAGCACAAGCTTTCTTTCGAGAAAACTCATTTTCTTCTCTAAGCCATGCAGGCAGTAACTAAAAGCAAGGTAACAACAGTGCTTTTCAGGTAGCTTCAAGACTGCATGAGTGAAGCTTTCAAAATTGGAAAACAATCTTTGTGCCATCAGTCTCCCATTTCCAGATTGACATGCAGCATAAGTGCATGGTGATGCTAACATGTCAAAAGAGATTCACGATACCCACTGGGGCTTTCCCTGATTCAACTTTTTTCTATGACCGCTTTTTTGCGTGCAGCCAAGTGCCTAAACGAAGGATACGATTGGGAGATTTAGGGGCCTGTGCCTCTTCCAAAGACCTGCAGTGTTACACCAAGAACTGTGCTTAAAAATGTACTTGGAAGGCAAGCCGACCACCTCCTTGCGGATGCGTGACTCTAAGTGTACAAGGTGAAAAGGGATTAGAAGAGAGGGTTTTTCTCAAGAGTTCAACTAGGGGAATGAGGTTACATCCATTTAATGGAAGACAGTCTAGAAGTGTGTTCTTGAATCCTGCGTAGTCAGGAGGTAAACTGGCTCTCCCAAGGAAGAGTGCAGTGTGTTGCCTTTCTCTAGCCAACACTGAGGTGTTCCAAAAGGCCTACGGGGCTGAAGTTGCTTACCTAGCCCTGTGCTTCCTGGCTCTACTCAGTATAATGGTAGCAAAGCGGGTGCTGAAACAAGGTCCCTAGGAGTCTTGAAAAGCTTACTACCGTGAAACTAAAGCAGAACAGTGAAGAAGGCCTCATGGAGCTGCTCCACGCCTCCCTTTTGGCAAGGCAAATCAGGGCCTTACTTCGAGGCTAGGGCTCCCCTTGACTTTCACTTTAGATATAGAGCAGAGCAGGGTGAGCTTCCAACTAGGAACTGGAAGCACAAGGTTTCTTACGGGAAAACTCAATATCTTCTCAGAACCATACCAGCAGCGCCTAAAACCCCGTCAACAACAATGCTTTTCAGCTATAAAGGAGGCTGCATGAACGGAGCTTTCATAATGGGCAAAACAGCTTTGTGCCAACAGTCTCCAAATAGTAAGTTGGTATGCAGCATACACCCAGGACCAGAGCTTCCTGGCTCTAGGCAGTTTTCTGACACCGAAACGGGTGCTGAAGCAAGGTCTCTAGGAGTCTTGGAAAGCTTACTACCGTGAAACTAAAGCAGAACAGTGAAGACGGCCTCATGGAGCTGCTCCACGCCTCCCTTTTGGCAAGGCAAATCTGGGCCTTACTTCGAGGCTAGGGCTCCCCTTGACTTTCACTTTAGATATAGAGCAGAGCAGGGTGAGCTTCCAACTAGGAACTGGAAGCACAAGGTTTCTTACGGGAAAACTCAATATCTTCTCAGAACCATACCAGCAGCGCCTAAAACCCCGGCAACAACAATGCTTTTCAGCTATAAAGGAGGCTGCATGAACGGAGCTTTCATAATGGGCAAAACAGCTTTGTGCCAACAGTCTCCAAATAGTAAGTTGGTACGCAACATACACCCAGGACCAGAGCTTCCTGGCTCTAGGCAGTTTTCTGACACCGAAACGGGTGCTGAAGCAAGGTCTCTAGGAGTCTTGGAAAGCTTACTACCGTGAAACTAAAGCAGAACAGTGAAGACGGCCTCATGGAGCTGCTCCACGCCTCCCTTTTGGCAAGGCAAATCACGGCCTTACTTCGAGGCTAGGGCTCACGTTGACTTTCACTTTAGGTATAGAGCAGAGCAGGGTGAGCTTCCAACTAGGAACTGGAAGCACAAGGTTTCTTTCGGGAAAACTCAATCTCTTCTCAGAACCATGCAGGCAGTGACTAAAACCCCGGCAATAACAATGCTTTTCAGGTACAAAGGAGCGCCGCAAAAACGGAGCTTTCCAACTGGGCAAACAAGCCTTGTGCCATCAGTCTCCAAAGAGTAAGTTGGTACGCTGCATACACGCAGGACCAGAGCTTCCAGGTTCTAGGCAGTTTTCTGATACCGAAACGGGTGCTGAAGCAAGGTCTCTAGGAGTCTTGAAAAGCTTACTACCGTGAAACTAAAGCAGAACCGTGAAGAAGGCCTCATGGAGCTGCTCCACACCTCCCTTTTGGCAAGGCAAATCAGGGCCTTACTTCGAGGCTAGGACTCACGTTGACTTTTACTTGAGGTATAGAGCAGAGCAGGGTGAGCTTCCAACTAGGAACTGGAAGCACAAGGTTTCTTATGGGAAAATTCAATATCTTCCCAGAACCATGCAGGCAGTGACTAAAACCCCAGCAACAACAATGCTTTGCAGGTAGCTTCGAGGCCGCATGTACGGAGCTTTCCTAATGGGAAAACAAGCCTTGTGCCATCAGTCTCCAATTTCTAGGTTCATACGCAGCATACACGCAGGACCAGAGCTTCCTGGCTCTAAGCAGTTTTCTGATACCGAATCGGGTGCTGCAGCCAGGTCTCTAGGAGTCTTGGAAAGCTTACTACCGTTAAACTAAAGGAGAACAGTGATGAAGGCCTCATGGAGCTGCTGCACGCCTCCCGTTTTACCAGGATAATCAGGGCCTTACTTCGAGGCTAGTGCTCCTCTTGACTTTCATTTTAGTTATAGAGCAGAGCAGGGTGAGCTTCCAACTAGGAACTGAAAGCACAAGGTTTCTTAAGGGAAAACTCATTTTCTTTGCAGAAGCAGGCAGGCAGTGACTAAATCCCCGGGAACAACAATGCTTTGCAGGTAGATTCGAGGCCGCATGAACGGAGCTTTCCTAATGGGAAAAAAGCCTTGTGCCCTCAGTCTCCAATTTCTAGGTTCATACGCAGCATACACGCAGGAGCAGAGCTTCCTGGCTCTAAGCAGTTTACTGATACCGAAACGGGTGCTTCAGCAAGGTTCCTAGGAGTCTTGGAAAGCTTACTACCGTGAAACTAAAGCAGAACAGCGATGAGGGCCTCATGGACCTGCTGCAGGCCTCCCGATTTGCAAGGATAATCAGGGCCTTACTTGGAGGTTAGTGCTCACGTTGACTTTCCCTTTGGGTATAGAGGAGAGCAGGGTGAGCTTCCAACTGGGGACTGGAAGCACAAGCTTTCTTTCGAGAAAACTCATTTTCTTCTCTAAGCCATGCAGGCAGTAACTAAAAGCAAGGTAACAACAGTGCTTTTCAGGTAGCTTCAAGACTGCATGAGTGAAGCTTTCAAAATTGGAAAACAATCTTTGTGCCATCAGTCTCCCATTTCCAGATTGACATGCAGCATAAGTGCATGGTGATGCTAACAAGTCAAAAGAGATTCACGATACCCACTGGGGCTTTCCCTGATTCAACTTTTTTCTATGACCGCTTTTTTGCGTGCAGCCAAGTGCCTAATCAAAGGATACGAGTGGGAGATTTAGGGGCCTGTGCCTCTTCCAAAGACCTGCAGTGTTACACGAAGAACTGTGCTTAAAAATGTACTTGGAAGGCAAGCCGACCACCTCCTTGCGGATGCGTGACTCTAAGTGTAAAAGGTGAAAAGGGATTAGAAGAGAGGGTTTTTCTCAAGAGTTCAACTAGGGGAATGAGGTTACATCCATTTAATGGAGGACAGTCTAGAAGTGTGTTCCTGAATCCTGCGTAGTCAGGAGGTAAGCTGGCTCTCCCAAGGAAGAGTGCAGTGTGTTGCCTTTCTCTAGCCAACACTGGGGTGTTCCAAAAGGCCTACGGGGCTGAAGTTGCTTACCTAGCCCTGTGCTTCCTAGCTCTACTCAGTATAATGGTAGCAAAGCGGGTGCTGAAACAAGGTCCCTAGGAGTCTTGAAAAGCTTACTACCGTGAAACTAAAGCAGAACAGTGAAGAAGGCCTCATGGAGCTGCTCCACGCCTCCCTTTTGGCAAGGCAAATCAGGGCCTTACTTCGAGGCTAGGGCTCCCCTTGACTTTCATTTTAGGTATAGAGCAGAGCAGGGTGAGCTTACAACTAGGAACTGGAAGCACAAGGTTTCTTACGGGAAAACTCAATATCTTCTCAGAACCATACCAACAGCGCCTAAAACCCCGGCAACAACAATGCTTTTCAGCTATAAAGGAGGCTGCATGAACGGAGCTTTCATAATGGGCAAAACAGCTTTGTGCCAACAGTCTCAAAATAGTAAGTTGGTACGCAACATACACCCAGGACCAGAGCTTCCTGGCTCTAGGCAGTTTTCTGACACCGAAACGGGTGCTGAAGCAAGGTCTCTAGGAGTCTTGGAAAGCTTACTACCGTGAAACTAAAGCAGAACAGTGAAGACGGCCTCATGGAGCTGCTGCACGCCTCCCTTTTGGCAAGGCAAATCAGGGCCTTACTTCGAGGCTAGGGCTCCCCTTGACTTTCACTTTAGGTATAGAGCAGAGCAGGGTGAGCTTCCAACTAGGAACTGGAAGCACAAGGTTTCTTACGGGAAAACTCAATATCTTCTCAGAACCATAGCAGCAGCGCCTAAAACCCCGGCAACAACAATGCTTTTCAGCTATAAAGGAGGCTGCATGAACGGAGCTTTCATAATGGGCAAAACAGCTTTGTGCCAACAGTCTCCAAATAGTAAGTTGGTACGCAACATACACCCAGGACCAGAGCTTCCTGGTTCTAGGCAGTTTTCTGACACCGAAACGGGTGCTGAAGCAAGGTCTCTAGGAGTCTTGGAAAGCTTACTACCGTGAAACTAAAGCAGAACAGTGAAGACGGCCTCATGGAGCTGCTCCACGCCTCCCTTTTGGCAAGGCAAATCTGGGCCTTACTTCGAAGCTAAGGCTCCCCTTGACTTTCACTTTAGGTATAGAGCAGAGCAGGGTGAGCTTCCAACTAGGAACTGGAAGCACAAGGTTTCTTTCGGGAAAACTCAATCTCTTCTCAGAACCATGCAGGCAGTGACTAAAACCCCGGCAATAACAATGCTTTTCAGGTATAAAGGAGGCCGCAAAAACGGACCTTTCCAAATGGGCAAACAAGCCTTGTGCCATCAATCTCCAAAGAGTAAGTTGGTAGGCAGCATACACGCAGGACCAGAGCTTCCTGGTTCTAGGCAGTTTTCTGATACCGAAACGGGTGCTGAAGCAAGGTCTCTAGGAGTCTTGAAAAGCTTACTACCGTGAAACTAAAGCAGAACCGTGAAGAAGGCCTCATGGAGCTGTTCCACGCCTCTTATTTGGCAAGGCAAATCAGGGCCTTACTTCGAGGCTAGTGCTCTCCTTGACTTTCACTTTAGTTATAGAGCAGAGCAGGGTGAGCTTCCAACTAGGAACTGGAAGCAGAAGGTTTCTTACGGAAAACTCAATATCTTCCCAGAACCATGCAGGCAGTGACTAAAACCCCAGCAACAACAATGCTTTGCAGGTAGCTTCGAGGCCCCATGAACGGAGCTTTCCTAATGGGAAAACAAGCCTTGTGCCATCAGTCTCCAATTTCTAGGTTGCTACGCAGCATACACGCAGGACCAGAGCTTCCTGGCTCTAAGCAGTTTTCTGATACTGAAACGGGTGCTGAAGCAAAGTCTCTAGGAGTCTTGCAAAGCTTACTACCGTTAAACTAAAGGAGAACAGTGATGAAGGCCTCATGGAGCTGCTGCACGCCTCCCGTTTTGCCAGGATAATCAGGGCCTTAATTCGAGGCTAGTGCTCCCCTTGACTTTCACTTTGGGTATAGAGCAGAGCAGGGTGAGCTACCAACTAGGAACTGGAAGCACAAGGTTTCTTACGGGAAAACTCAATGTCTTCCCAGAACCATGCAGGCAGTGACTCAAACCCCAGCAACAACAATGCTTTGCAGGTAGCTTCGAGGCCGCATGTACGGAGCTTTCCTAATGGGAAAACAAGCCTTGTGCCATCAGTCTCCAATTTCTAGGTTCATACGCAGCATACACGCAGGACCAGAGCTTCCTGGCTCTAAGCAGTTTTCTGATACCGAATCGGGTGCTGCAGCAAGGTCTCTAGGAGTCTTGGAAAGCTTACTACCGTTAAACTAAAGGAGAACAGTGATGAAGGCCTCATGGAGCTGCTGCACGCCTCCCGTTTTACCAGGATAATCAGGGCCTTACTTCGAGGCTAGTGCTCCTCTTGACTTTCATTTTAGTTATAGAGCAGAGCAGGGTGAGCTTCCAACTAGGAACTGAAAGCACAAGGTTTCTTAAGGGAAAACTCATTTTCTTTGCAGAAGCAGGCAGGCAGTGACTAAATCCCCGGGAACAACAATGCTTTGCAGGTAGATTCGAGGCCGCATGAACGGAGCTTTCCTAATGGGAAAAAAGCCTTGTGCCCTCAGTCTCCAATTTCTAGGTTCATACGCAGCATACACGCAGGAGCAGAGCTTCCTGGCTCTAAGCAGTTTTCTGATACCGAAACGGGTGCTTCAGCAAGGTTCCTAGGAGTCTTGGAAAGCTTACTACCGTGAAACTAAAGCAGAACAGCGATGAGGGCCTCATGGACCTGCTGCAGGCCTCCCGATTTGCAAGGATAATCAGGGCCTTACTTGGAGGTTAGTTCTCACGTTGACTTTCACTTTGGGTATAGAGGAGAGCAGGGTGAGCTTCCAACTGGGGACTGGAAGCACAAGCTTTCTTTCGAGAAAACTCATTTTCTTCTCTAAGCCATGCAGGCAGTAACTAAAAGCAAGGTAACAACAGTGCTTTTCAGGTAGCTTCAAGACTGCATGAGTGAAGCTTTCAAAATTGGAAAACAATCTTTGTGCCATCAGTCTCCCATTTCCAGATTGACATGCAGCATAAGTGCATGGTGATGCTAACAAGTCAAAAGAGATTCACGATACCCACTGGGGCTTTCCCTGATTCAACTTTTTTCTATGACCGCTTTTTTGCGTGCAGCCAAGTGCCTAAACAAAGGATACGAGTGGGAGATTTAGGGGCCTGTGCCTCTTCCAAAGACCTGCAGTGTTACACCAAGAACTGTGTTTAAAAATGTACTTGGAAGGCAAGCCGACCACCTCCTTGCGGATGCGTGACTCTAAGTGTACAAGGTGAAAAGGGATTAGAAGAGAGGGTTTTTCTCAAGAGTTCAACTAGGGGAATGAGGTTACATCCATTTAATGGAGGACAGTCTAGAAGTGTGTTCCTGAATCCTGCGTAGTCAGGAGGTAAGCTGGCTCTCCCAAGGAAGAGTGCAGTGTGTTGCCTTTCTCTAGCCAACACTGGGGTGTTCCAAAAGGCCTACGGGGCTGAAGTTGCTTACCTAGCCCTGTGCTTCCTGGCTCTACTCAGTATAATGGTAGCAAAGCGGGTGCTGAAACAAGGTCCCTAGGAGTCTTGAAAAGCTTACTACCGTGAAACTAAAGCAGAACAGTGAAGAAGGCCTCATGGAGCTGCTCCACGCCTCCCTTTTGGCAAGGCAAATCAGGGCCTTACTTCGAGGCTAGGGCTCCCCTTGACTTTCAATTTAGGTATAGAGCAGAGCAGGGTGAGCTTCCAACTAGGAACTGGAAGCACAAGGTTTCTTACGGGAAAACTCAATATCTTCTCAGAACCATACCAGCAGCGCCTAAAACCCCGGCAAAACCATGCTTTTCAGCTATAAAGGAGGCTGCATGAACGGAGCTTTCATAATGGGCAAAACAGCTTTGTGCCAACACTCTCCAAATAGTAAGTTGGTACGCAACATACACCCAGGACCAGAGCTTCCTGGCTCTAGGCAGTTTTCTGACACTGAAACGGGTGCTGAAGCAAGGTCTCTAGGAGTCTTGGAAAGCTTACTACCGTGAAACTAAAGCAGAACAGTGAAGACGGCCTCATGGAGCTGCTCCACGCCTCCCTTTTGGCAAGGCAAATCTGGGCCTTACTTCGAAGCTAAGGCTCCCCTTGACTTTCACTTTAGGTATAGAGCAGAGCAGGGTGAGCTTCCAACTAGGAACTGGTAGCACAAGGTTTCTTTCGGGAAAACTCAATCTCTTCTCAGAACCATGCAGGCAGTGACTAAAACCCCGGCAATAACAATGCTTTTCAGGTATAAAGGAGGCCGCAAAAACGGACCTTTCCAAATGGGCAAACAAGCCTTGTGCCATCAATCTCCAAAGAGTAAGTTGGTAGGCAGCATACACGCAGGACCAGAGCTTCCTGGTTCTAGGCAGTTTTCTGATACCGAAACGGGTGCTGAAGCAAGGTCTCTAGGAGTCTTGAAAAGCTTACTACCGTGAAACTAAAGCAGAACCGTGAAGAAGGCCTCATGGAGCTGTTCCACGCCTCTTATTTGGCAAGGCAAATCAGGGCCTTACTTCGAGGCTAGTGCTCTCCTTGACTTTCACTTTAGTTATAGAGCAGAGCAGGGTGAGCTTCCAACTAGGAACTGGAAGCAGAAGGTTTCTTACGGAAAACTCAATGTCTTCCCAGAACCATGCAGGCAGTGACTAAAACCCCGGCAACAACAATGCTTTGCAGGTAGCTTCGAGGCCCCATGAACGGAGCTTTCCTAATGGGAAAACAAGCCTTGTGCCATCAGTCTCCAATTTCTAGGTTGCTACGCAGCATACACGCAGGACCAGAGCTTCCTGGTTCTAAGCAGTTTTCTGATACCGAATCGGATGCTGCAGCTAGGTCTCTAGGAGTCTTGGAAAGCTTACTACCGTTAAACTAAAGGAGAACAGTGATGAAGGCCTCATGGAGCTGCTGCACGCCTCCCGTTTTACCAGGATAATCAGGGCCTTACTTCGAGGTTAGTGCTTCCCTTGACTTTCATTTTAGTTATAGAGCAGAGCAGGGTGAGCTTCCAACTAGGAACTGAAAACACAAGGTTTCTTAAGGGAAAACTCATTTTCTTTGCAGAAGCAGGCAGGCAGTGACTAAATCCCCGGGAACAACAATGCTTTGCAGGTAGATTCGAGGCCGCATGAACGGAGCTTTCCTAATGGGAAAAAAGCCTTGTGCCCTCAGTCTCCAATTTCTAGGTTCATACGCAGCATACACGCAGGACCAGAGCTTCCTGGCTCTAAGCAGTTTTCTGATACTGAAACGGGTGCTGAAGCAAAGTCTCTAGGAGTCTTGCAAAGCTTACTACCGTTAAACTAAAGGAGAACAGTGATGAAGGCCTCATGGAGCTGCTGCACGCCTCCCGTTTTGCCAGGATAATCAGGGCCTTAATTCGAGGCTAGTGCTCCCCTTGACTTTCACTTTAGTTATAGAGCAGAGCAGGGTGAGCTTCCAACTAGGAAGTGGAAGCACAAGGTTTCTTACGGGAAAACTCAATATATTCCCAGAACCATGCAGGCAGTGACTAAAACCCCGGCAACAACAATGCTTTGCAGGTAGCTTCGAGGCCGCATGAACGGAGCTTTCCTAATGGGAAAACAAGCCTTGTGCCATCAGTCTCCAATTTCTAGGTTCATACGCAGCATACACGCAGGAGCAGAGCTTCCTGGCTCTAAGCAGTTTTTTGATACCGAAACGGGTGCTTCAGGAAGGTTTCTAGGAGTCTTCGAAAGCTTACTACCGTGAAACTAAAGCAAAACAGCGATGAAGGCCTCATGGACCTGCTGCAGGTCTCCCGATTTGCAAGGATAATCAGGGCCTTACTTGGAGGTTAGTGTTCACGTTGACTTTCCCTTTGGGTATAGAGGAGAGCAGGGTGAGCTTCCAACTAGGGACTGGAAGCACAAGCTTTCTTTCGAGAAAACTCATTTTCTTCTCTAAGCCATGCAGGCAGTAACTAAAAGCAAGGTAACAACAGTGCTTTTCAGGTAGCTTCAAGACTGCATGAGTGAAGCTTTCAAAATTGGAAAACAATCTTTGTGCCATCAGTCTCCCATTTCCAGATTGACATGCAGCATAAGTGCATGGTGATGCTAACATGTCAAAAGAGATTCACGATACCCACTGGGGCTTTCCCTGATTCAACTTTTTTCTATGACCGCTTTTTTGCGTGCAGCCAAGTGCCTAAACGAAGGATACGAGTGGGAGATTTAGGGGCCTGTGCCTCTTCCAAAGACCTGCAGTGTTACACCAAGAACTGTGCTTAAAAATGTACTTGGAAGGCAAGCCGACCACCTCCTTGCGGATGCGTGACTCTAAGTGTACAAGGTGAAAAGGGATTAGAAGAGAGGGTTTTTCTCAAGAGTTCAACTAGGGGAATGAGGTTACATCCATTTAATGGAAGACAGTCTAGAAGTGTGTTCCTGAATCCTGCGTAGTCAGGAGGTAAGCTGGCTCTCCCAAGGAAGAGTGCAGTGTGTTGCCTTTCTCTAGCCAACACTGAGGTGTTCCAAAAGGCCTACGGGGCTGAAGTTGCTTACCTAGCCCTGTGCTTCCTGGCTCTACTCAGTATAATGGTAGCAAAGCGGGTGCTGAAACAAGGTCCCTAGGAGTCTTGAAAAGCTTACTACCATGAAACTAAAGCAGAACAGTGAAGAAGGCCTCATGGAGCTGCTCCACGCCTCCCTTTTGGCAAGGCAAATCAGGGCCTTACTTCGAGGCTAGGGCTCCCCTTGACTTTCACTTTAGATATAGAGCAGAGCAGGGTGAGCTTCCAACTAGGAACTGGAAGCACAATGTTTCTTACGGGAAAACTCAATATCTTCTCAGAACCATACCAGCAGCGCCTAAAACCCCGGCAACAACAATGCTTTTCAGCTATAAAGGAGGCTGCATGAACGGAGCTTTCATAATGGGCAAAACAGCTTTGTGCCAACAGTCTCCAAATAGTAAGTTGGTACGCAACATACACCCAGGACCAGAGCTTCCTGGCTCTAGGCAGTTTTCTGACACCGAAACGGGTGCTGAAGCAAGGTCTCTAGGAGTCTTGGAAAGCTTACTACCGTGAAACTAAAGCAGAACAGTGAAGACGGCCTCATGGAGCTGCTCCACGCCTCCCTTTTGGCAAGGCAAATCACGGCCTTACTTCGAGGCTAGGGCTCACGTTGACTTTCACTTTAGGTATAGAGCAGAGCAGGGTGAGCTTCCAACTAGGAACTGGAAGCACAAGGTTTCTTTCGGGAAAACTCAATCTCTTCTCAGAACCATGCAGGCAGTGACTAAAACCCCGGCAATAACAATGCTTTTCAGGTACAAAGGAGCGCCGCAAAAACGGAGCTTTCCAACTGGGCAAACAAGCCTTGTGCCATCAGTCTCCAAAGAGTAAGTTGGTACGCTGCATACACGCAGGACCAGAGCTTCCAGGTTCTAGGCAGTTTTCTGATACCGAAACGGGTGCTGAAGCAAGGTCTCTAGGAGTCTTGAAAAGCTTACTACCGTGAAACTAAAGCAGAACCGTGAAGAAGGCCTCATGGAGCTGCTCCACACCTCCCTTTTGGCAAGGCAAATCAGGGCCTTACTTCGAGGCTAGGACTCACGTTGACTTTCACTTGAGGTATAGAGCAGAGCAGGGTGAGCTTCCAACTAGGAACTGGAAGCACAAGGTTTCTTATGGGAAAATTCAATATCTTCCCAGAACCATGCAGGCAGTGACTAAAACCCCAGCAACAACAATGCTTTGCAGGTAGCTTCGAGGCCGCATGTACGGAGCTTTCCTAATGGGAAAACAAACCTTGTGCCATCATTCTCCAATTTCTAGGTTCATACGCAGCATACACGCAGGACCAGAGCTTCCTGGTTCTAAGCACTTTTCTGATACTGAAACGGGTGCTGAAGCAAAATCTCTAGGAGTCTTGGAAAGCTTACTACCGTTAAACTAAAGGAGAACAGTGATGAAGGCCTCATGGAGCTGCTGCACGCCTCCCGTTTTGCCAGGATAATCAGGGCCTTAATTCGAGGCTAGTGCTCCCCTTGACTTTCACTTTAGTTATAGAGCAGAGCAGGGTGAGCTACCAACTGGGAACTGGAAGCACAAGGTTTCTTACGGGAAAACTCAATGTCTTCCCAGAACCATGCAGGCAGTGACTAAAACCCCGGCAACAACAATGCTTTGCAGGTAGCTTCGAGGCCCCATGAACGGAGCTTTCCTAATGGGAAAACAAGCCTTGTGCCATCAGTCTCCAATTTCTAGGTTCATACGCAGCATACACGCAGGACCAGAGCTTCCTGGTTCTAAGCAGTTTTCTGATACCGAATCGGGTGCTGCAGCAAGGTCTCTAGGAGTCTTGGAAAGCTTACTACCGTTAAACTAAAGGAGAACAGTGATGAAGGCCTCATGGAGCTGCTGCACGCCTCCCGTTTTACCAGGATAATCAGGGCCTTACTTCGAGGTTAGTGCTCCCCTTGACTTTCATTTTAGTTATAGAGCAGAGCAGGGTGAGCTTCCAACTAGGAACTGAAAGCACAAGGTTTCTTAAGGGAAAACTCATTTTCTTTGCAGTAGCAGGCAGGCAGTGACTAAATCCCCGGGAACAACAATGCTTTGCAGGTAGATTCGAGGCCGCATGAACGGAGCTTTCCTAATGGGAAAAAAGCCTTGTGCCCTCAGTCTCCAATTTCTAGGTTCATACGCAGCATACACGCAGGAGCAGAGTTTCCTGGCTCTAAGCAGTTTTCTGATACCGAAACGGGTGCTTCAGCAAGGTTCCTAGGAGTCTTGGAAAGCTTACTACCGTGAAACTAAAGCAGAACAGCGATGAAGGCCTCATGGACCTGCTGCAGGCCTCCCGATTTGCAAGGATAATCAGGGCCTTACTTGGAGGTTAGTGCTCACGTTGACTTTCCCTTTGGGTATAGAGGAGAGCAGGGTGAGCTTCCAACTGGGGACTGGAAGCACAAGCTTTCTTTCGAGAAAACTCATTTTCTTCTCTAAGCCATGCAGGCAGTAACTAAAAGCCAGGTAACAACAGTGCTTTTCAGGTAGCTTCAAGACTGCATGAGTGAAGCTTTCAAAATTGGAAAACAATCTTTCTGCCATCAGTCTCCCATTTCCAGATTGACATGCAGCATAAGTGCATGCTGATGCTAACATGTCAAAAGAGATTCACGATACCCACTGGGGCTTTCCCTGATTCAGCTTTTTTCTATGACCGCTTTTTTGCGTGCAGCCAAGTGCCTAAACGAAGGATACGAGTGGGAGATTTAGGGGCCTGTGCCTCTTCCAAAGACCTGCAGAGTTACACCAAGAACTGTGCTTATAAATGTACTTGGAAGGCAAGCCGACCACCTCCTTGCGGATGCGTGACTCTAAGTGTACAAGGTGAAAAGGGATTAGAAGAGAGGGTTTTTCTCAAGAGTTCAACTAGGGGAATGAGGTTACATCCATTTAATGGAAGACAGTCTAGAAGTGTGTTCCTGAATCCTGCGTAGTCAGGAGGTAAGCTGGCTCTCCCAAGGAAGAGTGCAGTGTGTTGCCTTTCTCTAGCCAACACTGAGGTGTTCCAAAAGGCCTACGGGGATGAAGTTGCTTACCTAGCCCTGTGCTTCCTGGCTCTACTCAGTATAATGGTAGCAAAGCGGGTGCTGAAACAAGGTCCCTAGGAGTCTTGAAAAGCTTACTACCATGAAACTAAAGCAGAACAGTGAAGAAGGCCTCATGGAGCTGCTCCACGCCTCCCTTTTGGCAAGGCAAATCAGGGCCTTACTTCGAGGCTAGGGCTCCCCTTGACTTTCACTTTAGATATAGAGCAGAGCAGGGTGAGCTTCCAACTAGGAACTGGAAGCACAAGGTTTCTTACGGGAAAACTCAATATCTTCTCAGAACCATACCAGCAGCGCCTAAAACCCCGGCAACAACAATGCTTTTCAGCTATAAAGGAGGCTGCATGAACGGAGCTTTCATAATGGGCAAAACAGCTTTGTGCCAACAGTCTCCAAATAGTAAGTTGGTACGCAACATACACCCAGGACCAGAGCTTCCTGGCTCTAGGCAGTTTTCTGACACCGAAACGGGTGCTGAAGCAAGGTCTCTAGGAGTCTTGGAAAGCTTACTACCGTGAAACTAAAGCAGAACAGTGAAGACGGCCTCATGGAGCTGCTCCACGCCTCCCTTTTGGCAAGGCAAATCACGGCCTTACTTCGAGGCTAGGGCTCACGTTGACTTTCACTTTAGGTATAGAGCAGAGCAGGGTGAGCTTCCAACTAGGAACTGGAAGCACAAGGTTTCTTTCGGGAAAACTCAATCTCTTCTCAGAACCATGCAGGCAGTGACTAAAACCCCGGCAATAACAATGCTTTTCAGGTACAAAGGAGCGCCGCAAAAACGGAGCTTTCCAACTGGGCAAACAAGCCTTGTGCCATCAGTCTCCAAAGAGTAAGTTGGTACGCTGCATACACGCAGGACCAGAGCTTCCAGGTTCTAGGCAGTTTTCTGATACCGAAACGGGTGCTGAAGCAAGGTCTCTAGGAGTCTTGAAAAGCTTACTACCGTGAAACTAAAGCAGAACCGTGAAGAAGGCCTCATGGAGCTGCTCCACACCTCCCTTTTGGCAAGGCAAATCAGGGCCTTACTTCGAGGCTAGGACTCACGTTGACTTTCACTTGAGGTATAGAGCAGAGCAGGGTGAGCTTCCAACTAGGAACTGGAAGCACAAGGTTTCTTATGGGAAAATTCAATATCTTCCCAGAACCATGCAGGCAGTGACTAAAACCCCAGCAACAACAATGCTTTGCAGGTAGCTTCGAGGCCGCATGTACGGAGCTTTCCTAATGGGAAAACAAACCTTGTGCCATCATTCTCCAATTTCTAGGTTCATACGCAGCATACACGCAGGACCAGAGCTTCCTGGTTCTAAGCACTTTTCTGATACTGAAACGGGTGCTGAAGCAAAATCTCTAGGAGTCTTGGAAAGCTTACTACCGTTAAACTAAAGGAGAACAGTGATGAAGGCCTCATGGAGCTGCTGCACGCCTCCCGTTTTGCCAGGATAATCAGGGCCTTAATTCGAGGCTAGTGCTCCCCTTGACTTTCACTTTAGTTATAGAGCAGAGCAGGGTGAGCTACCAACTGGGAACTGGAAGCACAAGGTTTCTTACGGGAAAACTCAATGTCTTCCCAGAACCATGCAGGCAGTGACTAAAACCCCGGCAACAACAATGCTTTGCAGGTAGCTTCGAGGCCCCATGAACGGAGCTTTCCTAATGGGAAAACAAGCCTTGTGCCATCAGTCTCCAATTTCTAGGTTCATACGCAGCATACACGCAGGACCAGAGCTTCCTGGTTCTAAGCAGTTTTCTGATACCGAATCGGGTGCTGCAGCAAGGTCTCTAGGAGTCTTGGAAAGCTTACTACCGTTAAACTAAAGGAGAACAGTGATGAAGGCCTCATGGAGCTGCTGCACGCCTCCCGTTTTACCAGGATAATCAGGGCCTTACTTCGAGGTTAGTGCTCCCCTTGACTTTCATTTTAGTTATAGAGCAGAGCAGGGTGAGCTTCCAACTAGGAACTGAAAGCACAAGGTTTCTTAAGGGAAAACTCATTTTCTTTGCAGTAGCAGGCAGGCAGTGACTAAATCCCCGGGAACAACAATGCTTTGCAGGTAGATTCGAGGCCGCATGAACGGAGCTTTCCTAATGGGAAAAAAGCCTTGTGCCCTCAGTCTCCAATTTCTAGGTTCATACGCAGCATACACGCAGGAGCAGAGTTTCCTGGCTCTAAGCAGTTTTCTGATACCGAAACGGGTGCTTCAGCAAGGTTCCTAGGAGTCTTGGAAAGCTTACTACCGTGAAACTAAAGCAGAACAGCGATGAAGGCCTCATGGACCTGCTGCAGGCCTCCCGATTTGCAAGGATAATCAGGGCCTTACTTGGAGGTTAGTGCTCACGTTGACTTTCCCTTTGGGTATAGAGGAGAGCAGGGTGAGCTTCCAACTGGGGACTGGAAGCACAAGCTTTCTTTCGAGAAAACTCATTTTCTTCTCTAAGCCATGCAGGCAGTAACTAAAAGCCAGGTAACAACAGTGCTTTTCAGGTAGCTTCAAGACTGCATGAGTGAAGCTTTCAAAATTGGAAAACAATCTTTGTGCCATCAGTCTCCCATTTCCAGATTGACATGCAGCATAAGTGCATGGTGATGCTAACATGTCAAAAGAGATTCACGATACCCACTGGGGCTTTCCCTGATTCAGCTTTTTTCTATGACCGCTTTTTTGCGTGCAGCCAAGTGCCTAAACGAAGGATACGAGTGGGAGATTTAGGGGCCTGTGCCTCTTCCAAAGACCTGCAGAGTTACACCAAGAACTGTGCTTATAAAAGTACTTGGAAGGCAAGCCGACCACCTCCTTGCGGATGCGTGACTCTAAGTGTACAAGGTGAAAAGGGATTAGAAGAGAGGGTTTTTCTCAAGAGTTCAACTAGGGGAATGAGGTTACATCCATTTAATGGAAGACAGTCTAGAAGTGTGTTCCTGAATCCTGCGTAGTCAGGAGGTAAGCTGGCTCTCCCAAGGAAGAGTGCAGTGTGTTGCCTTTCTCTAGCCAACACTGAGGTGTTCCAAAAGGCCTACGGGGATGAAGTTGCTTACCTAGCCCTGTGCTTCCTGGCTCTACTCAGTATAATGGTAGCAAAGCGGGTGCTGAAACAAGGTCCCTAGGAGTCTTGAAAAGCTTACTATCATGAAACTAAAGCAGAACAGTGAAGAAGGCCTCATGGAGCTGCTCCACGCCTCCCTTTTGGCAAGGCAAATCAGGGCCTTACTTCGAGGCTAGGGCTCCCCTTGACTTTCACTTTAGATATAGAGCAGAGCAGGGTGAGCTTCCAACTAGGAACTGGAAGCACAAGGTTTCTTACGGGAAAACTCAATATCTTCTCAGAACCATAGCAGCAGCGCCTAAAACCCCGGCAACAACAATGCTTTTCAGCTATAAAGGAGGCTGCATGAACGGAGCTTTCATAATGGGCAAAACAGCTTTGTGCCAACAGTCTCCAAATAGTAAGTTGGTACGCAACATACACCCAGGACCAGAGCTTCCTGGCTCTAGGCAGTTTTCTGACACCGAAACGGGTGCTGAAGCAAGGTCTCTAGGAGTCTTGGAAAGCTTACTACCGTGAAACTAAAGCAGAACAGTGAAGACGGCCTCATGGAGCTGCTCCACGCCTCCCTTTTGGCAAGGCAAATCACGGCCTTACTTCGAGGCTAGGGCTCACGTTGACTTTCACTTTAGGTATAGAGCAGAGCAGGGTGAGCTTCCAACTAGGAACTGGAAGCACAAGGTTTCTTTCGGGAAAACTCAATCTCTTCTCAGAACCATGCAGGCAGTGACTAAAACCCCGGCAACAACAATGCTTTGCAGGTAGCTTCGAGGCCCCATGAACGGAGCTTTCCTAATGGGAAAACAAGCCTTGTGCCATCAGTCTCCAATTTCTAGGTTCATACGCAGCATACACGCAGGACCAGAGCTTCCTGGTTCTAAGCAGTTTTCTGATACCGAATCGGGTGCTGCAGCAAGGTCTCTAGGAGTCTTGGAAAGCTTACTACTGTTAAACTAAAGGAGAACAGTGATGAAGGCCTCATGGAGCTGCTGCACGCCTCCCGTTTTACCAGGATAATCAGGGCCTTACTTCGAGGTTAGTGCTCCCCTTGACTTTCATTTTAGTTATAGAGCAGAGCAGGGTGAGCTTCCAACTAGGAACTGAAAGCACAAGGTTTCTTAAGGGAAAACTCATTTTCTTTGCAGTAGCAGGCAGGCAGTGACTAAATCCCCGGGAACAACAATGCTTTGCAGGTAGATTCGAGGCCGCATGAACGGAGCTTTCCTAATGGGAAAAAAGCCTTGTGCCCTCAGTCTCCAATTTCTGGTTCATACGCAGCATACACGCAGGAGCAGAGCTTCCTGGCTCTAAGCAGTTTTCTGATACCGAAACGGGTGCTTCAGCAAGGTTCCTAGGAGTCTTGGAAAGCTTACTACCGTGAAACTAAAGCAGAACAGCGATGAAGGCCTCATGGACCTGCTGCAGGCCTCCCGATTTGCAAGGATAATCAGGGCCTTACTTGGAGGTTAGTGCTCACGTTGGCTTTCCCTTTGGGTATAGAGGAGAGCAGGGTGAGCTTCCAACTGGGGACTGGAAGCACAAGCTTTCTTTCGAGAAAACTCATTTTCTTCTCTAAGCCATGCAGGCAGTAACTAAAAGCCAGGTAACAACAGTGCTTTTCAGGTAGCTTCAAGACTGCATGAGTGAAACTTTCAAAATTGGAAAACAATCTTTGTGCCATCAGTCTCCCATTTCCAGATTGACATGCAGCATAAGTGCATGGTGATGCTAACATGTCAAAAGAGATTCACGATACCCACTGGGGCTTTCCCTGATTCAGCTTTTTTCTATGACCGCTTTTTTGCGTGCAGCCAAGTGCCTAAACGAAGGATACGAGTGGGAGATTTAGGGGCCTGTGCCTCTTCCAAAGACCTGCAGTGTTACACCAAGAACTGTGCTTAAAAATGTACTTGGAAGGCAAGCCGACCACCTCCTTGCGGATGCGTGACTCTAAGTGTACAAGGTGAAAAGGGATTAGAAGAGAGGGTTTTTCTCGAGTTCAACTAGGGGAATGAGGTTACATCCATTTAATGGAAGACAGTCTAGAAGTGTGTTCCTGAATCCTGCGTAGTCAGGAGGTAAGCTGGCTCTCCCAAGGAAGAGTGCAGTGTGTTGCCTTTCTCTAGCCAACACTGAGGTGTTCCAAAAGGCCTACGGGGCTGAAGTTGCTTACCTAGCCCTGTGCTTCCTGGCTCTACTCAGTATAATGGTAGCAAAGCGGGTGCTGAAACAAGGTCCCTAGGAGTCTTGAAAAGCTTACTACCATGAAACTAAAGCAGAACAGTGAAGAAGGCCTCATGGAGCTGCTGCAAGCCTCCCTTTTGGCAAGGCAAATCAGGGCCTTACTTCGAGGCTAGGACTCACGTTGACTTTCACTTGAGGTATAGAGCAGAGCAGGGTGAGCTTCCAACTAGGAACTGGAAGCACAAGGTTTCTTACGGGAAAACTCAATATCTTCTCAGAACCATAGCAGCAGCGCCTAAAACCCCGGCAACAACAATGCTTTTCAGGTACAAAGGAGCGCCGCAAAAACGGACCTTTCCAAATGGGCAAACAAGCCTTGTGCCATCAGTCTCCAAAGAGTAAGTTGGTACGCTGCATACACGCAGGACCAGAGCTTCCAGGTTCTAGGCAGTTTTCTGATACCGAAACGGGTGCTGAAGCAAGGTCTCTAGGAGTCTTGAAAAGCTTACTACCGTGAAACTAAAGCAGAACCGTGAAGAAGGCCTCATGGAGCTGCTCCACACCTCCCTTTTGGCAAGGCAAATCAGGGCCTTACTTCGAGGCTAGGACTCACGTTGACTTTCACTTGAGGTATAGAGCAGAGCAGGGTGAGCTTCCAACTAGGAACTGGAAGCACAAGGTTTCTTATGGGAAAATTCAATATCTTCCCACAACCATGCAGGCAGTGACTAAAACCCCAGCAACAACAATGCTTTGCAGGTAGCTTCGAGGCCGCATGTACGGAGCTTTCCTAATGGGAAAACAAGCCTTGTGCCATCATTCTCCAATTTCTAGGTTCATACGCAGCATACACGCAGGACCAGAGCTTCCTGGTTCTAAGCAGTTTTCTGATACTGAAACGGGTGCTGAAGCAAAATCTCTAGGAGTCTTGGAAAGCTTACTACCGTTAAACTAAAGGAGAACAGTGATGAAGGCCTCATGGAGCTGCTGCACGCCTCCCGTTTTGCCAGGATAATCAGGGCCTTAATTCGAGGCTAGTGCTCCCTTTGACTTTCACTTTAGATATAGAGCAGAGCAGGGTGAGCTTCCAACTAGGAACTGGAAGCACAAGGTTTCTTACGGGAAAACTCAATATCTTCTCAGAACCATACCAGCAGCGCCTAAAACCCCGGCAACAACAATGCTTTTCAGCTATAAAGGAGGCTGCATGAACGGAGCTTTCATAATGGGCAAAACAGCTTTGTGGCAACAGTCTCCAAATAGTAAGTTGGTACGCAACATACACGCAAGACCAGAGCTTCCTGGCTCTAGGCAGTTTTCTGACACCGAAACGGGTGCTGAAGCAAGGTCTCTAGGAGTCTTGGAAAGCTTACTACCGTGAAACTAAAGCAGAACAGTGAAGATGGCCTCATGGAGCTGCGCCACGCCTCCAACTAGGGACTGGAAGCACAAGCTTTCTTTCGAGAAAACTCATTTTCTTCTCTAAGCCATGCAGGCAGTAACTAAAAGCCAGGTAACAACAGTGCTTTTCAGGTAGCTTCAAGACTGCATGAGTGAAGCTTTCAAAATTGGAAAACAATCTTTGTGCCATCAGTCTCCCATTTCCAGATTGACATGCAGCATAAGTGCATGGTGATGCTAACATGTCAAAAGAGATTCACGATACCCACTGGGGCTTTCCCTGATTCAGCTTTTTTCTATGACCGCTTTTTTGCGTGCAGCCAAGTGCCTAAACGAAGGATACGAGTGGGAGATTTAGGGGCCTGTGCCTCTTCCAAAGACCTGCAGTGTTACACCAAGAACTGTGCTTAAAAATGTACTTGGAAGGCAAGCCGACCACCTCCTTGCGGATGCGTGACTCTAAGTGTACAAGGTGAAAAGGGATTAGAAGACAGGGTTTTTCTCGAGTTCAACTAGGGGAATGAGGTTACATCCATTTAATGGAAGACAGTCTAGAAGTGTGTTCCTGAATCCTGCGTAGTCAGGAGGTAAGCTGGCTCTCCCAAGGAAGAGTGCAGTGTGTTGCCTTTCTCTAGCCAACACTGAGGTGTTCCAAAAGGCCTACGGGGCTGAAGTTGCTTACCTAGCCCTGTGCTTCCTGGCTCTACTCAGTATAATGGTAGCAAAGCGGGTGCTGAAACAAGGTCCCTAGGAGTCTTGAAAGGCTTACTACCATGAAACTAAAGCAGAACAGTGAAGAAGGCCTCATGGAGCTGCTGCACGCCTCCCTTTTGGCAAGGCAAATCAGGGCCTTACTTCGAGGCTAGGACTCACGTTGACTTTCACTTGAGGTATAGAGCAGAGCAGGGTGAGCTTCCAACTAGGAACTGGAAGCACAAGGTTTCTTATGGGAAAATTCAATATCTTCCCAGAACCATGCAGGCAGTGACTAAAACCCCGGCAATAACAATGCTTTTCAGGTACAAAGGAGCGCCGCAAAAACGGACCTTTCCAAATGGGCAAACAAGCCTTGTGCCATCAGTCTCCAAAGAGTAAGTTGGTACGCTGCATACACGCAGGACCAGAGCTTCCAGGTTCTAGGCAGTTTTCTGATACCGAAACGGGTGCTGAAGCAAGGTCTCTAGGAGTCTTGAAAAGCTTACTACCGTGAAACTAAAGCAGAACCGTGAAGAAGGCCTCATGGAGCTGCTCCACACCTCCCTTTTGGCAAGGCAAATCAGGGCCTTACTTCGAGGCTAGGACTCACGTTGACTTTCACTTGAGGTATAGAGCAGAGCAGGGTGAGCTTCCAACTAGGAACTGGAAGCACAAGGTTTCTTATGGGAAAATTCAATATCTTCCCACAACCATGCAGGCAGTGACTAAAACCCCAGCAACAACAATGCTTTGCAGGTAGCTTCGAGGCCGCATGTACGGAGCTTTCCTAATGGGAAAACAAGCCTTGTGCCATCATTCTCCAATTTCTAGGTTCATACGCAGCATACACGCAGGACCAGAGCTTCCTGGTTCTAAGCAGTTTTCTGATACTGAAACGGGTGCTGAAGCAAAATCTCTAGGAGTCTTGGAAAGCTTACTACCGTTAAACTAAAGGAGAACAGTGATGAAGGCCTCATGGAGCTGCTGCACGCCTCCCGTTTTGCCAGGATAATCAGGGCCTTAATTCGAGGCTAGTGCTCCCTTTGACTTTCACTTTAGATATAGAGCAGAGCAGGGTGAGCTTCCAACTAGGAACTGGAAGCACAAGGTTTCTTACGGGAAAACTCAATATCTTCTCAGAACCATACCAGCAGCGCCTAAAACCCCGGCAACAACAATGCTTTTCAGCTATAAAGGAGGCTGCATGAACGGAGCTTTCATAATGGGCAAAACAGCTTTGTGGCAACAGTCTCCAAATAGTAAGTTGGTACGCAACATACACGCAAGACCAGAGCTTCCTGGCTCTAGGCAGTTTTCTGACACCGAAACGGGTGCTGAAGCAAGGTCTCTAGGAGTCTTGGAAAGCTTACTACCGTGAAACTAAAGCAGAACAGTGAAGATGGCCTCATGGAGCTGCGCCACGCCTCCAACTAGGGACTGGAAGCACAAGCTTTCTTTCGAGAAAACTCATTTTCTTCTCTAAGCCATGCAGGCAGTAACTAAAAGCCAGGTAACAACAGTGCTTTTCAGGTAGCTTCAAGACTGCATGAGTGAAGCTTTCAAAATTGGAAAACAATCTTTGTGCCATCAGTCTCCCATTTCCAGATTGACATGCAGCATAAGTGCATGGTGATGCTAACATGTCAAAAGAGATTCACGATACCCACTGGGGCTTTCCCTGATTCAGCTTTTTTCTATGACCGCTTTTTTGCGTGCAGCCAAGTGCCTAAACGAAGGATACGAGTGGGAGATTTAGGGGCCTGTGCCTCTTCCAAAGACCTGCAGTGTTACACCAAGAACTGTGCTTAAAAATGTACTTGGAAGGCAAGCCGACCACCTCCTTGCGGATGCGTGACTCTAAGTGTACAAGCTGAAAAGGGATTAGAAGACAGGGTTTTTCTCGAGTTCAACTAGGGGAATGAGGTTACATCCATTTAATGGAAGACAGTCTAGAAGTGTGTTCCTGAATCCTGCGTAGTCAGGAGGTAAGCTGGCTCTCCCAAGGAAGAGTGCAGTGTGTTGCCTTTCTCTAGCCAACACTGAGGTGTTCCAAAAGGCCTACGGGGCTGAAGTTGCTTACCTAGCCCTGTGCTTCCTGGCTCTACTCAGTATAATGGTAGCAAAGCGGGTGCTGAAACAAGGTCCCTAGGAGTCTTGAAAGGCTTACTACCATGAAACTAAAGCAGAACAGTGAAGAAGGCCTCATGGAGCTGCTGCACGCCTCCCTTTTGGCAAGGCAAATCAGGGCCTTACTTCGAGGCTAGGACTCACGTTGACTTTCACTTGAGGTATAGAGCAGAGCAGGGTGAGCTTCCAACTAGGAACTGGAAGCACAAGGTTTCTTATGGGAAAATTCAATATCTTCCCAGAACCATGCAGGCAGTGACTAAAACCCCGGCAATAACAATGCTTTTCAGGTACAAAGGAGCGCCGCAAAAACGGACCTTTCCAAATGGGCAAACAAGCCTTGTGCCATCAGTCTCCAAAGAGTAAGTTGGTACGCTGCATACACGCAGGACCAGAGCTTCCAGGTTCTAGGCAGTTTTCTGATACCGAAACGGGTGCTGAAGCAAGGTCTCTAGGAGTCTTGAAAAGCTTACTACCGTGAAACTAAAGCAGAACCGTGAAGAAGGCCTCATGGAGCTGCTCCACACCTCCCTTTTGGCAAGGCAAATCAGGGCCTTACTTCGAGGCTAGGACTCACGTTGACTTTCACTTGAGGTATAGAGCAGAGCAGGGTGAGCTTCCAACTAGGAACTGGAAGCACAAGGTTTCTTATGGGAAAATTCAATATCTTCCCACAACCATGCAGGCAGTGACTAAAACCCCAGCAACAACAATGCTTTGCAGGTAGCTTCGAGGCCGCATGTACGGAGCTTTCCTAATGGGAAAACAAGCCTTGTGCCATCATTCTCCAATTTCTAGGTTCATACGCAGCATACACGCAGGACCAGAGCTTCCTGGTTCTAAGCAGTTTTCTGATACTGAAACGGGTGCTGAAGCAAAATCTCTAGGAGTCTTGGAAAGCTTACTACCGTTAAACTAAAGGAGAACAGTGATGAAGGCCTCATGGAGCTGCTGCACGCCTCCCGTTTTGCCAGGATAATCAGGGCCTTAATTCGAGGCTAGTGCTCCCTTTGACTTTCACTTTAGATATAGAGCAGAGCAGGGTGAGCTTCCAACTAGGAACTGGAAGCACAAGGTTTCTTACGGGAAAACTCAATATCTTCTCAGAACCATACCAGCAGCGCCTAAAACCCCGGCAACAACAATGCTTTTCAGCTATAAAGGAGGCTGCATGAACGGAGCTTTCATAATGGGCAAAACAGCTTTGTGGCAACAGTCTCCAAATAGTAAGTTGGTACGCAACATACACGCAAGACCAGAGCTTCCTGGCTCTAGGCAGTTTTCTGACACCGAAACGGGTGCTGAAGCAAGGTCTCTAGGAGTCTTGGAAAGCTTACTACCGTGAAACTAAAGCAGAACAGTGAAGATGGCCTCATGGAGCTGCGCCACGCCTCCAACTAGGGACTGGAAGCACAAGCTTTCTTTCGAGAAAACTCATTTTCTTCTCTAAGCCATGCAGGCAGTAACTAAAAGCCAGGTAACAACAGTGCTTTTCAGGTAGCTTCAAGACTGCATGAGTGAAGCTTTCAAAATTGGAAAACAATCTTTGTGCCATCAGTCTCCCATTTCCAGATTGACATGCAGCATAAGTGCATGGTGATGCTAACATGTCAAAAGAGATTCACGATACCCACTGGGGCTTTCCCTGATTCAGCTTTTTTCTATGACCGCTTTTTTGCGTGCAGCCAAGTGCCTAAACGAAGGATACGAGTGGGAGATTTAGGGGCCTGTGCCTCTTCCAAAGACCTGCAGTGTTACACCAAGAACTGTGCTTAAAAATGTACTTGGAAGGCAAGCCGACCACCTCCTTGCGGATGCGTGACTCTAAGTGTACAAGGTGAAAAGGGATTAGAAGAGAGGGTTTTTCTCGAGTTCAACTAGGGGAATGAGGTTACATCCATTTAATGGAAGACAGTCTAGAAGTGTGTTCCTGAATCCTGCGTAGTCAGGAGGTAAGCTGGCTCTCCCAAGGAAGAGTGCAGTGTGTTGCCTTTCTCTAGCCAACACTGAGGTGTTCCAAAAGGCCTACGGGGCTGAAGTTGCTTACCTAGCCCTGTGCTTCCTGGCTCTACTCAGTATAATGGTAGCAAAGCGGGTGCTGAAACAAGGTCCCTAGGAGTCTTGAAAGGCTTACTACCATGAAACTAAAGCAGAACAGTGAAGAAGGCCTCATGGAGCTGCTGCACGCCTCCCTTTTGGCAAGGCAAATCAGGGCCTTACTTCGAGGCTAGGACTCACGTTGACTTTCACTTGAGGTATAGAGCAGAGCAGGGTGAGCTTCCAACTAGGAACTGGAAGCACAAGGTTTCTTATGGGAAAATTCAATATCTTCCCAGAACCATGCAGGCAGTGACTAAAACCCCGGCAATAACAATGCTTTTCAGGTACAAAGGAGCGCCGCAAAAACGGACCTTTCCAAATGGGCAAACAAGCCTTGTGCCATCAGTCTCCAAAGAGTAAGTTGGTACGCTGCATACACGCAGGACCAGAGCTTCCAGGTTCTAGGCAGTTTTCTGATACCGAAACGGGTGCTGAAGCAAGGTCTCTAGGAGTCTTGAAAAGCTTACTACCGTGAAACTAAAGCAGAACCGTGAAGAAGGCCTCATGGAGCTGCTCCACACCTCCCTTTTGGCAAGGCAAATCAGGGCCTTACTTCGAGGCTAGGACTCACGTTGACTTTCACTTGAGGTATAGAGCAGAGCAGGGTGAGCTTCCAACTAGGAACTGGAAGCACAAGGTTTCTTATGGGAAAATTCAATATCTTCCCACAACCATGCAGGCAGTGACTAAAACCCCAGCAACAACAATGCTTTGCAGGTAGCTTCGAGGCCGCATGTACGGAGCTTTCCTAATGGGAAAACAAGCCTTGTGCCATCATTCTCCAATTTCTAGGTTCATACGCAGCATACACGCAGGACCAGAGCTTCCTGGTTCTAAGCAGTTTTCTGATACTGAAACGGGTGCTGAAGCAAAATCTCTAGGAGTCTTGGAAAGCTTACTACCGTTAAACTAAAGGAGAACAGTGATGAAGGCCTCATGGAGCTGCTGCACGCCTCCCGTTTTGCCAGGATAATCAGGGCCTTAATTCGAGGCTAGTGCTCCCTTTGACTTTCACTTTAGATATAGAGCAGAGCAGGGTGAGCTTCCAACTAGGAACTGGAAGCACAAGGTTTCTTACGGGAAAACTCAATATCTTCTCAGAACCATACCAGCAGCGCCTAAAACCCCGGCAACAACAATGCTTTTCAGCTATAAAGGAGGCTGCATGAACGGAGCTTTCATAATGGGCAAAACAGCTTTGTGGCAACAGTCTCCAAATAGTAAGTTGGTACGCAACATACACGCAAGACCAGAGCTTCCTGGCTCTAGGCAGTTTTCTGACACCGAAACGGGTGCTGAAGCAAGGTCTCTAGGAGTCTTGGAAAGCTTACTACCGTGAAACTAAAGCAGAACAGTGAAGACGGCCTCATGGAGCTGCGCCACGCCTCCAACTAGGGACTGGAAGCACAAGCTTTCTTTCGAGAAAACTCATTTTCTTCTCTAAGCCATGCAGGCAGTAACTAAAAGCCAGGTAACAACAGTGCTTTTCAGGTAGCTTCAAGACTGCATGAGTGAAGCTTTCAAAATTGGAAAACAATCTTTGTGCCATCAGTCTCCCATTTCCAGATTGACATGCAGCATAAGTGCATGGTGATGCTAACAAGTCAAAAGAGATTCACGATACCCACTGGGGCTTTCCCTGATTCAACTTTTTTCTATGACCGCTTTTTTGCGTGCAGCCAAGTGCCTAAACGAAGGATACGAGTGGGAGATTTAGGGGCCTGTGCCTCTTCCAAAGACCTGCAGTGTTACACCAAGAACTGTGCTTAAAAATGTACTTGGAAGGCAAGCCGACCACCTCCTTGCGGATGCGTGACTCTAAGTGTACAAGGTGAAAAGGGATTAGAAGAGAGGGTTTTTCTCAAGAGTTCAACTAGGGGAATGAGGTTACATCCACTTAATGGAGGACAGTCTAGAAGTGTGTTCCTGAATCCTGCGTAGTCAGGAGGTAAGCTGGCTCTCCCAAGGAAGAGTGCAGTGTGTTGCCTTTCTCTAGCCAACACTGGGGTGTTCCAAAAGGCCTACGGGGCTGAAGTTGCTTACCTAGCCCTGTGCTTCCTGGCTCTACTCAGTATAATGGTAGCAAAGCGGGTGCTGAAACAAGGTCCCTAGGAGTCTTGAAAAGCTTACTACCGTGAAACTAAAGCAGAACAGTGAAGAAGGCCTCATGGAGCTGCTCCACGCCTCCCTTTTGGCAAGGCAAATCAGGGCCTTACTTCGAGGCTAGGGCTCCCCTTGACTTTCACTTTAGGTATAGAGCAGAGCAGGGTGAGCTTCCAACTAGGAACTGGAAGCACAAGGTTTCTTACGGGAAAACTCAATATCTTCTCAGAACCATACCAGCAGCGCCTAAAACCCCGGCAACAACAATGCTTTTCAGCTATAAAGGAGGCTGCATGAACGGAGCTTTCGTAATGGGCAAAACAGCTTTGTGCCAACAGTCTCCAAATAGTAAGTTGGTACGCAACATACACCCAGGACCAGAGCTTCCTGGCTCTAGGCAGTTTTCTGACACCGAAACGGGTGCTGAAGCAAGGTCTCTAGGAGTCTTGGAAAGCTTACTACCGTGAAACTAAAGCAGAACAGTGAAGACGGCCTCATGGAGCTGCTCCACGCCTCCCTTTTGGCAAGGCAAATCTGGGCCTTACTTCGAAGCTAAGGCTCCCCTTGACTTTCACTTTAGGTATAGAGCAGAGCAGGGTGAGCTTCCAACTAGGAACTGGAAGCACAAGGTTTCTTTCGGGAAAACTCAATCTCTTCTCAGAACCATGCAGGCAGTGACTAAAACCCCGGCAATAACAATGCTTTTCAGGTATAAAGGAGGCCGCAAAAACGGACCTTTCCAAATGGGCAAACAAGCCTTGTGCCATCAATCTCCAAAGAGTAAGTTGGTAGGCAGCATACACGCAGGACCAGAGCTTCCTGGTTCTAGGCAGTTTTCTGATACCGAAACGGGTGCTGAAGCAAGGTCTCTAGGAGTCTTGAAAAGCTTACTACCGTGAAACTAAAGCAGAACCGTGAAGAAGGCCTCATGGAGCTGTTCCACGCCTCTTATTTGGCAAGGCAAATCAGGGCCTTACTTCGAGGCTAGTGCTCTCCTTGACTTTCACTTTAGTTATAGAGCAGAGCAGGGTGAGCTTCCAACTAGGAACTGGAAGCAGAAGGTTTCTTACGGAAAACTCAATGTCTTCCCAGAACCATGCAGGCAGTGACTAAAACCCCAGCAACAACAATGCTTTGCAGGTAGCTTCGAGGCCCCATGAACGGAGCTTTCCTAATGGGAAAACAAGCCTTGTGCCATCAGTCTCCAATTTCTAGGTTCATACGCAGCATACACCCAGGACCAGAGCTTCCTGGTTCTAAGCAGTTTTCTGATACCGAATCGGGTGCTGCAGCAAGGTCTCTAGGAGTCTTGGAAAGCTTACTACCGTTAAACTAAAGGAGAACAGTGATGAAGGCCTCATGGAGCTGCTGCACGCCTCCCGTTTTACCAGGATAATCAGGGCCTTACTTCGAGGTTAGTGCTCCCCTTGACTTTCATTTTAGTTATAGAGCAGAGCAGGGTGAGCTTCCAACTAGGAACTGAAAGCACAAGTTTTCTTAAGGGAAAACTCATTTTCTTTGCAGTAGCAGGCAGGCAGTGACTAAATCCCCGGGAACAACAATGCTTTGCAGGTAGATTCGAGGCCGCATGAACGGAGCTTTCCTAATGGGAAAAAAGCCTTGTGCCCTCAGTCTCCAATTTCTAGGTTCATACGCAGCATACACGCAGGAGCAGAGTTTCCTGGCTCTAAGCAGTTTTCTGATACCGAAACGGGTGCTTCAGCAAGGTTCCTAGGAGTCTTGGAAAGCTTACTACCGTGAAACTAAAGCAGAACAGCGATGAAGGCCTCATGGACCTGCTGCAGGCCTCCCGATTTGCAAGGATAATCAGGGCCTTACTTGGAGGTTAGTGCTCACGTTGACTTTCCCTTTGGGTATAGAGGAGAGCAGGGTGAGCTTCCAACTGGGGACTGGAAGCACAAACTTTCTTTCGAGAAAACTCATTTTCTTCTCTAAGCCATGCAGGCAGTAACTAAAAGCCAGGTAACAACAGTGCTTTTCAGGTAGCTTCAAGACTGCATGAGTGAAGCTTTCAAAATTGGAAAACAATCTTTGTGCCATCAGTCTCCCATTTCCAGATTGACATGCAGCATAAGTGCATGGTGATGCTAACAAGTCAAAAGAGATTCACGATACCCACTGGGGCTTTCCCTGATTCAACTTTTTTCTATGACCGCTTTTTTGCGTGCAGCCAAGTGCCTAAACGAAGGATACGAGTGGGAGATTTAGGGGCCTGTGCCTCTTCCAAAGACCTGCAGTGTTACACCAAGAACTGTGCTTAAAAATGTACTTGGAAGGCAAGCCGACCACCTCCTTGCGGATGCGTGACTCTAAGTGTACAAGGTGAAAAGGGATTAGAAGAGAGGGTTTTTCTCAAGAGTTCAACTAGGGGAATGAGGTTACATCCACTTAATGGAGGACAGTCTAGAAGTGTGTTCCTGAATCCTGCGTAGTCAGGAGGTAAGCTGGCTCTCCCAAGGAAGAGTGCAGTGTGTTGCCTTTCTCTAGCCAACACTGGGGTGTTCCAAAAGGCCAACGGGGCTGAAGTTGCTTACCTAGCCCTGTGCTTCCTGGCTCTACTCAGTATAATGGTAGCAAAGCGGGTGCTGAAACAAGGTCCCTAGGAGTCTTGAAAAGCTTACTACCGTGAAACTAAAGCAGAACAGTGAAGAAGGCCTCATGGAGCTGCTCCACGCCTCCCTTTTGGCAAGGCAAATCAGGGCCTTACTTCGAGGCTAGGGCTCCCCTTGACTTTCACTTTAGGTATAGAGCAGAGCAGGGTGAGCTTCCAACTAGGAACTGGAAGCACAAGGTTTCTTACGGGAAAACTCAATATCTTCTCAGAACCATACCAGCAGGGCCTAAAACCCCGGCAACAACAATGCTTTTCAGCTATAAAGGAGGCTGCATGAACGGAGCTTTCATAATGGGCAAAACAGCTTTGTGCCAACAGTCTCCAAATAGTAAGTTGGTACGCAACATACACCCAGGACCAGAGCTTCCTGGCTCTAGGCAGTTTTCTGACACCGAAACGGGTGCTGAAGCAAGGTCTCTAGGAGTCTTGGAAAGCTTACTACCGTGAAACTAAAGCAGAACAGTGAAGACGGCCTCATGGAGCTGCTCCACGCCTCCCTTTTGGCAAGGCAAATCTGGGCCTTACTTCGAAGCTAAGGCTTCCCTTGACTTTCACTTTAGGTATAGAGCAGAGCAGGGTGAGCTTCCAACTAGGAACTGGAAGCACAAGGTTTCTTTCGGGAAAACTCAATCTCTTCTCAGAACCATGCAGGCAGTGACTAAAACCCCGGCAATAACAATGCTTTTCAGGTATAAAGGAGGCCGCAAAAACGGAGCTTTCCAAATGGGCAAACAAGCCTTGTGCCATCAATCTCCAAAGAGTAAGTTGGTAGGCAGCATACACGCACGACCAGAGCTTCCTGGTTCTAGGCAGTTTTCTGATACCGAAACGGGTGCTGAAGCAAGGTCTCTAGGAGTCTTGAAAAGCTTACTACCGTGAAACTAAAGCAGAACCGTGAAGAAGGCCTCATGGAGCTGTTCCACGCCTCTTATTTGGCAAGGCAAATCAGGGCCTTACTTCGAGGCTAGTGCTCTCCTTGACTTTCACTTTAGTTATAGAGCAGAGCAGGGTGAGCTTCCAACTAGGAACTGGAAGCAGAAGGTTTCTTACGGAAAACTCAATGTCTTCCCAGAACCATGCAGGCAGTGACTAAAACCCCAGCAACAACAATGCTTTGCAGGTAGCTTCGAGGCCCCATGAACGGAGCTTTCCTAATGGGAAAACAAGCCTTGTGCCATCAGTCTCCAATTTCTAGGTTCATACGCAGCATACACGCAGGACCAGAGCTTCCTGGTTCTAAGCAGTTTTCTGATACCGAATCGGGTGCTGCAGCAAGGTCTCTAGGAGTCTTGGAAAGCTTACTACCGTTAAACTAAAGGAGAACAGTGATGAAGGCCTCATGGAGCTGCTGCACGCCTCCCGTTTTACCAGGATAATCAGGGCCTTACTTCGAGGTTAGTGCTCCCCTTGACTTTCATTTTAGTTATAGAGCAGAGCAGGGTGAGCTTCCAACTAGGAACTGAAAGCACAAGGTTTCTTAAGGGAAAACTCATTTTCTTTGCAGTAGCAGGCAGGCAGTGACTAAATCCCCGGGAACAACAATGCTTTGCAGGTAGATTCGAGGCCGCATGAACGGAGCTTTCCTAATGGGAAAAAAGCCTTGTGCCCTCAGTCTCCAATTTCTAGGTTCATACGCAGCATACACGCAGGAGCAGAGTTTCCTGGCTCTAAGCAGTTTTCTGATACCGAAACGGGTGCTTCAGCAAGGTTCCTAGGAGTCTTGGAAAGCTTACTACCGTGAAACTAAAGCAGAACAGCGATGAAGGCCTCATGGACCTGCTGCAGGCCTCCCGATTTGCAAGGATAATCAGGGCCTTACTTGGAGGTTAGTGCTCACGTTGACTTTCCCTTTGGGTGTAGAGGAGAGCAGGGTGAGCTTCCAACTGGGGACTGGAAGCACAAGCTTTCTTTCGAGAAAACTCATTTTCTTCTCTAAGCCATGCAGGCAGTAACTAAAAGCCAGGTAACAACAGTGCTTTTCAGGTAGCTTCAAGACTGCATGAGTGAAGCTTTCAAAATTGGAAAACAATCTTTCTGCCATCAGTCTCCCATTTCCAGATTGACATGCAGCATAAGTGCATGCTGATGCTAACATGTCAAAAGAGATTCACGATACCCACTGGGGCTTTCCCTGATTCAGCTTTTTTCTATGACCGCTTTTTTGCGTGCAGCCAAGTGCCTAAACGAAGGATACGAGTGGGAGATTTAGGGGCCTGTGCCTCTTCCAAAGACCTGCAGAGTTACACCAAGAACTGTGCTTATAAATGTACTTGGAAGGCAAGCCGACCACCTCCTTGCGGATGCGTGACTCTAAGTGTACAAGGTGAAAAGGGATTAGAAGAGAGGGTTTTTCTCAAGAGTTCAACTAGGGGAATGAGGTTACATCCATTTAATGGAAGACAGTCTAGAAGTGTGTTCCTGAATCCTGCGTAGTCAGGAGGTAAGCTGGCTCTCCCAAGGAAGAGTGCAGTGTTTTGCCTTTCTCTAGCCAACACTGAGGTGTTCCAAAAGGCCTACGGGGCTGAAGTTGCTTACCTAGCCCTGTGCTTCCTGGCTCTACTCAGTATAATGGTAGCAAAGCGGGTGCTGAAACAAGGTCCCTAGGAGTCTTGAAAAGCTTACTACCATGAAACTAAAGCAGAACAGTGAAGAAGGCCTCATGGAGCTGCTGCACGCCTCCCTTTTGGCAAGGCAAATCAGGGCCTTACTTCGAGGCTAGGGCTCCCCTTGACTTTCACTTTAGATATAGAGCAGAGCAGGGTGAGCTTCCAACTAGGAACTGGAAGCACAAGGTTTCTTACGGGAAAACTCAATATCTTCTCAGAACCATACCAGCAGCGCCTAAAACCCCGGCAACAACAATGCTTTTCAGCTATAAAGGAGGCTGCATGAACGGAGCTTTCATAATGGGCAAAACAGCTTTGTGCCAACAGTCTCCAAATAGTAAGTTGGTACGCAACATACACCCAGGACCAGAGCTTCCTGGCTCTAGGCAGTTTTCTGACACTGAAACGAGTTCTGAAGCAAGGTCTCTAGGAGTCTTGGAAAGCTTACTACCGTGAAACTAAAGCAGAACAGTGAAGACGGCCTCATGGAGCTGCTCCACGCCTCCCTTTGGCAAGGCAAATCACGGCCTTACTTCGAGGCTAGGGCTCACGTTGACTTTCACTTTAGGTATAGAGCAGAGCAGGGTGAGCTTCCAACTAGGAACTGGTAGCACAAGGTTTCTTTCGGGAAAACTCAATCTCTTCTCAGAACCATGCAGGCAGTGACTAAAACCCCGGCAACAACAATGCTTTGCAGGTAGCTTCGAGGCCCCATGAACGGAGCTTTCCTAATGGGAAAACAAGCCTTGTGCCATCAGTCTCCAATTTCTAGGTTCATACGCAGCATACACGCAGGACCAGAGCTTCCTGGTTCTAGGCAGTTTTCTGATACCGAATCGGGTGCTGCAGCAAGGTCTCTAGGAGTCTTGGAAAGCTTACTACTGTTAAACTAAAGGAGAACAGTGATGAAGGCCTCATGGAGCTGCTGCACGCCTCCCGTTTTACCAGGATAATCAGGGCCTTACTTCGAGGTTAGTGCTCCCCTTGACTTTCATTTTAGTTATAGAGCAGAGCAGGGTGAGCTTCCAACTAGGAACTGAAAGCACAAGGTTTCTTAAGGGAAAACTCATTTTCTTTGCAGTAGCAGGCAGGCAGTGACTAAATCCCCGGGAACAACAATGCTTTGCAGGTAGATTCGAGGCCGCATGAACGGAGCTTTCCTAATGGGAAAAAAGCCTTGTGCCCTCAGTCTCCAATTTCTAGGTTCATACGCAGCATACACGCAGGAGCAGAGTTTCCTGGCTCTAAGCAGTTTTCTGATACCGAAACGGGTGCTTCAGCAAGGTTCCTAGGAGTCTTGGAAAGCTTACTACCGTGAAACTAAAGCAGAACAGCGATGAAGGCCTCATGGACCTGCTGCAGGCCTCCCGATTTGCAAGGATAATCAGGGCCTTACTTGGAGGTTAGTGCTCACGTTGACTTTCCCTTTGGGTATAGAGGAGAGCAGGGTGAGCTTCCAACTGGGGACTGGAAGCACAAGCTTTCTTTCGAGAAAACTCATTTTCTTCTCTAAGCCATGCAGGCAGTAACTAAAAGCCAGGTAACAACAGTGCTTTTCAGGTAGCTTCAAGACTGCATGAGTGAAGCTTTCAAAATTGGAAAACAATCTTTGTGCCATCAGTCTCCCATTTCCAGATTGACATGCAGCATAAGTGCATGGTGATGCTAACATGTCAAAAGAGATTCACGATACCCACTGGGGCTTTCCCTGATTCAGCTTTTTTCTATGACCGCTTTTTTGCGTGCAGCCAAGTGCCTAAACGAAGGATACGAGTGGGAGATTTAGGGGCCTGTGCCTCTTCCAAAGACCTGCAGTGTTACACCAAGAACTGTGCTTAAAAATGTACTTGGAAGGCAAGCCGACCACCTCCTTGCGGATGCGTGACTCTAAGTGTACAAGGTGAAAAGGGATTAGAAGAGAGGGTTTTTCTCAAGAGTTCAACTAGGGGAATGAGGTTACATCCATTTAATGGAGGACAGTCTAGAAGTGTGTTCCTGAATCCTGCGTAGTCAGGAGGTAAGCTGGCTCTCCCAAGGAAGAGTGCAGTGTGTTGCCTTTCTCTAGCCAACACTGGGGTGTTCCAAAAGGCCTACGGGGCTGAAGTTGCTTACCTAGCCCTGTGCTTCCTGGCTCTACTCAGTATAATGGTAGCAAAGCGGGTGCTGAAACAAGGTCCCTAGGAGTCTTGAAAAGCTTACTACCATGAAACTAAAGCAGAACAGTGAAGAAGGCCTCATGGAGCTGCTCCACGCCTCCCTTTTGGCAAGGCAAATCAGGGCCTTACTTCGAGGCTAGGGCTCCCCTTGACTTTCACTTGAGGTATAGAGCAGAGCAGGGTGAGCTTCCAACTAGGAACTGGAAGCACAAGGTTTCTTACGGGAAAACTCAATATCTTCTCAGAACCATAGCAGCAGCGCCTAAAACCCCGGCAACAACAATGCTTTTCAGCTATAAAGGAGGCTGCATGAACGGAGCTTTCATAATGGGCAAAACAGCTTTGTGCCAACAGTCTCCAAATAGTAAGTTGGTACGCAACATACACCCAGGACCAGAGCTTCCTGGCTCTAGGCAGTTTTCTGACACCGAAACGGGTGCTGAAGCAAGGTCTCTAGGAGTCTTGGAAAGCTTACTACCGTGAAACTAAAGCAGAACAGTGAAGACGGCCTCATGGAGCTGCTCCACGCCTCCCTTTTGGCAAGGCAAATCTGGGCCTTACTTCGAAGCTAAGGCTCCCCTTGACTTTCACTTTAGGTATAGAGCAGAGCAGGGTGAGCTTCCAACTAGGAACTGGAAGCACAAGGTTTCTTTCGGGAAAACTCAATCTCTTCTCAGAACCATGCAGGCAGTGACTAAAACCCCGGCAATAACAATGCTTTTCAGGTATAAAGGAGGCCGCAAAAACGGACCTTTCCAAATGGGCAAACAAGCCTTGTGCCATCAATCTCCAAAGAGTAAGTTGGTAGGCAGCATACACGCAGGACCAGAGCTTCCTGGTTCTAGGCAGTTTTCTGATACCGAAACGGGTGCTGAAGCAAGGTCTCTAGGAGTCTTGAAAAGCTTACTACCGTGAAACTAAAGCAGAACCGTGAAGAAGGCCTCATGGAGCTGCTCCACACCTCCCTTTTGGCAAGGCAAATCAGGGCCTTACTTCGAGGCTAGTGCTCTCCTTGACTTTCACTTTAGTTATAGAGCAGAGCAGGGTGAGCTTCCAACTAGGAACTGGAAGCAGAAGGTTTCTTACGGAAAACTCAATATCTTCCCAGAACCATGCAGGCAGTGACTAAAACCCCAGCAACAACAATGCTTTGCAGGTAGCTTCGAGGCCCCATGAACGGAGCTTTCCTAATGGGAAAACAAGCCTTGTGCCATCAGTCTCCAATTTCTAGGTTGCTACGCAGCATACACGCAGGACCAGAGCTTCCTGGCTCTAAGCAGTTTTCTGATACTGAAACGGGTGCTGAAGCAAAGTCTCTAGGAGTCTTGCAAAGCTTACTACCGTTAAACTAAAGGAGAACAGTGATGAAGGCCTCATGGAGCTGCTGCACGCCTCCCGTTTTGCCAGGATAATCAGGGCCTTAATTCGAGGCTAGTGCTCCCCTTGACTTTCACTTTAGTTATAGAGCAGAGCAGGGTGAGCTTCCAACTAGGAACTGGAAGCACAAGGTTTCTTACGGGAAAACTCAATGTCTTCCCAGAACCATGCAGGCAGTGACTAAAACCCCGGCAACAACAATGCTTTGCAGGTAGCTTCGAGGCCCCATGAACGGAGCTTTCCTAATGGGAAAACAAGCCTTGTGCCATCAGTCTCCAATTTCTAGGTTCATACGCAGCATACACGCAGGACCAGAGCTTCCTGGTTCTAAGCAGTTTTCTGATACCGAATCGGGTGCTGCAGCTAGGTCTCTAGGAGTCTTGGAAAGCTTACTACCGTTAAACTAAAGGAGAACAGTGATGAAGGCCTCATGGAGCTGCTGCACGCCTCCCGTTTTGCCAGGATAATCAGGGCCTTACTTCGAGGCTAGTGCTCCTCTTGACTTTCACTTTAGTTATAGAGCAGAGCAGGGTGAGCTTCCAACTAGGAACTGAAAGCACAAGGTTTCTTAAGGGAAAACTCATTTTCTTTGCAGAAGCAGGCAGGCAGTGACTAAATCCCCGGGAACAACAATGCTTTGCAGGTAGATTCGAGGCCGCATGAACGGAGCTTTCCTAATGGGAAAAAAGCCTTGTGCCCTCAGTCTCCAATTTCTAGGTTCATACGCAGCATACACGCAGGAGCAGAGCTTCCTGGCTCTAAGCAGTTTTCTGATACCGAAACGGGTGCTTCAGCAAGGTTCCTAGGAGTCTTGGAAAGCTTACTACCGTGAAACTAAAGCAGAACAGCGATGAAGGCCTCATGGACCTGCTGCAGGCCTCCCGATTTGCAAGGATAATCAGGGCCTTACTTGGAGGTTAGTGCTCACGTTGACTTTCCCTTTGGGTATAGAGGAGAGCAGGGTGAGCTTCCAACTGGGGACTGGAAGCACAAGCTTTCTTTCGAGAAAACTCATTTTCTTCTCTAAGCCATGCAGGCAGTAACTAAAAGCAAGGTAACAACAGTGCTTTTCAGGTAGCTTCAAGACTGCATGAGTGAAGCTTTCAAAATTGGAAAACAATCTTTGTGCCATCAGTCTCCCATTTCCAGATTGACATGCAGCATAAGTGCATGGTGATGCTAACATGTCAAAAGAGATTCACGATACCCACTGGGGCTTTCCCTGATTCAACTTTTTTCTATGACCGCTTTTTTGCGTGCAGCCAAGTGCCTAAACGAAGGATACGAGTGGGAGATTTAGGGGCCTGTGCCTCTTCCAAAGACCTGCAGTGTTACACCAAGAACTGTGCTTAAAAATGTACTTGGAAGGCAAGCCGACCACCTCCTTGCGGATGCGTGACTCTAAGTGTAAAAGGTGAAAAGGGATTAGAAGAGAGGGTTTTTCTCAAGAGTTCAACTAGGGGAATGAGGTTACATCCATTTAATGGAGGACAGTCTAGAAGTGTGTTCCTGAATCCTGCGTAGTCAGGAGGTAAGCTGGCTCTCCCAAGGAAGAGTGCAGTGTGTTGCCTTTCTCTAGCCAACACTGGGGTGTTCCAAAAGGCCTACGGGGCTGAAGTTGCTTACCTAGCCCTGTGCTTCCTGGCTCTACTCAGTATAATGGTAGCAAAGCGGGTGCTGAAACAAGGTCCCTAGGAGTCTTGAAAAGCTTACTACCGTGAAACTAAAGCAGAACAGTGAAGAAGGCCTCATGGAGCTGCTCCACGCCTCCCTTTTGGCAAGGCAAATCAGGGCCTTACTTCGAGGCTAGGGCTCCCCTTGACTTTCACTTTAGGTATAGAGCAGAGCAGGGTGAGCTTCCAACTAGGAACTGGAAGCACAAGGTTTCTTACGGGAAAACTCAATATCTTCTCAGAACCATAGCAGCAGCGCCTAAAACCCCGGCAACAACAATGCTTTTCAGCTATAAAGGAGGCTGCATGAACGGAGCTTTCTTAATGGGCAAAACAGCTTTGTGCCAACAGTCTCCAAATAGTAAGTTGGTACGCAACATACACCCAGGACCAGAGCTTCCTGGCTCTAGGCAGTTTTCTGACACCGAAACGGGTGCTGAAGCAAGGTCTCTAGGAGTCTTGGAAAGCTTACTACCGTGAAACTAAAGCAGAACAGTGAAGACGGCCTCATGGAGCTGCTCCACGCCTCCCTTTTGGCAAGGCAAATCTGGGCCTTACTTCGAAGCTAAGGCTCCCCTTGACTTTCACTTTAGGTATAGAGCAGAGCAGGGTGAGCTTCCAACTAGGAACTGGAAGCACAAGGTTTCTTTCGGGAAAACTCAATCTCTTCTCAGAACCATGCAGGCAGTGACTAAAACCCCGGCAATAACAATGCTTTTCAGGTATAAAGGAGGCCGCAAAAACGGACCTTTCCAAATGGGCAAACAAGCCTTGTGCCATCAATCTCCAAAGAGTAAGTTGGTAGGCAGCATACACGCAGGACCAGAGCTTCCTGGTTCTAGGCAGTTTTCTGATACCGAAACGGGTGCTGAAGCAAGGTCTCTAGGAGTCTTGAAAAGCTTACTACCGTGAAACTAAAGCAGAACCGTGAAGAAGGCCTCATGGAGCTGCTCCACACCTCCCTTTTGGCAAGGCAAATCAGGGCCTTACTTCGAGGCTAGTGCTCTCCTTGACTTTCACTTTAGTTATAGAGCAGAGCAGGGTGAGCTTCCAACTAGGAACTGGAAGCAGAAGGTTTCTTACGGAAAACTCAATATCTTCCCAGAACCATGCAGGCAGTGACTAAAACCCCAGCAACAACAATGCTTTGCAGGTAGCTTCGAGGCCCCATGAACGGAGCTTTCCTAATGGGAAAACAAGCCTTGTGCCATCAGTCTCCAATTTCTAGGTTGCTACGCAGCATACACGCAGGACCAGAGCTTCCTGGCTCTAAGCAGTTTTCTGATACTGAAACGGGTGCTGAAGCAAAGTCTCTAGGAGTCTTGCAAAGCTTACTACCGTTAAACTAAAGAACAGTGATGAAGGCCTCATGGAGCTGCTGCACGCCTCCCGTTTTGCCAGGATAATCAGGGCCTTACTTCGAGGCTAGTGCTCCCCTTGACTTTCACTTTAGTTATAGAGCAGAGCAGGGTGAGCTTCCAACTAGGAACTGGAAGCACAAGGTTTCTTACGGGAAAACTCAATGTCTTCCCAGAACCATGCAGGCAGTGACTAAAACCCCGGCAACAACAATGCTTTGCAGGTAGCTTCGAGGCCGCATGTACGGAGCTTTCCTAATGGGAAAACAAGCCTTGTGCCATCATTCTCCAATTTCTAGGTTCATACGCAGCATACACGCAGGACCAGAGCTTCCTGGTTCTAAGCAGTTTTCTGATACTGAAACGGGTGCTGAAGCAAAATCTCTAGGAGTCTTGGAAAGCTTACTACCGTTAAACTAAAGGAGAACAGTGATGAAGGCCTCATGGAGCTGCTGCAGGCCTCCCGATTTGCAAGGATAATCAGGGCCTTACTTGGAGGTTAGTGCTCACGTTGACTTTCCCTTTGGGTATAGAGGAGAGCAGGGTGAGCTTCCAACTGGGGACTGGAAGCACAAGCTTTCTTTCGAGAAAACTCATTTTCTTCTCTAAGCCATGCAGGCAGTAACTAAAAGCAAGGTAACAACAGTGCTTTTCAGGTAGCTTCAAGACTGCATGAGTGAAGCTTTCAAAATTGGAAAACAATCTTTGTGCCATCAGTCTCCCATTTCCAGATTGACATGCAGCATAAGTGCATGGTGATGCTAACATGTCAAAAGAGATTCACGATACCCACTGGGGCTTTCCCTGATTCAACTTTTTTCTATGACCGCTTTTTTGCGTGCAGCCAAGTGCCTAAACGAAGGATACGAGTGGGAGATTTAGGGGCCTGTGCCTCTTCCAAAGACCTGCAGTGTTACACCAAGAACTGTGCTTAAAAATGTACTTGGAAGGCAAGCCGACCACCTCCTTGCGGATGCGTGACTCTAAGTGTAAAAGGTGAAAAGGGATTAGAAGAGAGGGTTTTTCTCAAGAGTTCAACTAGGGGAATGAGGTTACATCCATTTAATGGAGGACAGTCTAGAAGTGTGTTCCTGAATCCTGCGTAGTCAGGAGGTAAGCTGGCTCTCCCAAGGAAGAGTGCAGTGTGTTGCCTTTCTCTAGCCAACACTGGGGTGTTCCAAAAGGCCTACGGGGCTGAAGTTGCTTACCTAGCCCTGTGCTTCCTGGCTCTACTCAGTATAATGGTAGCAAAGCGGGTGCTGAAACAAGGTCCCTAGGAGTCTTGAAAAGCTTACTACCGTGAAACTAAAGCAGAACAGTGAAGAAGGCCTCATGGAGCTGCTCCACGCCTCCCTTTTGGCAAGGCAAATCAGGGCCTTACTTCGAGGCTAGGGCTCCCCTTGACTTTCACTTTAGGTATAGAGCAGAGCAGGGTGAGCTTCCAACTAGGAACTGGAAGCACAAGGTTTCTTACGGGAAAACTCAATATCTTCTCAGAACCATAGCAGCAGCGCCTAAAACCCCGGCAACAACAATGCTTTTCAGCTATAAAGGAGGCTGCATGAACGGAGCTTTCTTAATGGGCAAAACAGCTTTGTGCCAACAGTCTCCAAATAGTAAGTTGGTACGCAACATACACCCAGGACCAGAGCTTCCTGGCTCTAGGCAGTTTTCTGACACCGAAACGGGTGCTGAAGCAAGGTCTCTAGGAGTCTTGGAAAGCTTACTACCGTGAAACTAAAGCAGAACAGTGAAGACGGCCTCATGGAGCTGCTCCACGCCTCCCTTTTGGCAAGGCAAATCTGGGCCTTACTTCGAAGCTAAGGCTCCCCTTGACTTTCACTTTAGGTATAGAGCAGAGCAGGGTGAGCTTCCAACTAGGAACTGGAAGCACAAGGTTTCTTTCGGGAAAACTCAATCTCTTCTCAGAACCATGCAGGCAGTGACTAAAACCCCGGCAATAACAATGCTTTTCAGGTATAAAGGAGGCCGCAAAAACGGACCTTTCCAAATGGGCAAACAAGCCTTGTGCCATCAATCTCCAAAGAGTAAGTTGGTAGGCAGCATACACGCAGGACCAGAGCTTCCTGGTTCTAGGCAGTTTTCTGATACCGAAACGGGTGCTGAAGCAAGGTCTCTAGGAGTCTTGAAAAGCTTACTACCGTGAAACTAAAGCAGAACCGTGAAGAAGGCCTCATGGAGCTGCTCCACACCTCCCTTTTGGCAAGGCAAATCAGGGCCTTACTTCGAGGCTAGTGCTCTCCTTGACTTTCACTTTAGTTATAGAGCAGAGCAGGGTGAGCTTCCAACTAGGAACTGGAAGCAGAAGGTTTCTTACGGAAAACTCAATATCTTCCCAGAACCATGCAGGCAGTGACTAAAACCCCAGCAACAACAATGCTTTGCAGGTAGCTTCGAGGCCCCATGAACGGAGCTTTCCTAATGGGAAAACAAGCCTTGTGCCATCAGTCTCCAATTTCTAGGTTGCTACGCAGCATACACGCAGGACCAGAGCTTCCTGGCTCTAAGCAGTTTTCTGATACTGAAACGGGTGCTGAAGCAAAGTCTCTAGGAGTCTTGCAAAGCTTACTACCGTTAAACTAAAGGAGAACAGTGATGAAGGCCTCATGGAGCTGCTGCACGCCTCCCGTTTTGCCAGGATAATCAGGGCCTTAATTCGAGGCTAGTGCTCCCCTTGACTTTCACTTTAGTTATAGAGCAGAGCAGGGTGAGCTTCCAACTAGGAACTGGAAGCACAAGGTTTCTTACGGGAAAACTCAATGTCTTCCCAGAACCATGCAGGCAGTGACTAAAACCCCGGCAACAACAATGCTTTGCAGGTAGCTTCGAGGCCCCATGAACGGAGCTTTCCTAATGGGAAAACAAGCCTTGTGCCATCAGTCTCCAATTTCTAGGTTCATACGCAGCATACACGCAGGACCAGAGCTTCCTGGTTCTAAGCAGTTTTCTGATACCGAATCGGGTGCTGAAGCAAAGTCTCTAGGAGTCTTGCAAAGCTTACTACCGTTAAACTAAAGGAGAACAGTGATGAAGGCCTCATGGAGCTGCTGCACGCCTCCCGTTTTGCCAGGATAATCAGGGCCTTACTTCGAGGCTAGTGCTCCTCTTGACTTTCACTTTAGTTATAGAGCAGAGCAGGGTGAGCTTCCAACTAGGAACTGAAAGCACAAGGTTTCTTAAGGGAAAACTCATTTTCTTTGCAGAAGCAGGCAGGCAGTGACTAAATCCCCGGGAACAACAATGCTTTGCAGGTAGATTCGAGGCCGCATGAACGGAGCTTTCCTAATGGGAAAAAAGCCTTGTGCCCTCAGTCTCCAATTTCTAGGTTCATACGCAGCATACACGCAGGAGCAGAGCTTCCTGGCTCTAAGCAGTTTTCTGATACCGAAACGGGTGCTTCAGCAAGGTTCCTAGGAGTCTTGGAAAGCTTACTACCGTGAAACTAAAGCAGAACAGCGATGAAGGCCTCATGGACCTGCTGCAGGCCTCCCGATTTGCAAGGATAATCAGGGCCTTACTTGGAGGTTAGTGCTCACGTTGACTTTCCCTTTGGGTATAGAGGAGAGCAGGGTGAGCTTCCAACTGGGGACTGGAAGCACAAGCTTTCTTTCGAGAAAACTCATTTTCTTCTCTAAGCCATGCAGGCAGTAACTAAAAGCAAGGTAACAACAGTGCTTTTCAGGTAGCTTCAAGACTGCATGAGTGAAGCTTTCAAAATTGGAAAACAATCTTTGTGCCATCAGTCTCCCATTTCCAGATTGACATGCAGCATAAGTGCATGGTGATGCTAACATGTCAAAAGAGATTCACGATACCCACTGGGGCTTTCCCTGATTCAACTTTTTTCTATGACCGCTTTTTTGCGTGCAGCCAAGTGCCTAAACGAAGGATACGAGTGGGAGATTTAGGGGCCTGTGCCTCTTCCAAAGACCTGCAGTGTTACACCAAGAACTGTGCTTAAAAATGTACTTGGAAGGCAAGCCGACCACCTCCTTGCGGATGCGTGACTCTAAGTGTAAAAGGTGAAAAGGGATTAGAAGAGAGGGTTTTTCTCAAGAGTTCAACTAGGGGAATGAGGTTACATCCATTTAATGGAGGACAGTCTAGAAGTGTGTTCCTGAATCCTGCGTAGTCAGGAGGTAAGCTGGCTCTCCCAAGGAAGAGTGCAGTGTGTTGCCTTTCTCTAGCCAACACTGGGGTGTTCCAAAAGGCCTACGGGGCTGAAGTTGCTTACCTAGCCCTGTGCTTCCTGGCTCTACTCAGTATAATGGTAGCAAAGCGGGTGCTGAAACAAGGTCCCTAGGAGTCTTGAAAAGCTTACTACCGTGAAACTAAAGCAGAACAGTGAAGAAGGCCTCATGGAGCTGCTCCACGCCTCCCTTTTGGCAAGGCAAATCAGGGCCTTACTTCGAGGCTAGGGCTCCCCTTGACTTTCACTTTAGGTATAGAGCAGAGCAGGGTGAGCTTCCAACTAGGAACTGGAAGCACAAGGTTTCTTACGGGAAAACTCAATATCTTCTCAGAACCATAGCAGCAGCGCCTAAAACCCCGGCAACAACAATGCTTTTCAGCTATAAAGGAGGCTGCATGAACGGAGCTTTCTTAATGGGCAAAACAGCTTTGTGCCAACAGTCTCCAAATAGTAAGTTGGTACGCAACATACACCCAGGACCAGAGCTTCCTGGCTCTAGGCAGTTTTCTGACACCGAAACGGGTGCTGAAGCAAGGTCTCTAGGAGTCTTGGAAAGCTTACTACCGTGAAACTAAAGCAGAACAGTGAAGACGGCCTCATGGAGCTGCTCCACGCCTCCCTTTTGGCAAGGCAAATCTGGGCCTTACTTCGAAGCTAAGGCTCCCCTTGACTTTCACTTTAGGTATAGAGCAGAGCAGGGTGAGCTTCCAACTAGGAACTGGAAGCACAAGGTTTCTTTCGGGAAAACTCAATCTCTTCTCAGAACCATGCAGGCAGTGACTAAAACCCCGGCAATAACAATGCTTTTCAGGTATAAAGGAGGCCGCAAAAACGGACCTTTCCAAATGGGCAAACAAGCCTTGTGCCATCAATCTCCAAAGAGTAAGTTGGTAGGCAGCATACACGCAGGACCAGAGCTTCCTGGTTCTAGGCAGTTTTCTGATACCGAAACGGGTGCTGAAGCAAGGTCTCTAGGAGTCTTGAAAAGCTTACTACCGTGAAACTAAAGCAGAACCGTGAAGAAGGCCTCATGGAGCTGCTCCACACCTCCCTTTTGGCAAGGCAAATCAGGGCCTTACTTCGAGGCTAGTGCTCTCCTTGACTTTCACTTTAGTTATAGAGCAGAGCAGGGTGAGCTTCCAACTAGGAACTGGAAGCACAAGGTTTCTTACGGAAAACTCAATATCTTCCCAGAACCATGCAGGCAGTGACTAAAACCCCAGCAACAACAATGCTTTGCAGGTAGCTTCGAGGCCCCATGAACGGAGCTTTCCTAATGGGAAAACAAGCCTTGTGCCATCAGTCTCCAATTTCTAGGTTGCTACGCAGCATACACGCAGGACCAGAGCTTCCTGGCTCTAAGCAGTTTTCTGATACTGAAACGGGTGCTGAAGCAAAGTCTCTAGGAGTCTTGCAAAGCTTACTACCGTTAAACTAAAGGAGAACAGTGATGAAGGCCTCATGGAGCTGCTGCACGCCTCCCGTTTTGCCAGGATAATCAGGGCCTTAATTCGAGGCTAGTGCTCCCCTTGACTTTCACTTTAGTTATAGAGCAGAGCAGGGTGAGCTTCCAACTAGGAACTGGAAGCACAAGGTTTCTTACGGGAAAACTCAATGTCTTCCCAGAACCATGCAGGCAGTGACTAAAACCCCGGCAACAACAATGCTTTGCAGGTAGCTTCGAGGCCCCATGAACGGAGCTTTCCTAATGGGAAAACAAGCCTTGTGCCATCAGTCTCCAATTTCTAGGTTCATACGCAGCATACACGCAGGACCAGAGCTTCCTGGTTCTAAGCAGTTTTCTGATACCGAATCGGGTGCTGAAGCAAAGTCTCTAGGAGTCTTGCAAAGCTTACTACCGTTAAACTAAAGGAGAACAGTGATGAAGGCCTCATGGAGCTGCTGCACGCCTCCCGTTTTGCCAGGATAATCAGGGCCTTACTTCGAGGCTAGTGCTCCTCTTGACTTTCACTTTAGTTATAGAGCAGAGCAGGGTGAGCTTCCAACTAGGAACTGAAAGCACAAGGTTTCTTAAGGGAAAACTCATTTTCTTTGCAGAAGCAGGCAGGCAGTGACTAAATCCCCGGGAACAACAATGCTTTGCAGGTAGATTCGAGGCCGCATGAACGGAGCTTTCCTAATGGGAAAAAAGCCTTGTGCCCTCAGTCTCCAATTTCTAGGTTCATACGCAGCATACACGCAGGAGCAGAGCTTCCTGGCTCTAAGCAGTTTTCTGATACCGAAACGGGTGCTTCAGCAAGGTTCCTAGGAGTCTTGGAAAGCTTACTACCGTGAAACTAAAGCAGAACAGCGATGAAGGCCTCATGGACCTGCTGCAGGCCTCCCGATTTGCAAGGATAATCAGGGCCTTACTTGGAGGTTAGTGCTCACGTTGACTTTCCCTTTGGGTATAGAGGAGAGCAGGGTGAGCTTCCAACTGGGGACTGGAAGCACAAGCTTTCTTTCGAGAAAACTCATTTTCTTCTCTAAGCCATGCAGGCAGTAACTAAAAGCAAGGTAACAACAGTGCTTTTCAGGTAGCTTCAAGACTGCATGAGTGAAGCTTTCAAAATTGGAAAACAATCTTTGTGCCATCAGTCTCCCATTTCCAGATTGACATGCAGCATAAGTGCATGGTGATGCTAACATGTCAAAAGAGATTCACGATACCCACTGGGGCTTTCCCTGATTCAACTTTTTTCTATGACCGCTTTTTTGCGTGCAGCCAAGTGCCTAAACGAAGGATACGAGTGGGAGATTTAGGGGCCTGTGCCTCTTCCAAAGACCTGCAGTGTTACACCAAGAACTGTGCTTAAAAATGTACTTGGAAGGCAAGCCGACCACCTCCTTGCGGATGCGTGACTCTAAGTGTAAAAGGTGAAAAGGGATTAGAAGAGAGGGTTTTTCTCAAGAGTTCAACTAGGGGAATGAGGTTACATCCATTTAATGGAGGACAGTCTAGAAGTGTGTTCCTGAATCCTGCGTAGTCAGGAGGTAAGCTGGCTCTCCCAAGGAAGAGTGCAGTGTGTTGCCTTTCTCTAGCCAACACTGGGGTGTTCCAAAAGGCCTACGGGGCTGAAGTTGCTTACCTAGCCCTGTGCTTCCTGGCTCTACTCAGTATAATGGTAGCAAAGCGGGTGCTGAAACAAGGTCCCTAGGAGTCTTGAAAAGCTTACTACCGTGAAACTAAAGCAGAACAGTGAAGAAGGCCTCATGGAGCTGCTCCACGCCTCCCTTTTGGCAAGGCAAATCAGGGCCTTACTTCGAGGCTAGGGCTCCCCTTGACTTTCACTTTAGGTATAGAGCAGAGCAGGGTGAGCTTCCAACTAGGAACTGGAAGCACAAGGTTTCTTACGGGAAAACTCAATATCTTCTCAGAACCATAGCAGCAGCGCCTAAAACCCCGGCAACAACAATGCTTTTCAGCTATAAAGGAGGCTGCATGAACGGAGCTTTCTTAATGGGCAAAACAGCTTTGTGCCAACAGTCTCCAAATAGTAAGTTGGTACGCAACATACACCCAGGACCAGAGCTTCCTGGCTCTAGGCAGTTTTCTGACACCGAAACGGGTGCTGAAGCAAGGTCTCTAGGAGTCTTGGAAAGCTTACTACCGTGAAACTAAAGCAGAACAGTGAAGACGGCCTCATGGAGCTGCTCCACGCCTCCCTTTTGGCAAGGCAAATCTGGGCCTTACTTCGAAGCTAAGGCTCCCCTTGACTTTCACTTTAGGTATAGAGCAGAGCAGGGTGAGCTTCCAACTAGGAACTGGAAGCACAAGGTTTCTTTCGGGAAAACTCAATCTCTTCTCAGAACCATGCAGGCAGTGACTAAAACCCCGGCAATAACAATGCTTTTCAGGTATAAAGGAGGCCGCAAAAACGGACCTTTCCAAATGGGCAAACAAGCCTTGTGCCATCAATCTCCAAAGAGTAAGTTGGTAGGCAGCATACACGCAGGACCAGAGCTTCCTGGTTCTAGGCAGTTTTCTGATACCGAAACGGGTGCTGAAGCAAGGTCTCTAGGAGTCTTGAAAAGCTTACTACCGTGAAACTAAAGCAGAACCGTGAAGAAGGCCTCATGGAGCTGCTCCACACCTCCCTTTTGGCAAGGCAAATCAGGGCCTTACTTCGAGGCTAGTGCTCTCCTTGACTTTCACTTTAGTTATAGAGCAGAGCAGGGTGAGCTTCCAACTAGGAACTGGAAGCAGAAGGTTTCTTACGGAAAACTCAATATCTTCCCAGAACCATGCAGGCAGTGACTAAAACCCCAGCAACAACAATGCTTTGCAGGTAGCTTCGAGGCCCCATGAACGGAGCTTTCCTAATGGGAAAACAAGCCTTGTGCCATCAGTCTCCAATTTCTAGGTTGCTACGCAGCATACACGCAGGACCAGAGCTTCCTGGCTCTAAGCAGTTTTCTGATACTGAAACGGGTGCTGAAGCAAAGTCTCTAGGAGTCTTGCAAAGCTTACTACCGTTAAACTAAAGGAGAACAGTGATGAAGGCCTCATGGAGCTGCTGCACGCCTCCCGTTTTGCCAGGATAATCAGGGCCTTACTTCGAGGCTAGTGCTCCCCTTGACTTTCACTTTAGTTATAGAGCAGAGCAGGGTGAGCTTCCAACTAGGAACTGGAAGCACAAGGTTTCTTACGGGAAAACTCAATGTCTTCCCAGAACCATGCAGGCAGTGACTAAAACCCCGGCAACAACAATGCTTTGCAGGTAGCTTCGAGGCCGCATGTACGGAGCTTTCCTAATGGGAAAACAAGCCTTGTGCCATCATTCTCCAATTTCTAGGTTCATACGCAGCATACACGCAGGACCAGAGCTTCCTGGTTCTAAGCAGTTTTCTGATACTGAAACGGGTGCTGAAGCAAAATCTCTAGGAGTCTTGGAAAGCTTACTACCGTTAAACTAAAGGAGAACAGTGATGAAGGCCTCATGGAGCTGCTGCAGGCCTCCCGATTTGCAAGGATAATCAGGGCCTTACTTGGAGGTTAGTGCTCACGTTGACTTTCCCTTTGGGTATAGAGGAGAGCAGGGTGAGCTTCCAACTGGGGACTGGAAGCACAAGCTTTCTTTCGAGAAAACTCATTTTCTTCTCTAAGCCATGCAGGCAGTAACTAAAAGCAAGGTAACAACAGTGCTTTTCAGGTAGCTTCAAGACTGCATGAGTGAAGCTTTCAAAATTGGAAAACAATCTTTGTGCCATCAGTCTCCCATTTCCAGATTGACATGCAGCATAAGTGCATGGTGATGCTAACATGTCAAAAGAGATTCACGATACCCACTGGGGCTTTCCCTGATTCAACTTTTTTCTATGACCGCTTTTTTGCGTGCAGCCAAGTGCCTAAACGAAGGATACGAGTGGGAGATTTAGGGGCCTGTGCCTCTTCCAAAGACCTGCAGTGTTACACCAAGAACTGTGCTTAAAAATGTACTTGGAAGGCAAGCCGACCACCTCCTTGCGGATGCGTGACTCTAAGTGTAAAAGGTGAAAAGGGATTAGAAGAGAGGGTTTTTCTCAAGAGTTCAACTAGGGGAATGAGGTTACATCCATTTAATGGAGGACAGTCTAGAAGTGTGTTCCTGAATCCTGCGTAGTCAGGAGGTAAGCTGGCTCTCCCAAGGAAGAGTGCAGTGTGTTGCCTTTCTCTAGCCAACACTGGGGTGTTCCAAAAGGCCTACGGGGCTGAAGTTGCTTACCTAGCCCTGTGCTTCCTGGCTCTACTCAGTATAATGGTAGCAAAGCGGGTGCTGAAACAAGGTCCCTAGGAGTCTTGAAAAGCTTACTACCGTGAAACTAAAGCAGAACAGTGAAGAAGGCCTCATGGAGCTGCTCCACGCCTCCCTTTTGGCAAGGCAAATCAGGGCCTTACTTCGAGGCTAGGGCTCCCCTTGACTTTCACTTTAGGTATAGAGCAGAGCAGGGTGAGCTTCCAACTAGGAACTGGAAGCACAAGGTTTCTTACGGGAAAACTCAATATCTTCTCAGAACCATAGCAGCAGCGCCTAAAACCCCGGCAACAACAATGCTTTTCAGCTATAAAGGAGGCTGCATGAACGGAGCTTTCATAATGGGCAAAACAGCTTTGTGCCAACAGTCTCCAAATAGTAAGTTGGTACGCAACATACACCCAGGACCAGAGCTTCCTGGCTCTAGGCAGTTTTCTGACACCGAAACGGGTGCTGAAGCAAGGTCTCTAGGAGTCTTGGAAAGCTTACTACCGTGAAACTAAAGCAGAACAGTGAAGACGGCCTCATGGAGCTGCTCCACGCCTCCCTTTTGGCAAGGCAAATCTGGGCCTTACTTCGAAGCTAAGGCTCCCCTTGACTTTCACTTTAGGTATAGAGCAGAGCAGGGTGAGCTTCCAACTAGGAACTGGAAGCACAAGGTTTCTTTCGGGAAAACTCAATCTCTTCTCAGAACCATGCAGGCAGTGACTAAAACCCCGGCAATAACAATGCTTTTCAGGTATAAAGGAGGCCGCAAAAACGGACCTTTCCAAATGGGCAAACAAGCCTTGTGCCATCAATCTCCAAAGAGTAAGTTGGTAGGCAGCATACACGCAGGACCAGAGCTTCCTGGTTCTAGGCAGTTTTCTGATACCGAAACGGGTGCTGAAGCAAGGTCTCTAGGAGTCTTGAAAAGCTTACTACCGTGAAACTAAAGCAGAACCGTGAAGAAGGCCTCATGGAGCTGCTCCACACCTCCCTTTTGGCAAGGCAAATCAGGGCCTTACTTCGAGGCTAGTGCTCTCCTTGACTTTCACTTTAGTTATAGAGCAGAGCAGGGTGAGCTTCCAACTAGGAACTGGAAGCAGAAGGTTTCTTACGGAAAACTCAATATCTTCCCAGAACCATGCAGGCAGTGACTAAAACCCCAGCAACAACAATGCTTTGCAGGTAGCTTCGAGGCCCCATGAACGGAGCTTTCCTAATGGGAAAACAAGCCTTGTGCCATCAGTCTCCAATTTCTAGGTTGCTACGCAGCATACACGCAGGACCAGAGCTTCCTGGCTCTAAGCAGTTTTCTGATACTGAAACGGGTGCTGAAGCAAAGTCTCTAGGAGTCTTGCAAAGCTTACTACCGTTAAACTAAAGGAGAACAGTGATGAAGGCCTCATGGAGCTGCTGCACGCCTCCCGTTTTGCCAGGATAATCAGGGCCTTACTTCGAGGCTAGTGCTCCCCTTGACTTTCACTTTAGTTATAGAGCAGAGCAGGGTGAGCTTCCAACTAGGAACTGGAAGCACAAGGTTTCTTACGGGAAAACTCAATGTCTTCCCAGAACCATGCAGGCAGTGACTAAAACCCCGGCAACAACAATGCTTTGCAGGTAGCTTCGAGGCCCCATGAACGGAGCTTTCCTAATGGGAAAACAAGCCTTGTGCCATCAGTCTCCAATTTCTAGGTTCATACGCAGCATACACGCAGGACCAGAGCTTCCTGGTTCTAAGCAGTTTTCTGATACCGAATCGGGTGCTGCAGCTAGGTCTCTAGGAGTCTTGGAAAGCTTACTACCGTTAAACTAAAGGAGAACAGTGATGAAGGCCTCATGGAGCTGCTGCACGCCTCCCGTTTTGCCAGGATAATCAGGGCCTTACTTCGAGGCTAGTGCTCCTCTTGACTTTCACTTTAGTTATAGAGCAGAGCAGGGTGAGCTTCCAACTAGGAACTGAAAGCACAAGGTTTCTTAAGGGAAAACTCATTTTCTTTGCAGAAGCAGGCAGGCAGTGACTAAATCCCCGGGAACAACAATGCTTTGCAGGTAGATTCGAGGCCGCATGAACGGAGCTTTCCTAATGGGAAAAAAGCCTTGTGCCCTCAGTCTCCAATTTCTAGGTTCATACGCAGCATACACGCAGGAGCAGAGCTTCCTGGCTCTAAGCAGTTTTCTGATACCGAAACGGGTGCTTCAGCAAGGTTCCTAGGAGTCTTGGAAAGCTTACTACCGTGAAACTAAAGCAGAACAGCGATGAAGGCCTCATGGACCTGCTGCAGGCCTCCCGATTTGCAAGGATAATCAGGGCCTTACTTGGAGGTTAGTGCTCACGTTGACTTTCCCTTTGGGTATAGAGGAGAGCAGGGTGAGCTTCCAACTGGGGACTGGAAGCACAAGCTTTCTTTCGAGAAAACTCATTTTCTTCTCTAAGCCATGCAGGCAGTAACTAAAAGCAAGGTAACAACAGTGCTTTTCAGGTAGCTTCAAGACTGCATGAGTGAAGCTTTCAAAATTGGAAAACAATCTTTGTGCCATCAGTCTCCCATTTCCAGATTGACATGCAGCATAAGTGCATGGTGATGCTAACATGTCAAAAGAGATTCACGATACCCACTGGGGCTTTCCCTGATTCAACTTTTTTCTATGACCGCTTTTTTGCGTGCAGCCAAGTGCCTAAACGAAGGATACGAGTGGGAGATTTAGGGGCCTGTGCCTCTTCCAAAGACCTGCAGTGTTACACCAAGAACTGTGCTTAAAAATGTACTTGGAAGGCAAGCCGACCACCTCCTTGCGGATGCGTGACTCTAAGTGTAAAAGGTGAAAAGGGATTAGAAGAGAGGGTTTTTCTCAAGAGTTCAACTAGGGGAATGAGGTTACATCCATTTAATGGAGGACAGTCTAGAAGTGTGTTCCTGAATCCTGCGTAGTCAGGAGGTAAGCTGGCTCTCCCAAGGAAGAGTGCAGTGTGTTGCCTTTCTCTAGCCAACACTGGGGTGTTCCAAAAGGCCTACGGGGCTGAAGTTGCTTACCTAGCCCTGTGCTTCCTGGCTCTACTCAGTATAATGGTAGCAAAGCGGGTGCTGAAACAAGGTCCCTAGGAGTCTTGAAAAGCTTACTACCGTGAAACTAAAGCAGAACAGTGAAGAAGGCCTCATGGAGCTGCTCCACGCCTCCCTTTTGGCAAGGCAAATCAGGGCCTTACTTCGAGGCTAGGGCTCCCCTTGACTTTCACTTTAGGTATAGAGCAGAGCAGGGTGAGCTTCCAACTAGGAACTGGAAGCACAAGGTTTCTTACGGGAAAACTCAATATCTTCTCAGAACCATAGCAGCAGCGCCTAAAACCCCGGCAACAACAATGCTTTTCAGCTATAAAGGAGGCTGCATGAACGGAGCTTTCTTAATGGGCAAAACAGCTTTGTGCCAACAGTCTCCAAATAGTAAGTTGGTACGCAACATACACCCAGGACCAGAGCTTCCTGGCTCTAGGCAGTTTTCTGACACCGAAACGGGTGCTGAAGCAAGGTCTCTAGGAGTCTTGGAAAGCTTACTACCGTGAAACTAAAGCAGAACAGTGAAGACGGCCTCATGGAGCTGCTCCACGCCTCCCTTTTGGCAAGGCAAATCTGGGCCTTACTTCGAAGCTAAGGCTCCCCTTGACTTTCACTTTAGGTATAGAGCAGAGCAGGGTGAGCTTCCAACTAGGAACTGGAAGCACAAGGTTTCTTTCGGGAAAACTCAATCTCTTCTCAGAACCATGCAGGCAGTGACTAAAACCCCGGCAATAACAATGCTTTTCAGGTATAAAGGAGGCCGCAAAAACGGACCTTTCCAAATGGGCAAACAAGCCTTGTGCCATCAATCTCCAAAGAGTAAGTTGGTAGGCAGCATACACGCAGGACCAGAGCTTCCTGGTTCTAGGCAGTTTTCTGATACCGAAACGGGTGCTGAAGCAAGGTCTCTAGGAGTCTTGAAAAGCTTACTACCGTGAAACTAAAGCAGAACCGTGAAGAAGGCCTCATGGAGCTGCTCCACACCTCCCTTTTGGCAAGGCAAATCAGGGCCTTACTTCGAGGCTAGTGCTCTCCTTGACTTTCACTTTAGTTATAGAGCAGAGCAGGGTGAGCTTCCAACTAGGAACTGGAAGCAGAAGGTTTCTTACGGAAAACTCAATATCTTCCCAGAACCATGCAGGCAGTGACTAAAACCCCAGCAACAACAATGCTTTGCAGGTAGCTTCGAGGCCCCATGAACGGAGCTTTCCTAATGGGAAAACAAGCCTTGTGCCATCAGTCTCCAATTTCTAGGTTGCTACGCAGCATACACGCAGGACCAGAGCTTCCTGGCTCTAAGCAGTTTTCTGATACTGAAACGGGTGCTGAAGCAAAGTCTCTAGGAGTCTTGCAAAGCTTACTACCGTTAAACTAAAGGAGAACAGTGATGAAGGCCTCATGGAGCTGCTGCACGCCTCCCGTTTTGCCAGGATAATCAGGGCCTTACTTCGAGGCTAGTGCTCCTCTTGACTTTCACTTTAGTTATAGAGCAGAGCAGGGTGAGCTTCCAACTAGGAACTGAAAGCACAAGGTTTCTTAAGGGAAAACTCATTTTCTTTGCAGAAGCAGGCAGGCAGTGACTAAATCCCCGGGAACAACAATGCTTTGCAGGTAGATTCGAGGCCGCATGAACGGAGCTTTCCTAATGGGAAAAAAGCCTTGTGCCCTCAGTCTCCAATTTCTAGGTTCATACGCAGCATACACGCAGGAGCAGAGCTTCCTGGCTCTAAGCAGTTTTCTGATACCGAAACGGGTGCTTCAGCAAGGTTCCTAGGAGTCTTGGAAAGCTTACTACCGTGAAACTAAAGCAGAACAGCGATGAAGGCCTCATGGACCTGCTGCAGGCCTCCCGATTTGCAAGGATAATCAGGGCCTTACTTGGAGGTTAGTGCTCACGTTGACTTTCCCTTTGGGTATAGAGGAGAGCAGGGTGAGCTTCCAACTGGGGACTGGAAGCACAAGCTTTCTTTCGAGAAAACTCATTTTCTTCTCTAAGCCATGCAGGCAGTAACTAAAAGCAAGGTAACAACAGTGCTTTTCAGGTAGCTTCAAGACTGCATGAGTGAAGCTTTCAAAATTGGAAAACAATCTTTGTGCCATCAGTCTCCCATTTCCAGATTGACATGCAGCATAAGTGCATGGTGATGCTAACATGTCAAAAGAGATTCACGATACCCACTGGGGCTTTCCCTGATTCAACTTTTTTCTATGACCGCTTTTTTGCGTGCAGCCAAGTGCCTAAACGAAGGATACGAGTGGGAGATTTAGGGGCCTGTGCCTCTTCCAAAGACCTGCAGTGTTACACCAAGAACTGTGCTTAAAAATGTACTTGGAAGGCAAGCCGACCACCTCCTTGCGGATGCGTGACTCTAAGTGTAAAAGGTGAAAAGGGATTAGAAGAGAGGGTTTTTCTCAAGAGTTCAACTAGGGGAATGAGGTTACATCCATTTAATGGAGGACAGTCTAGAAGTGTGTTCCTGAATCCTGCGTAGTCAGGAGGTAAGCTGGCTCTCCCAAGGAAGAGTGCAGTGTGTTGCCTTTCTCTAGCCAACACTGGGGTGTTCCAAAAGGCCTACGGGGCTGAAGTTGCTTACCTAGCCCTGTGCTTCCTGGCTCTACTCAGTATAATGGTAGCAAAGCGGGTGCTGAAACAAGGTCCCTAGGAGTCTTGAAAAGCTTACTACCGTGAAACTAAAGCAGAACAGTGAAGAAGGCCTCATGGAGCTGCTCCACGCCTCCCTTTTGGCAAGGCAAATCAGGGCCTTACTTCGAGGCTAGGGCTCCCCTTGACTTTCACTTTAGGTATAGAGCAGAGCAGGGTGAGCTTCCAACTAGGAACTGGAAGCACAAGGTTTCTTACGGGAAAACTCAATATCTTCTCAGAACCATAGCAGCAGCGCCTAAAACCCCGGCAACAACAATGCTTTTCAGCTATAAAGGAGGCTGCATGAACGGAGCTTTCTTAATGGGCAAAACAGCTTTGTGCCAACAGTCTCCAAATAGTAAGTTGGTACGCAACATACACCCAGGACCAGAGCTTCCTGGCTCTAGGCAGTTTTCTGACACCGAAACGGGTGCTGAAGCAAGGTCTCTAGGAGTCTTGGAAAGCTTACTACCGTGAAACTAAAGCAGAACAGTGAAGACGGCCTCATGGAGCTGCTCCACGCCTCCCTTTTGGCAAGGCAAATCTGGGCCTTACTTCGAAGCTAAGGCTCCCCTTGACTTTCACTTTAGGTATAGAGCAGAGCAGGGTGAGCTTCCAACTAGGAACTGGAAGCACAAGGTTTCTTTCGGGAAAACTCAATCTCTTCTCAGAACCATGCAGGCAGTGACTAAAACCCCGGCAATAACAATGCTTTTCAGGTATAAAGGAGGCCGCAAAAACGGACCTTTCCAAATGGGCAAACAAGCCTTGTGCCATCAATCTCCAAAGAGTAAGTTGGTAGGCAGCATACACGCAGGACCAGAGCTTCCTGGTTCTAGGCAGTTTTCTGATACCGAAACGGGTGCTGAAGCAAGGTCTCTAGGAGTCTTGAAAAGCTTACTACCGTGAAACTAAAGCAGAACCGTGAAGAAGGCCTCATGGAGCTGCTCCACACCTCCCTTTTGGCAAGGCAAATCAGGGCCTTACTTCGAGGCTAGTGCTCTCCTTGACTTTCACTTTAGTTATAGAGCAGAGCAGGGTGAGCTTCCAACTAGGAACTGGAAGCAGAAGGTTTCTTACGGAAAACTCAATATCTTCCCAGAACCATGCAGGCAGTGACTAAAACCCCAGCAACAACAATGCTTTGCAGGTAGCTTCGAGGCCCCATGAACGGAGCTTTCCTAATGGGAAAACAAGCCTTGTGCCATCAGTCTCCAATTTCTAGGTTGCTACGCAGCATACACGCAGGACCAGAGCTTCCTGGCTCTAAGCAGTTTTCTGATACTGAAACGGGTGCTGAAGCAAAGTCTCTAGGAGTCTTGCAAAGCTTACTACCGTTAAACTAAAGGAGAACAGTGATGAAGGCCTCATGGAGCTGCTGCACGCCTCCCGTTTTGCCAGGATAATCAGGGCCTTACTTCGAGGCTAGTGCTCCCCTTGACTTTCACTTTAGTTATAGAGCAGAGCAGGGTGAGCTTCCAACTAGGAACTGGAAGCACAAGGTTTCTTACGGGAAAACTCAATGTCTTCCCAGAACCATGCAGGCAGTGACTAAAACCCCGGCAACAACAATGCTTTGCAGGTAGCTTCGAGGCCCCATGAACGGAGCTTTCCTAATGGGAAAACAAGCCTTGTGCCATCAGTCTCCAATTTCTAGGTTCATACGCAGCATACACGCAGGACCAGAGCTTCCTGGTTCTAAGCAGTTTTCTGATACCGAATCGGGTGCTGCAGCTAGGTCTCTAGGAGTCTTGGAAAGCTTACTACCGTTAAACTAAAGGAGAACAGTGATGAAGGCCTCATGGAGCTGCTGCACGCCTCCCGTTTTGCCAGGATAATCAGGGCCTTACTTCGAGGCTAGTGCTCCTCTTGACTTTCACTTTAGTTATAGAGCAGAGCAGGGTGAGCTTCCAACTAGGAACTGAAAGCACAAGGTTTCTTAAGGGAAAACTCATTTTCTTTGCAGAAGCAGGCAGGCAGTGACTAAATCCCCGGGAACAACAATGCTTTGCAGGTAGATTCGAGGCCGCATGAACGGAGCTTTCCTAATGGGAAAAAAGCCTTGTGCCCTCAGTCTCCAATTTCTAGGTTCATACGCAGCATACACGCAGGAGCAGAGCTTCCTGGCTCTAAGCAGTTTTCTGATACCGAAACGGGTGCTTCAGCAAGGTTCCTAGGAGTCTTGGAAAGCTTACTACCGTGAAACTAAAGCAGAACAGCGATGAAGGCCTCATGGACCTGCTGCAGGCCTCCCGATTTGCAAGGATAATCAGGGCCTTACTTGGAGGTTAGTGCTCACGTTGACTTTCCCTTTGGGTATAGAGGAGAGCAGGGTGAGCTTCCAACTGGGGACTGGAAGCACAAGCTTTCTTTCGAGAAAACTCATTTTCTTCTCTAAGCCATGCAGGCAGTAACTAAAAGCAAGGTAACAACAGTGCTTTTCAGGTAGCTTCAAGACTGCATGAGTGAAGCTTTCAAAATTGGAAAACAATCTTTGTGCCATCAGTCTCCCATTTCCAGATTGACATGCAGCATAAGTGCATGGTGATGCTAACATGTCAAAAGAGATTCACGATACCCACTGGGGCTTTCCCTGATTCAACTTTTTTCTATGACCGCTTTTTTGCGTGCAGCCAAGTGCCTAAACGAAGGATACGAGTGGGAGATTTAGGGGCCTGTGCCTCTTCCAAAGACCTGCAGTGTTACACCAAGAACTGTGCTTAAAAATGTACTTGGAAGGCAAGCCGACCACCTCCTTGCGGATGCGTGACTCTAAGTGTAAAAGGTGAAAAGGGATTAGAAGAGAGGGTTTTTCTCAAGAGTTCAACTAGGGGAATGAGGTTACATCCATTTAATGGAGGACAGTCTAGAAGTGTGTTCCTGAATCCTGCGTAGTCAGGAGGTAAGCTGGCTCTCCCAAGGAAGAGTGCAGTGTGTTGCCTTTCTCTAGCCAACACTGGGGTGTTCCAAAAGGCCTACGGGGCTGAAGTTGCTTACCTAGCCCTGTACTTCCTGGCTCTACTCAGTATAATGGTAGCAAAGCGGGTGCTGAAACAAGGTCCCTAGGAGTCTTGAAAAGCTTACTACCGTGAAACTAAAGCAGAACAGTGAAGAAGGCCTCATGGAGCTGCTCCACGCCTCCCTTTTGGCAAGGCAAATCAGGGCCTTACTTCGAGGCTAGGGCTCCCCTTGACTTTCACTTTAGGTATAGAGCAGAGCAGGGTGAGCTTCCAACTAGGAACTGGAAGCACAAGGTTTCTTACGGGAAAACTCAATATCTTCTCAGAACCATAGCAGCAGCGCCTAAAACCCCGGCAACAACAATGCTTTTCAGCTATAAAGGAGGCTGCATGAACGGAGCTTTCTTAATGGGCAAAACAGCTTTGTGCCAACAGTCTCCAAATAGTAAGTTGGTACGCAACATACACCCAGGACCAGAGCTTCCTGGCTCTAGGCAGTTTTCTGACACCGAAACGGGTGCTGAAGCAAGGTCTCTAGGAGTCTTGGAAAGCTTACTACCGTGAAACTAAAGCAGAACAGTGAAGACGGCCTCATGGAGCTGCTCCACGCCTCCCTTTTGGCAAGGCAAATCTGGGCCTTACTTCGAAGCTAAGGCTCCCCTTGACTTTCACTTTAGGTATAGAGCAGAGCAGGGTGAGCTTCCAACTAGGAACTGGAAGCACAAGGTTTCTTTCGGGAAAACTCAATCTCTTCTCAGAACCATGCAGGCAGTGACTAAAACCCCGGCAATAACAATGCTTTTCAGGTATAAAGGAGGCCGCAAAAACGGACCTTTCCAAATGGGCAAACAAGCCTTGTGCCATCAATCTCCAAAGAGTAAGTTGGTAGGCAGCATACACGCAGGACCAGAGCTTCCTGGTTCTAGGCAGTTTTCTGATACCGAAACGGGTGCTGAAGCAAGGTCTCTAGGAGTCTTGAAAAGCTTACTACCGTGAAACTAAAGCAGAACCGTGAAGAAGGCCTCATGGAGCTGCTCCACACCTCCCTTTTGGCAAGGCAAATCAGGGCCTTACTTCGAGGCTAGTGCTCTCCTTGACTTTCACTTTAGTTATAGAGCAGAGCAGGGTGAGCTTCCAACTAGGAACTGGAAGCAGAAGGTTTCTTACGGAAAACTCAATATCTTCCCAGAACCATGCAGGCAGTGACTAAAACCCCAGCAACAACAATGCTTTGCAGGTAGCTTCGAGGCCCCATGAACGGAGCTTTCCTAATGGGAAAACAAGCCTTGTGCCATCAGTCTCCAATTTCTAGGTTGCTACGCAGCATACACGCAGGACCAGAGCTTCCTGGCTCTAAGCAGTTTTCTGATACTGAAACGGGTGCTGAAGCAAAGTCTCTAGGAGTCTTGCAAAGCTTACTACCGTTAAACTAAAGGAGAACAGTGATGAAGGCCTCATGGAGCTGCTGCACGCCTCCCGTTTTGCCAGGATAATCAGGGCCTTAATTCGAGGCTAGTGCTCCCCTTGACTTTCACTTTAGTTATAGAGCAGAGCAGGGTGAGCTTCCAACTAGGAACTGGAAGCACAAGGTTTCTTACGGGAAAACTCAATGTCTTCCCAGAACCATGCAGGCAGTGACTAAAACCCCGGCAACAACAATGCTTTGCAGGTAGCTTCGAGGCCCCATGAACGGAGCTTTCCTAATGGGAAAACAAGCCTTGTGCCATCAGTCTCCAATTTCTAGGTTCATACGCAGCATACACGCAGGACCAGAGCTTCCTGGTTCTAAGCAGTTTTCTGATACCGAATCGGGTGCTGCAGCTAGGTCTCTAGGAGTCTTGGAAAGCTTACTACCGTTAAACTAAAGGAGAACAGTGATGAAGGCCTCATGGAGCTGCTGCACGCCTCCCGTTTTGCCAGGATAATCAGGGCCTTACTTCGAGGCTAGTGCTCCTCTTGACTTTCACTTTAGTTATAGAGCAGAGCAGGGTGAGCTTCCAACTAGGAACTGAAAGCACAAGGTTTCTTAAGGGAAAACTCATTTTCTTTGCAGAAGCAGGCAGGCAGTGACTAAATCCCCGGGAACAACAATGCTTTGCAGGTAGATTCGAGGCCGCATGAACGGAGCTTTCCTAATGGGAAAAAAGCCTTGTGCCCTCAGTCTCCAATTTCTAGGTTCATACGCAGCATACACGCAGGAGCAGAGCTTCCTGGCTCTAAGCAGTTTTCTGATACCGAAACGGGTGCTTCAGCAAGGTTCCTAGGAGTCTTGGAAAGCTTACTACCGTGAAACTAAAGCAGAACAGCGATGAAGGCCTCATGGACCTGCTGCAGGCCTCCCGATTTGCAAGGATAATCAGGGCCTTACTTGGAGGTTAGTGCTCACGTTGACTTTCCCTTTGGGTATAGAGGAGAGCAGGGTGAGCTTCCAACTGGGGACTGGAAGCACAAGCTTTCTTTCGAGAAAACTCATTTTCTTCTCTAAGCCATGCAGGCAGTAACTAAAAGCAAGGTAACAACAGTGCTTTTCAGGTAGCTTCAAGACTGCATGAGTGAAGCTTTCAAAATTGGAAAACAATCTTTGTGCCATCAGTCTCCCATTTCCAGATTGACATGCAGCATAAGTGCATGGTGATGCTAACATGTCAAAAGAGATTCACGATACCCACTGGGGCTTTCCCTGATTCAACTTTTTTCTATGACCGCTTTTTTGCGTGCAGCCAAGTGCCTAAACGAAGGATACGAGTGGGAGATTTAGGGGCCTGTGCCTCTTCCAAAGACCTGCAGTGTTACACCAAGAACTGTGCTTAAAAATGTACTTGGAAGGCAAGCCGACCACCTCCTTGCGGATGCGTGACTCTAAGTGTAAAAGGTGAAAAGGGATTAGAAGAGAGGGTTTTTCTCAAGAGTTCAACTAGGGGAATGAGGTTACATCCATTTAATGGAGGACAGTCTAGAAGTGTGTTCCTGAATCCTGCGTAGTCAGGAGGTAAGCTGGCTCTCCCAAGGAAGAGTGCAGTGTGTTGCCTTTCTCTAGCCAACACTGGGGTGTTCCAAAAGGCCTACGGGGCTGAAGTTGCTTACCTAGCCCTGTGCTTCCTGGCTCTACTCAGTATAATGGTAGCAAAGCGGGTGCTGAAACAAGGTCCCTAGGAGTCTTGAAAAGCTTACTACCGTGAAACTAAAGCAGAACAGTGAAGAAGGCCTCATGGAGCTGCTCCACGCCTCCCTTTTGGCAAGGCAAATCAGGGCCTTACTTCGAGGCTAGGGCTCCCCTTGACTTTCACTTTAGGTATAGAGCAGAGCAGGGTGAGCTTCCAACTAGGAACTGGAAGCACAAGGTTTCTTACGGGAAAACTCAATATCTTCTCAGAACCATAGCAGCAGCGCCTAAAACCCCGGCAACAACAATGCTTTTCAGCTATAAAGGAGGCTGCATGAACGGAGCTTTCTTAATGGGCAAAACAGCTTTGTGCCAACAGTCTCCAAATAGTAAGTTGGTACGCAACATACACCCAGGACCAGAGCTTCCTGGCTCTAGGCAGTTTTCTGACACCGAAACGGGTGCTGAAGCAAGGTCTCTAGGAGTCTTGGAAAGCTTACTACCGTGAAACTAAAGCAGAACAGTGAAGACGGCCTCATGGAGCTGCTCCACGCCTCCCTTTTGGCAAGGCAAATCTGGGCCTTACTTCGAAGCTAAGGCTCCCCTTGACTTTCACTTTAGGTATAGAGCAGAGCAGGGTGAGCTTCCAACTAGGAACTGGAAGCACAAGGTTTCTTTCGGGAAAACTCAATCTCTTCTCAGAACCATGCAGGCAGTGACTAAAACCCCGGCAATAACAATGCTTTTCAGGTATAAAGGAGGCCGCAAAAACGGACCTTTCCAAATGGGCAAACAAGCCTTGTGCCATCAATCTCCAAAGAGTAAGTTGGTAGGCAGCATACACGCAGGACCAGAGCTTCCTGGTTCTAGGCAGTTTTCTGATACCGAAACGGGTGCTGAAGCAAGGTCTCTAGGAGTCTTGAAAAGCTTACTACCGTGAAACTAAAGCAGAACCGTGAAGAAGGCCTCATGGAGCTGCTCCACACCTCCCTTTTGGCAAGGCAAATCAGGGCCTTACTTCGAGGCTAGTGCTCTCCTTGACTTTCACTTTAGTTATAGAGCAGAGCAGGGTGAGCTTCCAACTAGGAACTGGAAGCAGAAGGTTTCTTACGGAAAACTCAATATCTTCCCAGAACCATGCAGGCAGTGACTAAAACCCCAGCAACAACAATGCTTTGCAGGTAGCTTCGAGGCCCCATGAACGGAGCTTTCCTAATGGGAAAACAAGCCTTGTGCCATCAGTCTCCAATTTCTAGGTTGCTACGCAGCATACACGCAGGACCAGAGCTTCCTGGCTCTAAGCAGTTTTCTGATACTGAAACGGGTGCTGAAGCAAAGTCTCTAGGAGTCTTGCAAAGCTTACTACCGTTAAACTAAAGGAGAACAGTGATGAAGGCCTCATGGAGCTGCTGCACGCCTCCCGTTTTGCCAGGATAATCAGGGCCTTACTTCGAGGCTAGTGCTCCCCTTGACTTTCACTTTAGTTATAGAGCAGAGCAGGGTGAGCTTCCAACTAGGAACTGGAAGCACAAGGTTTCTTACGGGAAAACTCAATGTCTTCCCAGAACCATGCAGGCAGTGACTAAAACCCCGGCAACAACAATGCTTTGCAGGTAGCTTCGAGGCCCCATGAACGGAGCTTTCCTAATGGGAAAACAAGCCTTGTGCCATCAGTCTCCAATTTCTAGGTTCATACGCAGCATACACGCAGGACCAGAGCTTCCTGGTTCTAAGCAGTTTTCTGATACCGAATCGGGTGCTGCAGCTAGGTCTCTAGGAGTCTTGGAAAGCTTACTACCGTTAAACTAAAGGAGAACAGTGATGAAGGCCTCATGGAGCTGCTGCACGCCTCCCGTTTTGCCAGGATAATCAGGGCCTTACTTCGAGGCTAGTGCTCCTCTTGACTTTCACTTTAGTTATAGAGCAGAGCAGGGTGAGCTTCCAACTAGGAACTGAAAGCACAAGGTTTCTTAAGGGAAAACTCATTTTCTTTGCAGAAGCAGGCAGGCAGTGACTAAATCCCCGGGAACAACAATGCTTTGCAGGTAGATTCGAGGCCGCATGAACGGAGCTTTCCTAATGGGAAAAAAGCCTTGTGCCCTCAGTCTCCAATTTCTAGGTTCATACGCAGCATACACGCAGGAGCAGAGCTTCCTGGCTCTAAGCAGTTTTCTGATACCGAAACGGGTGCTTCAGCAAGGTTCCTAGGAGTCTTGGAAAGCTTACTACCGTGAAACTAAAGCAGAACAGCGATGAAGGCCTCATGGACCTGCTGCAGGCCTCCCGATTTGCAAGGATAATCAGGGCCTTACTTGGAGGTTAGTGCTCACGTTGACTTTCCCTTTGGGTATAGAGGAGAGCAGGGTGAGCTTCCAACTGGGGACTGGAAGCACAAGCTTTCTTTCGAGAAAACTCATTTTCTTCTCTAAGCCATGCAGGCAGTAACTAAAAGCAAGGTAACAACAGTGCTTTTCAGGTAGCTTCAAGACTGCATGAGTGAAGCTTTCAAAATTGGAAAACAATCTTTGTGCCATCAGTCTCCCATTTCCAGATTGACATGCAGCATAAGTGCATGGTGATGCTAACATGTCAAAAGAGATTCACGATACCCACTGGGGCTTTCCCTGATTCAACTTTTTTCTATGACCGCTTTTTTGCGTGCAGCCAAGTGCCTAAACGAAGGATACGAGTGGGAGATTTAGGGGCCTGTGCCTCTTCCAAAGACCTGCAGTGTTACACCAAGAACTGTGCTTAAAAATGTACTTGGAAGGCAAGCCGACCACCTCCTTGCGGATGCGTGACTCTAAGTGTAAAAGGTGAAAAGGGATTAGAAGAGAGGGTTTTTCTCAAGAGTTCAACTAGGGGAATGAGGTTACATCCATTTAATGGAGGACAGTCTAGAAGTGTGTTCCTGAATCCTGCGTAGTCAGGAGGTAAGCTGGCTCTCCCAAGGAAGAGTGCAGTGTGTTGCCTTTCTCTAGCCAACACTGGGGTGTTCCAAAAGGCCTACGGGGCTGAAGTTGCTTACCTAGCCCTGTGCTTCCTGGCTCTACTCAGTATAATGGTAGCAAAGCGGGTGCTGAAACAAGGTCCCTAGGAGTCTTGAAAAGCTTACTACCGTGAAACTAAAGCAGAACAGTGAAGAAGGCCTCATGGAGCTGCTCCACGCCTCCCTTTTGGCAAGGCAAATCAGGGCCTTACTTCGAGGCTAGGGCTCCCCTTGACTTTCACTTTAGGTATAGAGCAGAGCAGGGTGAGCTTCCAACTAGGAACTGGAAGCACAAGGTTTCTTACGGGAAAACTCAATATCTTCTCAGAACCATAGCAGCAGCGCCTAAAACCCCGGCAACAACAATGCTTTTCAGCTATAAAGGAGGCTGCATGAACGGAGCTTTCTTAATGGGCAAAACAGCTTTGTGCCAACAGTCTCCAAATAGTAAGTTGGTACGCAACATACACCCAGGACCAGAGCTTCCTGGCTCTAGGCAGTTTTCTGACACCGAAACGGGTGCTGAAGCAAGGTCTCTAGGAGTCTTGGAAAGCTTACTACCGTGAAACTAAAGCAGAACAGTGAAGACGGCCTCATGGAGCTGCTCCACGCCTCCCTTTTGGCAAGGCAAATCTGGGCCTTACTTCGAAGCTAAGGCTCCCCTTGACTTTCACTTTAGGTATAGAGCAGAGCAGGGTGAGCTTCCAACTAGGAACTGGAAGCACAAGGTTTCTTTCGGGAAAACTCAATCTCTTCTCAGAACCATGCAGGCAGTGACTAAAACCCCGGCAATAACAATGCTTTTCAGGTATAAAGGAGGCCGCAAAAACGGACCTTTCCAAATGGGCAAACAAGCCTTGTGCCATCAATCTCCAAAGAGTAAGTTGGTAGGCAGCATACACGCAGGACCAGAGCTTCCTGGTTCTAGGCAGTTTTCTGATACCGAAACGGGTGCTGAAGCAAGGTCTCTAGGAGTCTTGAAAAGCTTACTACCGTGAAACTAAAGCAGAACCGTGAAGAAGGCCTCATGGAGCTGCTCCACACCTCCCTTTTGGCAAGGCAAATCAGGGCCTTACTTCGAGGCTAGTGCTCTCCTTGACTTTCACTTTAGTTATAGAGCAGAGCAGGGTGAGCTTCCAACTAGGAACTGGAAGCAGAAGGTTTCTTACGGAAAACTCAATATCTTCCCAGAACCATGCAGGCAGTGACTAAAACCCCAGCAACAACAATGCTTTGCAGGTAGCTTCGAGGCCCCATGAACGGAGCTTTCCTAATGGGAAAACAAGCCTTGTGCCATCAGTCTCCAATTTCTAGGTTGCTACGCAGCATACACGCAGGACCAGAGCTTCCTGGCTCTAAGCAGTTTTCTGATACTGAAACGGGTGCTGAAGCAAAGTCTCTAGGAGTCTTGCAAAGCTTACTACCGTTAAACTAAAGGAGAACAGTGATGAAGGCCTCATGGAGCTGCTGCACGCCTCCCGTTTTGCCAGGATAATCAGGGCCTTAATTCGAGGCTAGTGCTCCCCTTGACTTTCACTTTAGTTATAGAGCAGAGCAGGGTGAGCTTCCAACTAGGAACTGGAAGCACAAGGTTTCTTACGGGAAAACTCAATGTCTTCCCAGAACCATGCAGGCAGTGACTAAAACCCCGGCAACAACAATGCTTTGCAGGTAGCTTCGAGGCCCCATGAACGGAGCTTTCCTAATGGGAAAACAAGCCTTGTGCCATCAGTCTCCAATTTCTAGGTTCATACGCAGCATACACGCAGGACCAGAGCTTCCTGGTTCTAAGCAGTTTTCTGATACCGAATCGGGTGCTGCAGCTAGGTCTCTAGGAGTCTTGGAAAGCTTACTACCGTTAAACTAAAGGAGAACAGTGATGAAGGCCTCATGGAGCTGCTGCACGCCTCCCGTTTTGCCAGGATAATCAGGGCCTTACTTCGAGGCTAGTGCTCCTCTTGACTTTCACTTTAGTTATAGAGCAGAGCAGGGTGAGCTTCCAACTAGGAACTGAAAGCACAAGGTTTCTTAAGGGAAAACTCATTTTCTTTGCAGAAGCAGGCAGGCAGTGACTAAATCCCCGGGAACAACAATGCTTTGCAGGTAGATTCGAGGCCGCATGAACGGAGCTTTCCTAATGGGAAAAAAGCCTTGTGCCCTCAGTCTCCAATTTCTAGGTTCATACGCAGCATACACGCAGGAGCAGAGCTTCCTGGCTCTAAGCAGTTTTCTGATACCGAAACGGGTGCTTCAGCAAGGTTCCTAGGAGTCTTGGAAAGCTTACTACCGTGAAACTAAAGCAGAACAGCGATGAAGGCCTCATGGACCTGCTGCAGGCCTCCCGATTTGCAAGGATAATCAGGGCCTTACTTGGAGGTTAGTGCTCACGTTGACTTTCCCTTTGGGTATAGAGGAGAGCAGGGTGAGCTTCCAACTGGGGACTGGAAGCACAAGCTTTCTTTCGAGAAAACTCATTTTCTTCTCTAAGCCATGCAGGCAGTAACTAAAAGCAAGGTAACAACAGTGCTTTTCAGGTAGCTTCAAGACTGCATGAGTGAAGCTTTCAAAATTGGAAAACAATCTTTGTGCCATCAGTCTCCCATTTCCAGATTGACATGCAGCATAAGTGCATGGTGATGCTAACATGTCAAAAGAGATTCACGATACCCACTGGGGCTTTCCCTGATTCAACTTTTTTCTATGACCGCTTTTTTGCGTGCAGCCAAGTGCCTAAACGAAGGATACGAGTGGGAGATTTAGGGGCCTGTGCCTCTTCCAAAGACCTGCAGTGTTACACCAAGAACTGTGCTTAAAAATGTACTTGGAAGGCAAGCCGACCACCTCCTTGCGGATGCGTGACTCTAAGTGTAAAAGGTGAAAAGGGATTAGAAGAGAGGGTTTTTCTCAAGAGTTCAACTAGGGGAATGAGGTTACATCCATTTAATGGAGGACAGTCTAGAAGTGTGTTCCTGAATCCTGCGTAGTCAGGAGGTAAGCTGGCTCTCCCAAGGAAGAGTGCAGTGTGTTGCCTTTCTCTAGCCAACACTGGGGTGTTCCAAAAGGCCTACGGGGCTGAAGTTGCTTACCTAGCCCTGTGCTTCCTGGCTCTACTCAGTATAATGGTAGCAAAGCGGGTGCTGAAACAAGGTCCCTAGGAGTCTTGAAAAGCTTACTACCGTGAAACTAAAGCAGAACAGTGAAGAAGGCCTCATGGAGCTGCTCCACGCCTCCCTTTTGGCAAGGCAAATCAGGGCCTTACTTCGAGGCTAGGGCTCCCCTTGACTTTCACTTTAGGTATAGAGCAGAGCAGGGTGAGCTTCCAACTAGGAACTGGAAGCACAAGGTTTCTTACGGGAAAACTCAATATCTTCTCAGAACCATAGCAGCAGCGCCTAAAACCCCGGCAACAACAATGCTTTTCAGCTATAAAGGAGGCTGCATGAACGGAGCTTTCTTAATGGGCAAAACAGCTTTGTGCCAACAGTCTCCAAATAGTAAGTTGGTACGCAACATACACCCAGGACCAGAGCTTCCTGGCTCTAGGCAGTTTTCTGACACCGAAACGGGTGCTGAAGCAAGGTCTCTAGGAGTCTTGGAAAGCTTACTACCGTGAAACTAAAGCAGAACAGTGAAGACGGCCTCATGGAGCTGCTCCACGCCTCCCTTTTGGCAAGGCAAATCTGGGCCTTACTTCGAAGCTAAGGCTCCCCTTGACTTTCACTTTAGGTATAGAGCAGAGCAGGGTGAGCTTCCAACTAGGAACTGGAAGCACAAGGTTTCTTTCGGGAAAACTCAATCTCTTCTCAGAACCATGCAGGCAGTGACTAAAACCCCGGCAATAACAATGCTTTTCAGGTATAAAGGAGGCCGCAAAAACGGACCTTTCCAAATGGACAAACAAGCCTTGTGCCATCAATCTCCAAAGAGTAAGTTGGTAGGCAGCATACACGCAGGACCAGAGCTTCCTGGTTCTAGGCAGTTTTCTGATACCGAAACGGGTGCTGAAGCAAGGTCTCTAGGAGTCTTGAAAAGCTTACTACCGTGAAACTAAAGCAGAACCGTGAAGAAGGCCTCATGGAGCTGCTCCACACCTCCCTTTTGGCAAGGCAAATCAGGGCCTTACTTCGAGGCTAGTGCTCTCCTTGACTTTCACTTTAGTTATAGAGCAGAGCAGGGTGAGCTTCCAACTAGGAACTGGAAGCAGAAGGTTTCTTACGGAAAACTCAATATCTTCCCAGAACCATGCAGGCAGTGACTAAAACCCCAGCAACAACAATGCTTTGCAGGTAGCTTCGAGGCCCCATGAACGGAGCTTTCCTAATGGGAAAACAAGCCTTGTGCCATCAGTCTCCAATTTCTAGGTTGCTACGCAGCATACACGCAGGACCAGAGCTTCCTGGCTCTAAGCAGTTTTCTGATACTGAAACGGGTGCTGAAGCAAAGTCTCTAGGAGTCTTGCAAAGCTTACTACCGTTAAACTAAAGGAGAACAGTGATGAAGGCCTCATGGAGCTGCTGCACGCCTCCCGTTTTGCCAGGATAATCAGGGCCTTACTTCGAGGCTAGTGCTCCCCTTGACTTTCACTTTAGTTATAGAGCAGAGCAGGGTGAGCTTCCAACTAGGAACTGGAAGCACAAGGTTTCTTACGGGAAAACTCAATGTCTTCCCAGAACCATGCAGGCAGTGACTAAAACCCCGGCAACAACAATGCTTTGCAGGTAGCTTCGAGGCCGCATGTACGGAGCTTTCCTAATGGGAAAACAAGCCTTGTGCCATCATTCTCCAATTTCTAGGTTCATACGCAGCATACACGCAGGACCAGAGCTTCCTGGTTCTAAGCAGTTTTCTGATACTGAAACGGGTGCTGAAGCAAAATCTCTAGGAGTCTTGCAAAGCTTACTACCGTTAAACTAAAGGAGAACAGTGATGAAGGCCTCATGGAGCTGCTGCAGGCCTCCCGATTTGCAAGGATAATCAGGGCCTTACTTGGAGGTTAGTGCTCACGTTGACTTTCCCTTTGGGTATAGAGGAGAGCAGGGTGAGCTTCCAACTGGGGACTGGAAGCACAAGCTTTCTTTCGAGAAAACTCATTTTCTTCTCTAAGCCATGCAGGCAGTAACTAAAAGCAAGGTAACAACAGTGCTTTTCAGGTAGCTTCAAGACTGCATGAGTGAAGCTTTCAAAATTGGAAAACAATCTTTGTGCCATCAGTCTCCCATTTCCAGATTGACATGCAGCATAAGTGCATGGTGATGCTAACATGTCAAAAGAGATTCACGATACCCACTGGGGCTTTCCCTGATTCAACTTTTTTCTATGACCGCTTTTTTGCGTGCAGCCAAGTGCCTAAACGAAGGATACGAGTGGGAGATTTAGGGGCCTGTGCCTCTTCCAAAGACCTGCAGTGTTACACCAAGAACTGTGCTTAAAAATGTACTTGGAAGGCAAGCCGACCACCTCCTTGCGGATGCGTGACTCTAAGTGTAAAAGGTGAAAAGGGATTAGAAGAGAGGGTTTTTCTCAAGAGTTCAACTAGGGGAATGAGGTTACATCCATTTAATGGAGGACAGTCTAGAAGTGTGTTCCTGAATCCTGCGTAGTCAGGAGGTAAGCTGGCTCTCCCAAGGAAGAGTGCAGTGTGTTGCCTTTCTCTAGCCAACACTGGGGTGTTCCAAAAGGCCTACGGGGCTGAAGTTGCTTACCTAGCCCTGTGCTTCCTGGCTCTACTCAGTATAATGGTAGCAAAGCGGGTGCTGAAACAAGGTCCCTAGGAGTCTTGAAAAGCTTACTACCGTGAAACTAAAGCAGAACAGTGAAGAAGGCCTCATGGAGCTGCTCCACGCCTCCCTTTTGGCAAGGCAAATCAGGGCCTTACTTCGAGGCTAGGGCTCCCCTTGACTTTCACTTTAGGTATAGAGCAGAGCAGGGTGAGCTTCCAACTAGGAACTGGAAGCACAAGGTTTCTTACGGGAAAACTCAATATCTTCTCAGAACCATAGCAGCAGCGCCTAAAACCCCGGCAACAACAATGCTTTTCAGCTATAAAGGAGGCTGCATGAACGGAGCTTTCTTAATGGGCAAAACAGCTTTGTGCCAACAGTCTCCAAATAGTAAGTTGGTACGCAACATACACCCAGGACCAGAGCTTCCTGGCTCTAGGCAGTTTTCTGACACCGAAACGGGTGCTGAAGCAAGGTCTCTAGGAGTCTTGGAAAGCTTACTACCGTGAAACTAAAGCAGAACAGTGAAGACGGCCTCATGGAGCTGCTCCACGCCTCCCTTTTGGCAAGGCAAATCTGGGCCTTACTTCGAAGCTAAGGCTCCCCTTGACTTTCACTTTAGGTATAGAGCAGAGCAGGGTGAGCTTCCAACTAGGAACTGGAAGCACAAGGTTTCTTTCGGGAAAACTCAATCTCTTCTCAGAACCATGCAGGCAGTGACTAAAACCCCGGCAATAACAATGCTTTTCAGGTATAAAGGAGGCCGCAAAAACGGACCTTTCCAAATGGACAAACAAGCCTTGTGCCATCAATCTCCAAAGAGTAAGTTGGTAGGCAGCATACACGCAGGACCAGAGCTTCCTGGTTCTAGGCAGTTTTCTGATACCGAAACGGGTGCTGAAGCAAGGTCTCTAGGAGTCTTGAAAAGCTTACTACCGTGAAACTAAAGCAGAACCGTGAAGAAGGCCTCATGGAGCTGCTCCACACCTCCCTTTTGGCAAGGCAAATCAGGGCCTTACTTCGAGGCTAGTGCTCTCCTTGACTTTCACTTTAGTTATAGAGCAGAGCAGGGTGAGCTTCCAACTAGGAACTGGAAGCAGAAGGTTTCTTACGGAAAACTCAATATCTTCCCAGAACCATGCAGGCAGTGACTAAAACCCCAGCAACAACAATGCTTTGCAGGTAGCTTCGAGGCCCCATGAACGGAGCTTTCCTAATGGGAAAACAAGCCTTGTGCCATCAGTCTCCAATTTCTAGGTTGCTACGCAGCATACACGCAGGACCAGAGCTTCCTGGCTCTAAGCAGTTTTCTGATACTGAAACGGGTGCTGAAGCAAAGTCTCTAGGAGTCTTGCAAAGCTTACTACCGTTAAACTAAAGGAGAACAGTGATGAAGGCCTCATGGAGCTGCTGCACGCCTCCCGTTTTGCCAGGATAATCAGGGCCTTACTTCGAGGCTAGTGCTCCCCTTGACTTTCACTTTAGTTATAGAGCAGAGCAGGGTGAGCTTCCAACTAGGAACTGGAAGCACAAGGTTTCTTACGGGAAAACTCAATGTCTTCCCAGAACCATGCAGGCAGTGACTAAAACCCCGGCAACAACAATGCTTTGCAGGTAGCTTCGAGGCCGCATGTACGGAGCTTTCCTAATGGGAAAACAAGCCTTGTGCCATCATTCTCCAATTTCTAGGTTCATACGCAGCATACACGCAGGACCAGAGCTTCCTGGTTCTAAGCAGTTTTCTGATACTGAAACGGGTGCTGAAGCAAAATCTCTAGGAGTCTTGGAAAGCTTACTACCGTTAAACTAAAGGAGAACAGTGATGAAGGCCTCATGGAGCTGCTGCAGGCCTCCCGATTTGCAAGGATAATCAGGGCCTTACTTGGAGGTTAGTGCTCACGTTGACTTTCCCTTTGGGTATAGAGGAGAGCAGGGTGAGCTTCCAACTGGGGACTGGAAGCACAAGCTTTCTTTCGAGAAAACTCATTTTCTTCTCTAAGCCATGCAGGCAGTAACTAAAAGCAAGGTAACAACAGTGCTTTTCAGGTAGCTTCAAGACTGCATGAGTGAAGCTTTCAAAATTGGAAAACAATCTTTGTGCCATCAGTCTCCCATTTCCAGATTGACATGCAGCATAAGTGCATGGTGATGCTAACATGTCAAAAGAGATTCACGATACCCACTGGGGCTTTCCCTGATTCAACTTTTTTCTATGACCGCTTTTTTGCGTGCAGCCAAGTGCCTAAACGAAGGATACGAGTGGGAGATTTAGGGGCCTGTGCCTCTTCCAAAGACCTGCAGTGTTACACCAAGAACTGTGCTTAAAAATGTACTTGGAAGGCAAGCCGACCACCTCCTTGCGGATGCGTGACTCTAAGTGTAAAAGGTGAAAAGGGATTAGAAGAGAGGGTTTTTCTCAAGAGTTCAACTAGGGGAATGAGGTTACATCCATTTAATGGAGGACAGTCTAGAAGTGTGTTCCTGAATCCTGCGTAGTCAGGAGGTAAGCTGGCTCTCCCAAGGAAGAGTGCAGTGTGTTGCCTTTCTCTAGCCAACACTGGGGTGTTCCAAAAGGCCTACGGGGCTGAAGTTGCTTACCTAGCCCTGTGCTTCCTGGCTCTACTCAGTATAATGGTAGCAAAGCGGGTGCTGAAACAAGGTCCCTAGGAGTCTTGAAAAGCTTACTACCGTGAAACTAAAGCAGAACAGTGAAGAAGGCCTCATGGAGCTGCTCCACGCCTCCCTTTTGGCAAGGCAAATCAGGGCCTTACTTCGAGGCTAGGGCTCCCCTTGACTTTCACTTTAGGTATAGAGCAGAGCAGGGTGAGCTTCCAACTAGGAACTGGAAGCACAAGGTTTCTTACGGGAAAACTCAATATCTTCTCAGAACCATAGCAGCAGCGCCTAAAACCCCGGCAACAACAATGCTTTTCAGCTATAAAGGAGGCTGCATGAACGGAGCTTTCTTAATGGGCAAAACAGCTTTGTGCCAACAGTCTCCAAATAGTAAGTTGGTACGCAACATACACCCAGGACCAGAGCTTCCTGGCTCTAGGCAGTTTTCTGACACCGAAACGGGTGCTGAAGCAAGGTCTCTAGGAGTCTTGGAAAGCTTACTACCGTGAAACTAAAGCAGAACAGTGAAGACGGCCTCATGGAGCTGCTCCACGCCTCCCTTTTGGCAAGGCAAATCTGGGCCTTACTTCGAAGCTAAGGCTCCCCTTGACTTTCACTTTAGGTATAGAGCAGAGCAGGGTGAGCTTCCAACTAGGAACTGGAAGCACAAGGTTTCTTTCGGGAAAACTCAATCTCTTCTCAGAACCATGCAGGCAGTGACTAAAACCCCGGCAATAACAATGCTTTTCAGGTATAAAGGAGGCCGCAAAAACGGACCTTTCCAAATGGGCAAACAAGCCTTGTGCCATCAATCTCCAAAGAGTAAGTTGGTAGGCAGCATACACGCAGGACCAGAGCTTCCTGGTTCTAGGCAGTTTTCTGATACCGAAACGGGTGCTGAAGCAAGGTCTCTAGGAGTCTTGAAAAGCTTACTACCGTGAAACTAAAGCAGAACCGTGAAGAAGGCCTCATGGAGCTGCTCCACACCTCCCTTTTGGCAAGGCAAATCAGGGCCTTACTTCGAGGCTAGTGCTCTCCTTGACTTTCACTTTAGTTATAGAGCAGAGCAGGGTGAGCTTCCAACTAGGAACTGGAAGCAGAAGGTTTCTTACGGAAAACTCAATATCTTCCCAGAACCATGCAGGCAGTGACTAAAACCCCAGCAACAACAATGCTTTGCAGGTAGCTTCGAGGCCCCATGAACGGAGCTTTCCTAATGGGAAAACAAGCCTTGTGCCATCAGTCTCCAATTTCTAGGTTGCTACGCAGCATACACGCAGGACCAGAGCTTCCTGGCTCTAAGCAGTTTTCTGATACTGAAACGGGTGCTGAAGCAAAGTCTCTAGGAGTCTTGCAAAGCTTACTACCGTTAAACTAAAGGAGAACAGTGATGAAGGCCTCATGGAGCTGCTGCACGCCTCCCGTTTTGCCAGGATAATCAGGGCCTTAATTCGAGGCTAGTGCTCCCCTTGACTTTCACTTTAGTTATAGAGCAGAGCAGGGTGAGCTTCCAACTAGGAACTGGAAGCACAAGGTTTCTTACGGGAAAACTCAATGTCTTCCCAGAACCATGCAGGCAGTGACTAAAACCCCGGCAACAACAATGCTTTGCAGGTAGCTTCGAGGCCCCATGAACGGAGCTTTCCTAATGGGAAAACAAGCCTTGTGCCATCAGTCTCCAATTTCTAGGTTCATACGCAGCATACACGCAGGACCAGAGCTTCCTGGTTCTAAGCAGTTTTCTGATACCGAATCGGGTGCTGCAGCTAGGTCTCTAGGAGTCTTGGAAAGCTTACTACCGTTAAACTAAAGGAGAACAGTGATGAAGGCCTCATGGAGCTGCTGCACGCCTCCCGTTTTGCCAGGATAATCAGGGCCTTACTTCGAGGCTAGTGCTCCTCTTGACTTTCACTTTAGTTATAGAGCAGAGCAGGGTGAGCTTCCAACTAGGAACTGAAAGCACAAGGTTTCTTAAGGGAAAACTCATTTTCTTTGCAGAAGCAGGCAGGCAGTGACTAAATCCCCGGGAACAACAATGCTTTGCAGGTAGATTCGAGGCCGCATGAACGGAGCTTTCCTAATGGGAAAAAAGCCTTGTGCCCTCAGTCTCCAATTTCTAGGTTCATACGCAGCATACACGCAGGAGCAGAGCTTCCTGGCTCTAAGCAGTTTTCTGATACCGAAACGGGTGCTTCAGCAAGGTTCCTAGGAGTCTTGGAAAGCTTACTACCGTGAAACTAAAGCAGAACAGCGATGAAGGCCTCATGGACCTGCTGCAGGCCTCCCGATTTGCAAGGATAATCAGGGCCTTACTTGGAGGTTAGTGCTCACGTTGACTTTCCCTTTGGGTATAGAGGAGAGCAGGGTGAGCTTCCAACTGGGGACTGGAAGCACAAGCTTTCTTTCGAGAAAACTCATTTTCTTCTCTAAGCCATGCAGGCAGTAACTAAAAGCAAGGTAACAACAGTGCTTTTCAGGTAGCTTCAAGACTGCATGAGTGAAGCTTTCAAAATTGGAAAACAATCTTTGTGCCATCAGTCTCCCATTTCCAGATTGACATGCAGCATAAGTGCATGGTGATGCTAACATGTCAAAAGAGATTCACGATACCCACTGGGGCTTTCCCTGATTCAACTTTTTTCTATGACCGCTTTTTTGCGTGCAGCCAAGTGCCTAAACGAAGGATACGAGTGGGAGATTTAGGGGCCTGTGCCTCTTCCAAAGACCTGCAGTGTTACACCAAGAACTGTGCTTAAAAATGTACTTGGAAGGCAAGCCGACCACCTCCTTGCGGATGCGTGACTCTAAGTGTAAAAGGTGAAAAGGGATTAGAAGAGAGGGTTTTTCTCAAGAGTTCAACTAGGGGAATGAGGTTACATCCATTTAATGGAGGACAGTCTAGAAGTGTGTTCCTGAATCCTGCGTAGTCAGGAGGTAAGCTGGCTCTCCCAAGGAAGAGTGCAGTGTGTTGCCTTTCTCTAGCCAACACTGGGGTGTTCCAAAAGGCCTACGGGGCTGAAGTTGCTTACCTAGCCCTGTGCTTCCTGGCTCTACTCAGTATAATGGTAGCAAAGCGGGTGCTGAAACAAGGTCCCTAGGAGTCTTGAAAAGCTTACTACCGTGAAACTAAAGCAGAACAGTGAAGAAGGCCTCATGGAGCTGCTCCACGCCTCCCTTTTGGCAAGGCAAATCAGGGCCTTACTTCGAGGCTAGGGCTCCCCTTGACTTTCACTTTAGGTATAGAGCAGAGCAGGGTGAGCTTCCAACTAGGAACTGGAAGCACAAGGTTTCTTACGGGAAAACTCAATATCTTCTCAGAACCATAGCAGCAGCGCCTAAAACCCCGGCAACAACAATGCTTTTCAGCTATAAAGGAGGCTGCATGAACGGAGCTTTCTTAATGGGCAAAACAGCTTTGTGCCAACAGTCTCCAAATAGTAAGTTGGTACGCAACATACACCCAGGACCAGAGCTTCCTGGCTCTAGGCAGTTTTCTGACACCGAAACGGGTGCTGAAGCAAGGTCTCTAGGAGTCTTGGAAAGCTTACTACCGTGAAACTAAAGCAGAACAGTGAAGACGGCCTCATGGAGCTGCTCCACGCCTCCCTTTTGGCAAGGCAAATCTGGGCCTTACTTCGAAGCTAAGGCTCCCCTTGACTTTCACTTTAGGTATAGAGCAGAGCAGGGTGAGCTTCCAACTAGGAACTGGAAGCACAAGGTTTCTTTCGGGAAAACTCAATCTCTTCTCAGAACCATGCAGGCAGTGACTAAAACCCCGGCAATAACAATGCTTTTCAGGTATAAAGGAGGCCGCAAAAACGGACCTTTCCAAATGGGCAAACAAGCCTTGTGCCATCAATCTCCAAAGAGTAAGTTGGTAGGCAGCATACACGCAGGACCAGAGCTTCCTGGTTCTAGGCAGTTTTCTGATACCGAAACGGGTGCTGAAGCAAGGTCTCTAGGAGTCTTGAAAAGCTTACTACCGTGAAACTAAAGCAGAACCGTGAAGAAGGCCTCATGGAGCTGCTCCACACCTCCCTTTTGGCAAGGCAAATCAGGGCCTTACTTCGAGGCTAGTGCTCTCCTTGACTTTCACTTTAGTTATAGAGCAGAGCAGGGTGAGCTTCCAACTAGGAACTGGAAGCAGAAGGTTTCTTACGGAAAACTCAATATCTTCCCAGAACCATGCAGGCAGTGACTAAAACCCCAGCAACAACAATGCTTTGCAGGTAGCTTCGAGGCCCCATGAACGGAGCTTTCCTAATGGGAAAACAAGCCTTGTGCCATCAGTCTCCAATTTCTAGGTTGCTACGCAGCATACACGCAGGACCAGAGCTTCCTGGCTCTAAGCAGTTTTCTGATACTGAAACGGGTGCTGAAGCAAAGTCTCTAGGAGTCTTGCAAAGCTTACTACCGTTAAACTAAAGGAGAACAGTGATGAAGGCCTCATGGAGCTGCTGCACGCCTCCCGTTTTGCCAGGATAATCAGGGCCTTAATTCGAGGCTAGTGCTCCCCTTGACTTTCACTTTAGTTATAGAGCAGAGCAGGGTGAGCTTCCAACTAGGAACTGGAAGCACAAGGTTTCTTACGGGAAAACTCAATGTCTTCCCAGAACCATGCAGGCAGTGACTAAAACCCCGGCAACAACAATGCTTTGCAGGTAGCTTCGAGGCCCCATGAACGGAGCTTTCCTAATGGGAAAACAAGCCTTGTGCCATCAGTCTCCAATTTCTAGGTTCATACGCAGCATACACGCAGGACCAGAGCTTCCTGGTTCTAAGCAGTTTTCTGATACCGAATCGGGTGCTGCAGCTAGGTCTCTAGGAGTCTTGGAAAGCTTACTACCGTTAAACTAAAGGAGAACAGTGATGAAGGCCTCATGGAGCTGCTGCACGCCTCCCGTTTTGCCAGGATAATCAGGGCCTTACTTCGAGGCTAGTGCTCCTCTTGACTTTCACTTTAGTTATAGAGCAGAGCAGGGTGAGCTTCCAACTAGGAACTGAAAGCACAAGGTTTCTTAAGGGAAAACTCATTTTCTTTGCAGAAGCAGGCAGGCAGTGACTAAATCCCCGGGAACAACAATGCTTTGCAGGTAGATTCGAGGCCGCATGAACGGAGCTTTCCTAATGGGAAAAAAGCCTTGTGCCCTCAGTCTCCAATTTCTAGGTTCATACGCAGCATACACGCAGGAGCAGAGCTTCCTGGCTCTAAGCAGTTTTCTGATACCGAAACGGGTGCTTCAGCAAGGTTCCTAGGAGTCTTGGAAAGCTTACTACCGTGAAACTAAAGCAGAACAGCGATGAAGGCCTCATGGACCTGCTGCAGGCCTCCCGATTTGCAAGGATAATCAGGGCCTTACTTGGAGGTTAGTGCTCACGTTGACTTTCCCTTTGGGTATAGAGGAGAGCAGGGTGAGCTTCCAACTGGGGACTGGAAGCACAAGCTTTCTTTCGAGAAAACTCATTTTCTTCTCTAAGCCATGCAGGCAGTAACTAAAAGCAAGGTAACAACAGTGCTTTTCAGGTAGCTTCAAGACTGCATGAGTGAAGCTTTCAAAATTGGAAAACAATCTTTGTGCCATCAGTCTCCCATTTCCAGATTGACATGCAGCATAAGTGCATGGTGATGCTAACATGTCAAAAGAGATTCACGATACCCACTGGGGCTTTCCCTGATTCAACTTTTTTCTATGACCGCTTTTTTGCGTGCAGCCAAGTGCCTAAACGAAGGATACGAGTGGGAGATTTAGGGGCCTGTGCCTCTTCCAAAGACCTGCAGTGTTACACCAAGAACTGTGCTTAAAAATGTACTTGGAAGGCAAGCCGACCACCTCCTTGCGGATGCGTGACTCTAAGTGTAAAAGGTGAAAAGGGATTAGAAGAGAGGGTTTTTCTCAAGAGTTCAACTAGGGGAATGAGGTTACATCCATTTAATGGAGGACAGTCTAGAAGTGTGTTCCTGAATCCTGCGTAGTCAGGAGGTAAGCTGGCTCTCCCAAGGAAGAGTGCAGTGTGTTGCCTTTCTCTAGCCAACACTGGGGTGTTCCAAAAGGCCTACGGGGCTGAAGTTGCTTACCTAGCCCTGTGCTTCCTGGCTCTACTCAGTATAATGGTAGCAAAGCGGGTGCTGAAACAAGGTCCCTAGGAGTCTTGAAAAGCTTACTACCGTGAAACTAAAGCAGAACAGTGAAGAAGGCCTCATGGAGCTGCTCCACGCCTCCCTTTTGGCAAGGCAAATCAGGGCCTTACTTCGAGGCTAGGGCTCCCCTTGACTTTCACTTTAGGTATAGAGCAGAGCAGGGTGAGCTTCCAACTAGGAACTGGAAGCACAAGGTTTCTTACGGGAAAACTCAATATCTTCTCAGAACCATAGCAGCAGCGCCTAAAACCCCGGCAACAACAATGCTTTTCAGCTATAAAGGAGGCTGCATGAACGGAGCTTTCTTAATGGGCAAAACAGCTTTGTGCCAACAGTCTCCAAATAGTAAGTTGGTACGCAACATACACCCAGGACCAGAGCTTCCTGGCTCTAGGCAGTTTTCTGACACCGAAACGGGTGCTGAAGCAAGGTCTCTAGGAGTCTTGGAAAGCTTACTACCGTGAAACTAAAGCAGAACAGTGAAGACGGCCTCATGGAGCTGCTCCACGCCTCCCTTTTGGCAAGGCAAATCTGGGCCTTACTTCGAAGCTAAGGCTCCCCTTGACTTTCACTTTAGGTATAGAGCAGAGCAGGGTGAGCTTCCAACTAGGAACTGGAAGCACAAGGTTTCTTTCGGGAAAACTCAATCTCTTCTCAGAACCATGCAGGCAGTGACTAAAACCCCGGCAATAACAATGCTTTTCAGGTATAAAGGAGGCCGCAAAAACGGACCTTTCCAAATGGGCAAACAAGCCTTGTGCCATCAATCTCCAAAGAGTAAGTTGGTAGGCAGCATACACGCAGGACCAGAGCTTCCTGGTTCTAGGCAGTTTTCTGATACCGAAACGGGTGCTGAAGCAAGGTCTCTAGGAGTCTTGAAAAGCTTACTACCGTGAAACTAAAGCAGAACCGTGAAGAAGGCCTCATGGAGCTGCTCCACACCTCCCTTTTGGCAAGGCAAATCAGGGCCTTACTTCGAGGCTAGTGCTCTCCTTGACTTTCACTTTAGTTATAGAGCAGAGCAGGGTGAGCTTCCAACTAGGAACTGGAAGCAGAAGGTTTCTTACGGAAAACTCAATATCTTCCCAGAACCATGCAGGCAGTGACTAAAACCCCAGCAACAACAATGCTTTGCAGGTAGCTTCGAGGCCCCATGAACGGAGCTTTCCTAATGGGAAAACAAGCCTTGTGCCATCAGTCTCCAATTTCTAGGTTGCTACGCAGCATACACGCAGGACCAGAGCTTCCTGGCTCTAAGCAGTTTTCTGATACTGAAACGGGTGCTGAAGCAAAGTCTCTAGGAGTCTTGCAAAGCTTACTACCGTTAAACTAAAGGAGAACAGTGATGAAGGCCTCATGGAGTTGCTGCACGCCTCCCGTTTTGCCAGGATAATCAGGGCCTTAATTCGAGGCTAGTGCTCCCCTTGACTTTCACTTTAGTTATAGAGCAGAGCAGGGTGAGCTTCCAACTAGGAACTGGAAGCACAAGGTTTCTTACGGGAAAACTCAATGTCTTCCCAGAACCATGCAGGCAGTGACTAAAACCCCGGCAACAACAATGCTTTGCAGGTAGCTTCGAGGCCCCATGAACGGAGCTTTCCTAATGGGAAAACAAGCCTTGTGCCATCAGTCTCCAATTTCTAGGTTCATACGCAGCATACACGCAGGACCAGAGCTTCCTGGTTCTAAGCAGTTTTCTGATACCGAATCGGGTGCTGCAGCTAGGTCTCTAGGAGTCTTGGAAAGCTTACTACCGTTAAACTAAAGGAGAACAGTGATGAAGGCCTCATGGAGCTGCTGCACGCCTCCCGTTTTGCCAGGATAATCAGGGCCTTACTTCGAGGCTAGTGCTCCTCTTGACTTTCACTTTAGTTATAGAGCAGAGCAGGGTGAGCTTCCAACTAGGAACTGAAAGCACAAGGTTTCTTAAGGGAAAACTCATTTTCTTTGCAGAAGCAGGCAGGCAGTGACTAAATCCCCGGGAACAACAATGCTTTGCAGGTAGATTCGAGGCCGCATGAACGGAGCTTTCCTAATGGGAAAAAAGCCTTGTGCCCTCAGTCTCCAATTTCTAGGTTCATACGCAGCATACACGCAGGAGCAGAGCTTCCTGGCTCTAAGCAGTTTTCTGATACCGAAACGGGTGCTTCAGCAAGGTTCCTAGGAGTCTTGGAAAGCTTACTACCGTGAAACTAAAGCAGAACAGCGATGAAGGCCTCATGGACCTGCTGCAGGCCTCCCGATTTGCAAGGATAATCAGGGCCTTACTTGGAGGTTAGTGCTCACGTTGACTTTCCCTTTGGGTATAGAGGAGAGCAGGGTGAGCTTCCAACTGGGGACTGGAAGCACAAGCTTTCTTTCGAGAAAACTCATTTTCTTCTCTAAGCCATGCAGGCAGTAACTAAAAGCAAGGTAACAACAGTGCTTTTCAGGTAGCTTCAAGACTGCATGAGTGAAGCTTTCAAAATTGGAAAACAATCTTTGTGCCATCAGTCTCCCATTTCCAGATTGACATGCAGCATAAGTGCATGGTGATGCTAACATGTCAAAAGAGATTCACGATACCCACTGGGGCTTTCCCTGATTCAACTTTTTTCTATGACCGCTTTTTTGCGTGCAGCCAAGTGCCTAAACGAAGGATACGAGTGGGAGATTTAGGGGCCTGTGCCTCTTCCAAAGACCTGCAGTGTTACACCAAGAACTGTGCTTAAAAATGTACTTGGAAGGCAAGCCGACCACCTCCTTGCGGATGCGTGACTCTAAGTGTAAAAGGTGAAAAGGGATTAGAAGAGAGGGTTTTTCTCAAGAGTTCAACTAGGGGAATGAGGTTACATCCATTTAATGGAGGACAGTCTAGAAGTGTGTTCCTGAATCCTGCGTAGTCAGGAGGTAAGCTGGCTCTCCCAAGGAAGAGTGCAGTGTGTTGCCTTTCTCTAGCCAACACTGGGGTGTTCCAAAAGGCCTACGGGGCTGAAGTTGCTTACCTAGCCCTGTGCTTCCTGGCTCTACTCAGTATAATGGTAGCAAAGCGGGTGCTGAAACAAGGTCCCTAGGAGTCTTGAAAAGCTTACTACCGTGAAACTAAAGCAGAACAGTGAAGAAGGCCTCATGGAGCTGCTCCACGCCTCCCTTTTGGCAAGGCAAATCAGGGCCTTACTTCGAGGCTAGGGCTCCCCTTGACTTTCACTTTAGGTATAGAGCAGAGCAGGGTGAGCTTCCAACTAGGAACTGGAAGCACAAGGTTTCTTACGGGAAAACTCAATATCTTCTCAGAACCATAGCAGCAGCGCCTAAAACCCCGGCAACAACAATGCTTTTCAGCTATAAAGGAGGCTGCATGAACGGAGCTTTCTTAATGGGCAAAACAGCTTTGTGCCAACAGTCTCCAAATAGTAAGTTGGTACGCAACATACACCCAGGACCAGAGCTTCCTGGCTCTAGGCAGTTTTCTGACACCGAAACGGGTGCTGAAGCAAGGTCTCTAGGAGTCTTGGAAAGCTTACTACCGTGAAACTAAAGCAGAACAGTGAAGACGGCCTCATGGAGCTGCTCCACGCCTCCCTTTTGGCAAGGCAAATCTGGGCCTTACTTCGAAGCTAAGGCTCCCCTTGACTTTCACTTTAGGTATAGAGCAGAGCAGGGTGAGCTTCCAACTAGGAACTGGAAGCACAAGGTTTCTTTCGGGAAAACTCAATCTCTTCTCAGAACCATGCAGGCAGTGACTAAAACCCCGGCAATAACAATGCTTTTCAGGTATAAAGGAGGCCGCAAAAACGGACCTTTCCAAATGGACAAACAAGCCTTGTGCCATCAATCTCCAAAGAGTAAGTTGGTAGGCAGCATACACGCAGGACCAGAGCTTCCTGGTTCTAGGCAGTTTTCTGATACCGAAACGGGTGCTGAAGCAAGGTCTCTAGGAGTCTTGAAAAGCTTACTACCGTGAAACTAAAGCAGAACCGTGAAGAAGGCCTCATGGAGCTGCTCCACACCTCCCTTTTGGCAAGGCAAATCAGGGCCTTACTTCGAGGCTAGTGCTCTCCTTGACTTTCACTTTAGTTATAGAGCAGAGCAGGGTGAGCTTCCAACTAGGAACTGGAAGCAGAAGGTTTCTTACGGAAAACTCAATATCTTCCCAGAACCATGCAGGCAGTGACTAAAACCCCAGCAACAACAATGCTTTGCAGGTAGCTTCGAGGCCCCATGAACGGAGCTTTCCTAATGGGAAAACAAGCCTTGTGCCATCAGTCTCCAATTTCTAGGTTGCTACGCAGCATACACGCAGGACCAGAGCTTCCTGGCTCTAAGCAGTTTTCTGATACTGAAACGGGTGCTGAAGCAAAGTCTCTAGGAGTCTTGCAAAGCTTACTACCGTTAAACTAAAGGAGAACAGTGATGAAGGCCTCATGGAGCTGCTGCACGCCTCCCGTTTTGCCAGGATAATCAGGGCCTTACTTCGAGGCTAGTGCTCCCCTTGACTTTCACTTTAGTTATAGAGCAGAGCAGGGTGAGCTTCCAACTAGGAACTGGAAGCACAAGGTTTCTTACGGGAAAACTCAATGTCTTCCCAGAACCATGCAGGCAGTGACTAAAACCCCGGCAACAACAATGCTTTGCAGGTAGCTTCGAGGCCGCATGTACGGAGCTTTCCTAATGGGAAAACAAGCCTTGTGCCATCATTCTCCAATTTCTAGGTTCATACGCAGCATACACGCAGGACCAGAGCTTCCTGGTTCTAAGCAGTTTTCTGATACTGAAACGGGTGCTGAAGCAAAATCTCTAGGAGTCTTGCAAAGCTTACTACCGTTAAACTAAAGGAGAACAGTGATGAAGGCCTCATGGAGCTGCTGCAGGCCTCCCGATTTGCAAGGATAATCAGGGCCTTACTTGGAGGTTAGTGCTCACGTTGACTTTCCCTTTGGGTATAGAGGAGAGCAGGGTGAGCTTCCAACTGGGGACTGGAAGCACAAGCTTTCTTTCGAGAAAACTCATTTTCTTCTCTAAGCCATGCAGGCAGTAACTAAAAGCAAGGTAACAACAGTGCTTTTCAGGTAGCTTCAAGACTGCATGAGTGAAGCTTTCAAAATTGGAAAACAATCTTTGTGCCATCAGTCTCCCATTTCCAGATTGACATGCAGCATAAGTGCATGGTGATGCTAACATGTCAAAAGAGATTCACGATACCCACTGGGGCTTTCCCTGATTCAACTTTTTTCTATGACCGCTTTTTTGCGTGCAGCCAAGTGCCTAAACGAAGGATACGAGTGGGAGATTTAGGGGCCTGTGCCTCTTCCAAAGACCTGCAGTGTTACACCAAGAACTGTGCTTAAAAATGTACTTGGAAGGCAAGCCGACCACCTCCTTGCGGATGCGTGACTCTAAGTGTACAAGGTGAAAAGGGATTAGAAGAGAGGGTTTTTCTCAAGAGTTCAACTAGGGGAATGAGGTTACATCCATTTAATGGAGGACAGTCTAGAAGTGTGTTCCTGAATCCTGCGTAGTCAGGAGGTAAGCTGGCTCTCCCAAGGAAGAGTGCAGTGTGTTGCCTTTCTCTAGCCAACACTGGGGTGTTCCAAAAGGCCTACGGGGCTGAAGTTGCTTACCTAGCCCTGTGCTTCCTGGCTCTACTCAGTATAATGGTAGCAAAGCGGGTGCTGAAACAAGGTCCCTAGGAGTCTTGAAAAGCTTACTACCGTGAAACTAAAGCAGAACAGTGAAGAAGGCCTCATGGAGCTGCTCCACGCCTCCCTTTTGGCAAGGCAAATCAGGGCCTTACTTCGAGGCTAGGGCTCCCCTTGACTTTCACTTTAGGTATAGAGCAGAGCAGGGTGAGCTTCCAACTAGGAACTGGAAGCACAAGGTTTCTTACGGGAAAACTCAATATCTTGTCAGAACCATAGCAGCAGCGCCTAAAACCCCGGCAACAACAATGCTTTTCAGCTATAAAGGAGGCTGCATGAACGGAGCTTTCTTAATGGGCAAAACAGCTTTGTGCCAACAGTCTCCAAATAGTAAGTTGGTACGCAACATACACCCAGGACCAGAGCTTCCTGGCTCTAGGCAGTTTTCTGACACCGAAACGGGTGCTGAAGCAAGGTCTCTAGGAGTCTTGGAAAGCTTACTACCGTGAAACTAAAGCAGAACAGTGAAGACGGCCTCATGGAGCTGCTCCACGCCTCCCTTTTGGCAAGGCAAATCTGGGCCTTACTTCGAAGCTAAGGCTCCCCTTGACTTTCACTTTAGGTATAGAGCAGAGCAGGGTGAGCTTCCAACTAGGAACTGGAAGCACAAGGTTTCTTTCGGGAAAACTCAATCTCTTCTCAGAACCATGCAGGCAGTGACTAAAACCCCGGCAATAACAATGCTTTTCAGGTATAAAGGAGGCCGCAAAAACGGACCTTTCCAAATGGGCAAACAAGCCTTGTGCCATCAATCTCCAAAGAGTAAGTTGGTAGGCAGCATACACGCAGGACCAGAGCTTCCTGGTTCTAGGCAGTTTTCTGATACCGAAACGGGTGCTGAAGCAAGGTCTCTAGGAGTCTTGAAAAGCTTACTACCGTGAAACTAAAGCAGAACCGTGAAGAAGGCCTCATGGAGCTGCTCCACACCTCCCTTTTGGCAAGGCAAATCAGGGCCTTACTTCGAGGCTAGTGCTCTCCTTGACTTTCACTTTAGTTATAGAGCAGAGCAGGGTGAGCTTCCAACTAGGAACTGGAAGCAGAAGGTTTCTTACGGAAAACTCAATATCTTCCCAGAACCATGCAGGCAGTGACTAAAACCCCAGCAACAACAATGCTTTGCAGGTAGCTTCGAGGCCCCATGAACGGAGCTTTCCTAATGGGAAAACAAGCCTTGTGCCATCAGTCTCCAATTTCTAGGTTGCTACGCAGCATACACGCAGGACCAGAGCTTCCTGGCTCTAAGCAGTTTTCTGATACTGAAACGGGTGCTGAAGCAAAGTCTCTAGGAGTCTTGCAAAGCTTACTACCGTTAAACTAAAGGAGAACAGTGATGAAGGCCTCATGGAGCTGCTGCACGCCTCCCGTTTTGCCAGGATAATCAGGGCCTTAATTCGAGGCTAGTGCTCCCCTTGACTTTCACTTTAGTTATAGAGCAGAGCAGGGTGAGCTTCCAACTAGGAACTGGAAGCACAAGGTTTCTTACGGGAAAACTCAATGTCTTCCCAGAACCATGCAGGCAGTGACTAAAACCCCGGCAACAACAATGCTTTGCAGGTAGCTTCGAGGCCCCATGAACGGAGCTTTCCTAATGGGAAAACAAGCCTTGTGCCATCAGTCTCCAATTTCTAGGTTCATACGCAGCATACACGCAGGACCAGAGCTTCCTGGTTCTAAGCAGTTTTCTGATACCGAATCGGGTGCTGCAGCTAGGTCTCTAGGAGTCTTGGAAAGCTTACTACCGTTAAACTAAAGGAGAACAGTGATGAAGGCCTCATGGAGCTGCTGCACGCCTCCCGTTTTGCCAGGATAATCAGGGCCTTACTTCGAGGCTAGTGCTCCTCTTGACTTTCACTTTAGTTATAGAGCAGAGCAGGGTGAGCTTCCAACTAGGAACTGAAAGCACAAGGTTTCTTAAGGGAAAACTCATTTTCTTTGCAGAAGCAGGCAGGCAGTGACTAAATCCCCGGGAACAACAATGCTTTGCAGGTAGATTCGAGGCCGCATGAACGGAGCTTTCCTAATGGGAAAAAAGCCTTGTGCCCTCAGTCTCCAATTTCTAGGTTCATACGCAGCATACACGCAGGAGCAGAGCTTCCTGGCTCTAAGCAGTTTTCTGATACCGAAACGGGTGCTTCAGCAAGGTTCCTAGGAGTCTTGGAAAGCTTACTACCGTGAAACTAAAGCAGAACAGCGATGAAGGCCTCATGGACCTGCTGCAGGCCTCCCGATTTGCAAGGATAATCAGGGCCTTACTTGGAGGTTAGTGCTCACGTTGACTTTCCCTTTGGGTATAGAGGAGAGCAGGGTGAGCTTCCAACTGGGGACTGGAAGCACAAGCTTTCTTTCGAGAAAACTCATTTTCTTCTCTAAGCCATGCAGGCAGTAACTAAAAGCAAGGTAACAACAGTGCTTTTCAGGTAGCTTCAAGACTGCATGAGTGAAGCTTTCAAAATTGGAAAACAATCTTTGTGCCATCAGTCTCCCATTTCCAGATTGACATGCAGCATAAGTGCATGGTGATGCTAACATGTCAAAAGAGATTCACGATACCCACTGGGGCTTTCCCTGATTCAACTTTTTTCTATGACCGCTTTTTTGCGTGCAGCCAAGTGCCTAAACGAAGGATACGAGTGGGAGATTTAGGGGCCTGTGCCTCTTCCAAAGACCTGCAGTGTTACACCAAGAACTGTGCTTAAAAATGTACTTGGAAGGCAAGCCGACCACCTCCTTGCGGATGCGTGACTCTAAGTGTAAAAGGTGAAAAGGGATTAGAAGAGAGGGTTTTTCTCAAGAGTTCAACTAGGGGAATGAGGTTACATCCATTTAATGGAGGACAGTCTAGAAGTGTGTTCCTGAATCCTGCGTAGTCAGGAGGTAAGCTGGCTCTCCCAAGGAAGAGTGCAGTGTGTTGCCTTTCTCTAGCCAACACTGGGGTGTTCCAAAAGGCCTACGGGGCTGAAGTTGCTTACCTAGCCCTGTGCTTCCTGGCTCTACTCAGTATAATGGTAGCAAAGCGGGTGCTGAAACAAGGTCCCTAGGAGTCTTGAAAAGCTTACTACCGTGAAACTAAAGCAGAACAGTGAAGAAGGCCTCATGGAGCTGCTCCACGCCTCCCTTTTGGCAAGGCAAATCAGGGCCTTACTTCGAGGCTAGGGCTCCCCTTGACTTTCACTTTAGGTATAGAGCAGAGCAGGGTGAGCTTCCAACTAGGAACTGGAAGCACAAGGTTTCTTACGGGAAAACTCAATATCTTCTCAGAACCATAGCAGCAGCGCCTAAAACCCCGGCAACAACAATGCTTTTCAGCTATAAAGGAGGCTGCATGAACGGAGCTTTCTTAATGGGCAAAACAGCTTTGTGCCAACAGTCTCCAAATAGTAAGTTGGTACGCAACATACACCCAGGACCAGAGCTTCCTGGCTCTAGGCAGTTTTCTGACACCGAAACGGGTGCTGAAGCAAGGTCTCTAGGAGTCTTGGAAAGCTTACTACCGTGAAACTAAAGCAGAACAGTGAAGACGGCCTCATGGAGCTGCTCCATGCCTCCCTTTTGGCAAGGCAAATCTGGGCCTTACTTCGAAGCTAAGGCTCCCCTTGACTTTCACTTTAGGTATAGAGCAGAGCAGGGTGAGCTTCCAACTAGGAACTGGAAGCACAAGGTTTCTTTCGGGAAAACTCAATCTCTTCTCAGAACCATGCAGGCAGTGACTAAAACCCCGGCAATAACAATGCTTTTCAGGTATAAAGGAGGCCGCAAAAACGGACCTTTCCAAATGGACAAACAAGCCTTGTGCCATCAATCTCCAAAGAGTAAGTTGGTAGGCAGCATACACGCAGGACCAGAGCTTCCTGGTTCTAGGCAGTTTTCTGATACCGAAACGGGTGCTGAAGCAAGGTCTCTAGGAGTCTTGAAAAGCTTACTACCGTGAAACTAAAGCAGAACCGTGAAGAAGGCCTCATGGAGCTGCTCCACACCTCCCTTTTGGCAAGGCAAATCAGGGCCTTACTTCGAGGCTAGTGCTCTCCTTGACTTTCACTTTAGTTATAGAGCAGAGCAGGGTGAGCTTCCAACTAGGAACTGGAAGCAGAAGGTTTCTTACGGAAAACTCAATATCTTCCCAGAACCATGCAGGCAGTGACTAAAACCCCAGCAACAACAATGCTTTGCAGGTAGCTTCGAGGCCCCATGAACGGAGCTTTCCTAATGGGAAAACAAGCCTTGTGCCATCAGTCTCCAATTTCTAGGTTGCTACGCAGCATACACGCAGGACCAGAGCTTCCTGGCTCTAAGCAGTTTTCTGATACTGAAACGGGTGCTGAAGCAAAGTCTCTAGGAGTCTTGCAAAGCTTACTACCGTTAAACTAAAGGAGAACAGTGATGAAGGCCTCATGGAGCTGCTGCACGCCTCCCGTTTTGCCAGGATAATCAGGGCCTTACTTCGAGGCTAGTGCTCCCCTTGACTTTCACTTTAGTTATAGAGCAGAGCAGGGTGAGCTTCCAACTAGGAACTGGAAGCACAAGGTTTCTTACGGGAAAACTCAATGTCTTCCCAGAACCATGCAGGCAGTGACTAAAACCCCGGCAACAACAATGCTTTGCAGGTAGCTTCGAGGCCGCATGTACGGAGCTTTCCTAATGGGAAAACAAGCCTTGTGCCATCATTCTCCAATTTCTAGGTTCATACGCAGCATACACGCAGGACCAGAGCTTCCTGGTTCTAAGCAGTTTTCTGATACTGAAACGGGTGCTGAAGCAAAATCTCTAGGAGTCTTGCAAAGCTTACTACCGTTAAACTAAAGGAGAACAGTGATGAAGGCCTCATGGAGCTGCTGCAGGCCTCCCGATTTGCAAGGATAATCAGGGCCTTACTTGGAGGTTAGTGCTCACGTTGACTTTCCCTTTGGGTATAGAGGAGAGCAGGGTGAGCTTCCAACTGGGGACTGGAAGCACAAGCTTTCTTTCGAGAAAACTCATTTTCTTCTCTAAGCCATGCAGGCAGTAACTAAAAGCAAGGTAACAACAGTGCTTTTCAGGTAGCTTCAAGACTGCATGAGTGAAGCTTTCAAAATTGGAAAACAATCTTTGTGCCATCAGTCTCCCATTTCCAGATTGACATGCAGCATAAGTGCATGGTGATGCTAACATGTCAAAAGAGATTCACGATACCCACTGGGGCTTTCCCTGATTCAACTTTTTTCTATGACCGCTTTTTTGCGTGCAGCCAAGTGCCTAAACGAAGGATACGAGTGGGAGATTTAGGGGCCTGTGCCTCTTCCAAAGACCTGCAGTGTTACACCAAGAACTGTGCTTAAAAATGTACTTGGAAGGCAAGCCGACCACCTCCTTGCGGATGCGTGACTCTAAGTGTAAAAGGTGAAAAGGGATTAGAAGAGAGGGTTTTTCTCAAGAGTTCAACTAGGGGAATGAGGTTACATCCATTTAATGGAGGACAGTCTAGAAGTGTGTTCCTGAATCCTGCGTAGTCAGGAGGTAAGCTGGCTCTCCCAAGGAAGAGTGCAGTGTGTTGCCTTTCTCTAGCCAACACTGGGGTGTTCCAAAAGGCCTACGGGGCTGAAGTTGCTTACCTAGCCCTGTGCTTCCTGGCTCTACTCAGTATAATGGTAGCAAAGCGGGTGCTGAAACAAGGTCCCTAGGAGTCTTGAAAAGCTTACTACCGTGAAACTAAAGCAGAACAGTGAAGAAGGCCTCATGGAGCTGCTCCACGCCTCCCTTTTGGCAAGGCAAATCAGGGCCTTACTTCGAGGCTAGGGCTCCCCTTGACTTTCACTTTAGGTATAGAGCAGAGCAGGGTGAGCTTCCAACTAGGAACTGGAAGCACAAGGTTTCTTACGGGAAAACTCAATATCTTCTCAGAACCATAGCAGCAGCGCCTAAAACCCCGGCAACAACAATGCTTTTCAGCTATAAAGGAGGCTGCATGAACGGAGCTTTCTTAATGGGCAAAACAGCTTTGTGCCAACAGTCTCCAAATAGTAAGTTGGTACGCAACATACACCCAGGACCAGAGCTTCCTGGCTCTAGGCAGTTTTCTGACACCGAAACGGGTGCTGAAGCAAGGTCTCTAGGAGTCTTGGAAAGCTTACTACCGTGAAACTAAAGCAGAACAGTGAAGACGGCCTCATGGAGCTGCTCCACGCCTCCCTTTTGGCAAGGCAAATCTGGGCCTTACTTCGAAGCTAAGGCTCCCCTTGACTTTCACTTTAGGTATAGAGCAGAGCAGGGTGAGCTTCCAACTAGGAACTGGAAGCACAAGGTTTCTTTCGGGAAAACTCAATCTCTTCTCAGAACCATGCAGGCAGTGACTAAAACCCCGGCAATAACAATGCTTTTCAGGTATAAAGGAGGCCGCAAAAACGGACCTTTCCAAATGGGCAAACAAGCCTTGTGCCATCAATCTCCAAAGAGTAAGTTGGTAGGCAGCATACACGCAGGACCAGAGCTTCCTGGTTCTAGGCAGTTTTCTGATACCGAAACGGGTGCTGAAGCAAGGTCTCTAGGAGTCTTGAAAAGCTTACTACCGTGAAACTAAAGCAGAACCGTGAAGAAGGCCTCATGGAGCTGCTCCACACCTCCCTTTTGGCAAGGCAAATCAGGGCCTTACTTCGAGGCTAGTGCTCTCCTTGACTTTCACTTTAGTTATAGAGCAGAGCAGGGTGAGCTTCCAACTAGGAACTGGAAGCAGAAGGTTTCTTACGGAAAACTCAATATCTTCCCAGAACCATGCAGGCAGTGACTAAAACCCCAGCAACAACAATGCTTTGCAGGTAGCTTCGAGGCCCCATGAACGGAGCTTTCCTAATGGGAAAACAAGCCTTGTGCCATCAGTCTCCAATTTCTAGGTTGCTACGCAGCATACACGCAGGACCAGAGCTTCCTGGCTCTAAGCAGTTTTCTGATACTGAAACGGGTGCTGAAGCAAAGTCTCTAGGAGTCTTGCAAAGCTTACTACCGTTAAACTAAAGGAGAACAGTGATGAAGGCCTCATGGAGCTGCTGCACGCCTCCCGTTTTGCCAGGATAATCAGGGCCTTACTTCGAGGCTAGTGCTCCCCTTGACTTTCACTTTAGTTATAGAGCAGAGCAGGGTGAGCTTCCAACTAGGAACTGGAAGCACAAGGTTTCTTACGGGAAAACTCAATGTCTTCCCAGAACCATGCAGGCAGTGACTAAAACCCCGGCAACAACAATGCTTTGCAGGTAGCTTCGAGGCCGCATGTACGGAGCTTTCCTAATGGGAAAACAAGCCTTGTGCCATCATTCTCCAATTTCTAGGTTCATACGCAGCATACACGCAGGACCAGAGCTTCCTGGTTCTAAGCAGTTTTCTGATACTGAAACGGGTGCTGAAGCAAAATCTCTAGGAGTCTTGCAAAGCTTACTACCGTTAAACTAAAGGAGAACAGTGATGAAGGCCTCATGGAGCTGCTGCAGGCCTCCCGATTTGCAAGGATAATCAGGGCCTTACTTGGAGGTTAGTGCTCACGTTGACTTTCCCTTTGGGTATAGAGGAGAGCAGGGTGAGCTTCCAACTGGGGACTGGAAGCACAAGCTTTCTTTCGAGAAAACTCATTTTCTTCTCTAAGCCATGCAGGCAGTAACTAAAAGCAAGGTAACAACAGTGCTTTTCAGGTAGCTTCAAGACTGCATGAGTGAAGCTTTCAAAATTGGAAAACAATCTTTGTGCCATCAGTCTCCCATTTCCAGATTGACATGCAGCATAAGTGCATGGTGATGCTAACATGTCAAAAGAGATTCACGATACCCACTGGGGCTTTCCCTGATTCAACTTTTTTCTATGACCGCTTTTTTGCGTGCAGCCAAGTGCCTAAATGAAGGATACGAGTGGGAGATTTAGGGGCCTGTGCCTCTTCCAAAGACCTGCAGTGTTACACCAAGAACTGTGCTTAAAAATGTACTTGGAAGGCAAGCCGACCACCTCCTTGCGGATGCGTGACTCTAAGTGTAAAAGGTGAAAAGGGATTAGAAGAGAGGGTTTTTCTCAAGAGTTCAACTAGGGGAATGAGGTTACATCCATTTAATGGAGGACAGTCTAGAAGTGTGTTCCTGAATCCTGCGTAGTCAGGAGGTAAGCTGGCTCTCCCAAGGAAGAGTGCAGTGTGTTGCCTTTCTCTAGCCAACACTGGGGTGTTCCAAAAGGCCTACGGGGCTGAAGTTGCTTACCTAGCCCTGTGCTTCCTGGCTCTACTCAGTATAATGGTAGCAAAGCGGGTGCTGAAACAAGGTCCCTAGGAGTCTTGAAAAGCTTACTACCGTGAAACTAAAGCAGAACAGTGAAGAAGGCCTCATGGAGCTGCTCCACGCCTCCCTTTTGGCAAGGCAAATCAGGGCCTTACTTCGAGGCTAGGGCTCCCCTTGACTTTCACTTTAGGTATAGAGCAGAGCAGGGTGAGCTTCCAACTAGGAACTGGAAGCACAAGGTTTCTTACGGGAAAACTCAATATCTTCTCAGAACCATAGCAGCAGCGCCTAAAACCCCGGCAACAACAATGCTTTTCAGCTATAAAGGAGGCTGCATGAACGGAGCTTTCTTAATGGGCAAAACAGCTTTGTGCCAACAGTCTCCAAATAGTAAGTTGGTACGCAACATACACCCAGGACCAGAGCTTCCTGGCTCTAGGCAGTTTTCTGACACCGAAACGGGTGCTGAAGCAAGGTCTCTAGGAGTCTTGGAAAGCTTACTACCGTGAAACTAAAGCAGAACAGTGAAGACGGCCTCATGGAGCTGCTCCACGCCTCCCTTTTGGCAAGGCAAATCTGGGCCTTACTTCGAAGCTAAGGCTCCCCTTGACTTTCACTTTAGGTATAGAGCAGAGCAGGGTGAGCTTCCAACTAGGAACTGGAAGCACAAGGTTTCTTTCGGGAAAACTCAATCTCTTCTCAGAACCATGCAGGCAGTGACTAAAACCCCGGCAATAACAATGCTTTTCAGGTATAAAGGAGGCCGCAAAAACGGACCTTTCCAAATGGGCAAACAAGCCTTGTGCCATCAATCTCCAAAGAGTAAGTTGGTAGGCAGCATACACGCAGGACCAGAGCTTCCTGGTTCTAGGCAGTTTTCTGATACCGAAACGGGTGCTGAAGCAAGGTCTCTAGGAGTCTTGAAAAGCTTACTACCGTGAAACTAAAGCAGAACCGTGAAGAAGGCCTCATGGAGCTGCTCCACACCTCCCTTTTGGCAAGGCAAATCAGGGCCTTACTTCGAGGCTAGTGCTCTCCTTGACTTTCACTTTAGTTATAGAGCAGAGCAGGGTGAGCTTCCAACTAGGAACTGGAAGCAGAAGGTTTCTTACGGAAAACTCAATATCTTCCCAGAACCATGCAGGCAGTGACTAAAACCCCAGCAACAACAATGCTTTGCAGGTAGCTTCGAGGCCCCATGAACGGAGCTTTCCTAATGGGAAAACAAGCCTTGTGCCATCAGTCTCCAATTTCTAGGTTGCTACGCAGCATACACGCAGGACCAGAGCTTCCTGGCTCTAAGCAGTTTTCTGATACTGAAACGGGTGCTGAAGCAAAGTCTCTAGGAGTCTTGCAAAGCTTACTACCGTTAAACTAAAGGAGAACAGTGATGAAGGCCTCATGGAGCTGCTGCACGCCTCCCGTTTTGCCAGGATAATCAGGGCCTTAATTCGAGGCTAGTGCTCCCCTTGACTTTCACTTTAGTTATAGAGCAGAGCAGGGTGAGCTTCCAACTAGGAACTGGAAGCACAAGGTTTCTTACGGGAAAACTCAATGTCTTCCCAGAACCATGCAGGCAGTGACTAAAACCCCGGCAACAACAATGCTTTGCAGGTAGCTTCGAGGCCCCATGAACGGAGCTTTCCTAATGGGAAAACAAGCCTTGTGCCATCAGTCTCCAATTTCTAGGTTCATACGCAGCATACACGCAGGACCAGAGCTTCCTGGTTCTAAGCAGTTTTCTGATACCGAATCGGGTGCTGCAGCTAGGTCTCTAGGAGTCTTGGAAAGCTTACTACCGTTAAACTAAAGGAGAACAGTGATGAAGGCCTCATGGAGCTGCTGCACGCCTCCCGTTTTGCCAGGATAATCAGGGCCTTACTTCGAGGCTAGTGCTCCTCTTGACTTTCACTTTAGTTATAGAGCAGAGCAGGGTGAGCTTCCAACTAGGAACTGAAAGCACAAGGTTTCTTAAGGGAAAACTCATTTTCTTTGCAGAAGCAGGCAGGCAGTGACTAAATCCCCGGGAACAACAATGCTTTGCAGGTAGATTCGAGGCCGCATGAACGGAGCTTTCCTAATGGGAAAAAAGCCTTGTGCCCTCAGTCTCCAATTTCTAGGTTCATACGCAGCATACACGCAGGAGCAGAGCTTCCTGGCTCTAAGCAGTTTTCTGATACCGAAACGGGTGCTTCAGCAAGGTTCCTAGGAGTCTTGGAAAGCTTACTACCGTGAAACTAAAGCAGAACAGCGATGAAGGCCTCATGGACCTGCTGCAGGCCTCCCGATTTGCAAGGATAATCAGGGCCTTACTTGGAGGTTAGTGCTCACGTTGACTTTCCCTTTGGGTATAGAGGAGAGCAGGGTGAGCTTCCAACTGGGGACTGGAAGCACAAGCTTTCTTTCGAGAAAACTCATTTTCTTCTCTAAGCCATGCAGGCAGTAACTAAAAGCAAGGTAACAACAGTGCTTTTCAGGTAGCTTCAAGACTGCATGAGTGAAGCTTTCAAAATTGGAAAACAATCTTTGTGCCATCAGTCTCCCATTTCCAGATTGACATGCAGCATAAGTGCATGGTGATGCTAACATGTCAAAAGAGATTCACGATACCCACTGGGGCTTTCCCTGATTCAACTTTTTTCTATGACCGCTTTTTTGCGTGCAGCCAAGTGCCTAAACGAAGGATACGAGTGGGAGATTTAGGGGCCTGTGCCTCTTCCAAAGACCTGCAGTGTTACACCAAGAACTGTGCTTAAAAATGTACTTGGAAGGCAAGCCGACCACCTCCTTGCGGATGCGTGACTCTAAGTGTAAAAGGTGAAAAGGGATTAGAAGAGAGGGTTTTTCTCAAGAGTTCAACTAGGGGAATGAGGTTACATCCATTTAATGGAGGACAGTCTAGAAGTGTGTTCCTGAATCCTGCGTAGTCAGGAGGTAAGCTGGCTCTCCCAAGGAAGAGTGCAGTGTGTTGCCTTTCTCTAGCCAACACTGGGGTGTTCCAAAAGGCCTACGGGGCTGAAGTTGCTTACCTAGCCCTGTGCTTCCTGGCTCTACTCAGTATAATGGTAGCAAAGCGGGTGCTGAAACAAGGTCCCTAGGAGTCTTGAAAAGCTTACTACCGTGAAACTAAAGCAGAACAGTGAAGAAGGCCTCATGGAGCTGCTCCACGCCTCCCTTTTGGCAAGGCAAATCAGGGCCTTACTTCGAGGCTAGGGCTCCCCTTGACTTTCACTTTAGGTATAGAGCAGAGCAGGGTGAGCTTCCAACTAGGAACTGGAAGCACAAGGTTTCTTACGGGAAAACTCAATATCTTCTCAGAACCATAGCAGCAGCGCCTAAAACCCCGGCAACAACAATGCTTTTCAGCTATAAAGGAGGCTGCATGAACGGAGCTTTCTTAATGGGCAAAACAGCTTTGTGCCAACAGTCTCCAAATAGTAAGTTGGTACGCAACATACACCCAGGACCAGAGCTTCCTGGCTCTAGGCAGTTTTCTGACACCGAAACGGGTGCTGAAGCAAGGTCTCTAGGAGTCTTGGAAAGCTTACTACCGTGAAACTAAAGCAGAACAGTGAAGACGGCCTCATGGAGCTGCTCCACGCCTCCCTTTTGGCAAGGCAAATCTGGGCCTTACTTCGAAGCTAAGGCTCCCCTTGACTTTCACTTTAGGTATAGAGCAGAGCAGGGTGAGCTTCCAACTAGGAACTGGAAGCACAAGGTTTCTTTCGGGAAAACTCAATCTCTTCTCAGAACCATGCAGGCAGTGACTAAAACCCCGGCAATAACAATGCTTTTCAGGTATAAAGGAGGCCGCAAAAACGGACCTTTCCAAATGGGCAAACAAGCCTTGTGCCATCAATCTCCAAAGAGTAAGTTGGTAGGCAGCATACACGCAGGACCAGAGCTTCCTGGTTCTAGGCAGTTTTCTGATACCGAAACGGGTGCTGAAGCAAGGTCTCTAGGAGTCTTGAAAAGCTTACTACCGTGAAACTAAAGCAGAACCGTGAAGAAGGCCTCATGGAGCTGCTCCACACCTCCCTTTTGGCAAGGCAAATCAGGGCCTTACTTCGAGGCTAGTGCTCTCCTTGACTTTCACTTTAGTTATAGAGCAGAGCAGGGTGAGCTTCCAACTAGGAACTGGAAGCAGAAGGTTTCTTACGGAAAACTCAATATCTTCCCAGAACCATGCAGGCAGTGACTAAAACCCCAGCAACAACAATGCTTTGCAGGTAGCTTCGAGGCCCCATGAACGGAGCTTTCCTAATGGGAAAACAAGCCTTGTGCCATCAGTCTCCAATTTCTAGGTTGCTACGCAGCATACACGCAGGACCAGAGCTTCCTGGCTCTAAGCAGTTTTCTGATACTGAAACGGGTGCTGAAGCAAAGTCTCTAGGAGTCTTGCAAAGCTTACTACCGTTAAACTAAAGGAGAACAGTGATGAAGGCCTCATGGAGCTGCTGCACGCCTCCCGTTTTGCCAGGATAATCAGGGCCTTAATTCGAGGCTAGTGCTCCCCTTGACTTTCACTTTAGTTATAGAGCAGAGCAGGGTGAGCTTCCAACTAGGAACTGGAAGCACAAGGTTTCTTACGGGAAAACTCAATGTCTTCCCAGAACCATGCAGGCAGTGACTAAAACCCCGGCAACAACAATGCTTTGCAGGTAGCTTCGAGGCCCCATGAACGGAGCTTTCCTAATGGGAAAACAAGCCTTGTGCCATCAGTCTCCAATTTCTAGGTTCATACGCAGCATACACGCAGGACCAGAGCTTCCTGGTTCTAAGCAGTTTTCTGATACCGAATCGGGTGCTGCAGCTAGGTCTCTAGGAGTCTTGGAAAGCTTACTACCGTTAAACTAAAGGAGAACAGTGATGAAGGCCTCATGGAGCTGCTGCACGCCTCCCGTTTTGCCAGGATAATCAGGGCCTTACTTCGAGGCTAGTGCTCCTCTTGACTTTCACTTTAGTTATAGAGCAGAGCAGGGTGAGCTTCCAACTAGGAACTGAAAGCACAAGGTTTCTTAAGGGAAAACTCATTTTCTTTGCAGAAGCAGGCAGGCAGTGACTAAATCCCCGGGAACAACAATGCTTTGCAGGTAGATTCGAGGCCGCATGAACGGAGCTTTCCTAATGGGAAAAAAGCCTTGTGCCCTCAGTCTCCAATTTCTAGGTTCATACGCAGCATACACGCAGGAGCAGAGCTTCCTGGCTCTAAGCAGTTTTCTGATACCGAAACGGGTGCTTCAGCAAGGTTCCTAGGAGTCTTGGAAAGCTTACTACCGTGAAACTAAAGCAGAACAGCGATGAAGGCCTCATGGACCTGCTGCAGGCCTCCCGATTTGCAAGGATAATCAGGGCCTTACTTGGAGGTTAGTGCTCACGTTGACTTTCCCTTTGGGTATAGAGGAGAGCAGGGTGAGCTTCCAACTGGGGACTGGAAGCACAAGCTTTCTTTCGAGAAAACTCATTTTCTTCTCTAAGCCATGCAGGCAGTAACTAAAAGCAAGGTAACAACAGTGCTTTTCAGGTAGCTTCAAGACTGCATGAGTGAAGCTTTCAAAATTGGAAAACAATCTTTGTGCCATCAGTCTCCCATTTCCAGATTGACATGCAGCATAAGTGCATGGTGATGCTAACATGTCAAAAGAGATTCACGATACCCACTGGGGCTTTCCCTGATTCAACTTTTTTCTATGACCGCTTTTTTGCGTGCAGCCAAGTGCCTAAACGAAGGATACGAGTGGGAGATTTAGGGGCCTGTGCCTCTTCCAAAGACCTGCAGTGTTACACCAAGAACTGTGCTTAAAAATGTACTTGGAAGGCAAGCCGACCACCTCCTTGCGGATGCGTGACTCTAAGTGTAAAAGGTGAAAAGGGATTAGAAGAGAGGGTTTTTCTCAAGAGTTCAACTAGGGGAATGAGGTTACATCCATTTAATGGAGGACAGTCTAGAAGTGTGTTCCTGAATCCTGCGTAGTCAGGAGGTAAGCTGGCTCTCCCAAGGAAGAGTGCAGTGTGTTGCCTTTCTCTAGCCAACACTGGGGTGTTCCAAAAGGCCTACGGGGCTGAAGTTGCTTACCTAGCCCTGTGCTTCCTGGCTCTACTCAGTATAATGGTAGCAAAGCGGGTGCTGAAACAAGGTCCCTAGGAGTCTTGAAAAGCTTACTACCGTGAAACTAAAGCAGAACAGTGAAGAAGGCCTCATGGAGCTGCTCCACGCCTCCCTTTTGGCAAGGCAAATCAGGGCCTTACTTCGAGGCTAGGGCTCCCCTTGACTTTCACTTTAGGTATAGAGCAGAGCAGGGTGAGCTTCCAACTAGGAACTGGAAGCACAAGGTTTCTTACGGGAAAACTCAATATCTTCTCAGAACCATAGCAGCAGCGCCTAAAACCCCGGCAACAACAATGCTTTTCAGCTATAAAGGAGGCTGCATGAACGGAGCTTTCTTAATGGGCAAAACAGCTTTGTGCCAACAGTCTCCAAATAGTAAGTTGGTACGCAACATACACCCAGGACCAGAGCTTCCTGGCTCTAGGCAGTTTTCTGACACCGAAACGGGTGCTGAAGCAAGGTCTCTAGGAGTCTTGGAAAGCTTACTACCGTGAAACTAAAGCAGAACAGTGAAGACGGCCTCATGGAGCTGCTCCACGCCTCCCTTTTGGCAAGGCAAATCTGGGCCTTACTTCGAAGCTAAGGCTCCCCTTGACTTTCACTTTAGGTATAGAGCAGAGCAGGGTGAGCTTCCAACTAGGAACTGGAAGCACAAGGTTTCTTTCGGGAAAACTCAATCTCTTCTCAGAACCATGCAGGCAGTGACTAAAACCCCGGCAATAACAATGCTTTTCAGGTATAAAGGAGGCCGCAAAAACGGACCTTTCCAAATGGGCAAACAAGCCTTGTGCCATCAATCTCCAAAGAGTAAGTTGGTAGGCAGCATACACGCAGGACCAGAGCTTCCTGGTTCTAGGCAGTTTTCTGATACCGAAACGGGTGCTGAAGCAAGGTCTCTAGGAGTCTTGAAAAGCTTACTACCGTGAAACTAAAGCAGAACCGTGAAGAAGGCCTCATGGAGCTGCTCCACACCTCCCTTTTGGCAAGGCAAATCAGGGCCTTACTTCGAGGCTAGTGCTCTCCTTGACTTTCACTTTAGTTATAGAGCAGAGCAGGGTGAGCTTCCAACTAGGAACTGGAAGCAGAAGGTTTCTTACGGAAAACTCAATATCTTCCCAGAACCATGCAGGCAGTGACTAAAACCCCAGCAACAACAATGCTTTGCAGGTAGCTTCGAGGCCCCATGAACGGAGCTTTCCTAATGGGAAAACAAGCCTTGTGCCATCAGTCTCCAATTTCTAGGTTGCTACGCAGCATACACGCAGGACCAGAGCTTCCTGGCTCTAAGCAGTTTTCTGATACTGAAACGGGTGCTGAAGCAAAGTCTCTAGGAGTCTTGCAAAGCTTACTACCGTTAAACTAAAGGAGAACAGTGATGAAGGCCTCATGGAGCTGCTGCACGCCTCCCGTTTTGCCAGGATAATCAGGGCCTTAATTCGAGGCTAGTGCTCCCCTTGACTTTCACTTTAGTTATAGAGCAGAGCAGGGTGAGCTTCCAACTAGGAACTGGAAGCACAAGGTTTCTTACGGGAAAACTCAATGTCTTCCCAGAACCATGCAGGCAGTGACTAAAACCCCGGCAACAACAATGCTTTGCAGGTAGCTTCGAGGCCCCATGAACGGAGCTTTCCTAATGGGAAAACAAGCCTTGTGCCATCAGTCTCCAATTTCTAGGTTCATACGCAGCATACACGCAGGACCAGAGCTTCCTGGTTCTAAGCAGTTTTCTGATACCGAATCGGGTGCTGCAGCTAGGTCTCTAGGAGTCTTGGAAAGCTTACTACCGTTAAACTAAAGGAGAACAGTGATGAAGGCCTCATGGAGCTGCTGCACGCCTCCCGTTTTGCCAGGATAATCAGGGCCTTACTTCGAGGCTAGTGCTCCTCTTGACTTTCACTTTAGTTATAGAGCAGAGCAGGGTGAGCTTCCAACTAGGAACTGAAAGCACAAGGTTTCTTAAGGGAAAACTCATTTTCTTTGCAGAAGCAGGCAGGCAGTGACTAAATCCCCGGGAACAACAATGCTTTGCAGGTAGATTCGAGGCCGCATGAACGGAGCTTTCCTAATGGGAAAAAAGCCTTGTGCCCTCAGTCTCCAATTTCTAGGTTCATACGCAGCATACACGCAGGAGCAGAGCTTCCTGGCTCTAAGCAGTTTTCTGATACCGAAACGGGTGCTTCAGCAAGGTTCCTAGGAGTCTTGGAAAGCTTACTACCGTGAAACTAAAGCAGAACAGCGATGAAGGCCTCATGGACCTGCTGCAGGCCTCCCGATTTGCAAGGATAATCAGGGCCTTACTTGGAGGTTAGTGCTCACGTTGACTTTCCCTTTGGGTATAGAGGAGAGCAGGGTGAGCTTCCAACTGGGGACTGGAAGCACAAGCTTTCTTTCGAGAAAACTCATTTTCTTCTCTAAGCCATGCAGGCAGTAACTAAAAGCAAGGTAACAACAGTGCTTTTCAGGTAGCTTCAAGACTGCATGAGTGAAGCTTTCAAAATTGGAAAACAATCTTTGTGCCATCAGTCTCCCATTTCCAGATTGACATGCAGCATAAGTGCATGGTGATGCTAACATGTCAAAAGAGATTCACGATACCCACTGGGGCTTTCCCTGATTCAACTTTTTTCTATGACCGCTTTTTTGCGTGCAGCCAAGTGCCTAAACGAAGGATACGAGTGGGAGATTTAGGGGCCTGTGCCTCTTCCAAAGACCTGCAGTGTTACACCAAGAACTGTGCTTAAAAATGTACTTGGAAGGCAAGCCGACCACCTCCTTGCGGATGCGTGACTCTAAGTGTACAAGGTGAAAAGGGATTAGAAGAGAGGGTTTTTCTCAAGAGTTCAACTAGGGGAATGAGGTTACATCCATTTAATGGAGGACAGTCTAGAAGTGTGTTCCTGAATCCTGCGTAGTCAGGAGGTAAGCTGGCTCTCCCAAGGAAGAGTGCAGTGTGTTGCCTTTCTCTAGCCAACACTGGGGTGTTCCAAAAGGCCTACGGGGCTGAAGTTGCTTACCTAGCCCTGTGCTTCCTGGCTCTACTCAGTATAATGGTAGCAAAGCGGGTGCTGAAACAAGGTCCCTAGGAGTCTTGAAAAGCTTACTACCGTGAAACTAAAGCAGAACAGTGAAGAAGGCCTCATGGAGCTGCTCCACGCCTCCCTTTTGGCAAGGCAAATCAGGGCCTTACTTCGAGGCTAGGGCTCCCCTTGACTTTCACTTTAGGTATAGAGCAGAGCAGGGTGAGCTTCCAACTAGGAACTGGAAGCACAAGGTTTCTTACGGGAAAACTCAATATCTTCTCAGAACCATAGCAGCAGCGCCTAAAACCCCGGCAACAACAATGCTTTTCAGCTATAAAGGAGGCTGCATGAACGGAGCTTTCTTAATGGGCAAAACAGCTTTGTGCCAACAGTCTCCAAATAGTAAGTTGGTACGCAACATACACCCAGGACCAGAGCTTCCTGGCTCTAGGCAGTTTTCTGACACCGAAACGGGTGCTGAAGCAAGGTCTCTAGGAGTCTTGGAAAGCTTACTACCGTGAAACTAAAGCAGAACAGTGAAGACGGCCTCATGGAGCTGCTCCACGCCTCCCTTTTGGCAAGGCAAATCTGGGCCTTACTTCGAAGCTAAGGCTCCCCTTGACTTTCACTTTAGGTATAGAGCAGAGCAGGGTGAGCTTCCAACTAGGAACTGGAAGCACAAGGTTTCTTTCGGGAAAACTCAATCTCTTCTCAGAACCATGCAGGCAGTGACTAAAACCCCGGCAATAACAATGCTTTTCAGGTATAAAGGAGGCCGCAAAAACGGACCTTTCCAAATGGGCAAACAAGCCTTGTGCCATCAATCTCCAAAGAGTAAGTTGGTAGGCAGCATACACGCAGGACCAGAGCTTCCTGGTTCTAGGCAGTTTTCTGATACCGAAACGGGTGCTGAAGCAAGGTCTCTAGGAGTCTTGAAAAGCTTACTACCGTGAAACTAAAGCAGAACCGTGAAGAAGGCCTCATGGAGCTGCTCCACACCTCCCTTTTGGCAAGGCAAATCAGGGCCTTACTTCGAGGCTAGTGCTCTCCTTGACTTTCACTTTAGTTATAGAGCAGAGCAGGGTGAGCTTCCAACTAGGAACTGGAAGCAGAAGGTTTCTTACGGAAAACTCAATATCTTCCCAGAACCATGCAGGCAGTGACTAAAACCCCAGCAACAACAATGCTTTGCAGGTAGCTTCGAGGCCCCATGAACGGAGCTTTCCTAATGGGAAAACAAGCCTTGTGCCATCAGTCTCCAATTTCTAGGTTGCTACGCAGCATACACGCAGGACCAGAGCTTCCTGGCTCTAAGCAGTTTTCTGATACTGAAACGGGTGCTGAAGCAAAGTCTCTAGGAGTCTTGCAAAGCTTACTACCGTTAAACTAAAGGAGAACAGTGATGAAGGCCTCATGGAGCTGCTGCACGCCTCCCGTTTTGCCAGGATAATCAGGGCCTTAATTCGAGGCTAGTGCTCCCCTTGACTTTCACTTTAGTTATAGAGCAGAGCAGGGTGAGCTTCCAACTAGGAACTGGAAGCACAAGGTTTCTTACGGGAAAACTCAATGTCTTCCCAGAACCATGCAGGCAGTGACTAAAACCCCGGCAACAACAATGCTTTGCAGGTAGCTTCGAGGCCCCATGAACGGAGCTTTCCTAATGGGAAAACAAGCCTTGTGCCATCAGTCTCCAATTTCTAGGTTCATACGCAGCATACACGCAGGACCAGAGCTTCCTGGTTCTAAGCAGTTTTCTGATACCGAATCGGGTGCTGCAGCTAGGTCTCTAGGAGTCTTGGAAAGCTTACTACCGTTAAACTAAAGGAGAACAGTGATGAAGGCCTCATGGAGCTGCTGCACGCCTCCCGTTTTGCCAGGATAATCAGGGCCTTACTTCGAGGCTAGTGCTCCTCTTGACTTTCACTTTAGTTATAGAGCAGAGCAGGGTGAGCTTCCAACTAGGAACTGAAAGCACAAGGTTTCTTAAGGGAAAACTCATTTTCTTTGCAGAAGCAGGCAGGCAGTGACTAAATCCCCGGGAACAACAATGCTTTGCAGGTAGATTCGAGGCCGCATGAACGGAGCTTTCCTAATGGGAAAAAAGCCTTGTGCCCTCAGTCTCCAATTTCTAGGTTCATACGCAGCATACACGCAGGAGCAGAGCTTCCTGGCTCTAAGCAGTTTTCTGATACCGAAACGGGTGCTTCAGCAAGGTTCCTAGGAGTCTTGGAAAGCTTACTACCGTGAAACTAAAGCAGAACAGCGATGAAGGCCTCATGGACCTGCTGCAGGCCTCCCGATTTGCAAGGATAATCAGGGCCTTACTTGGAGGTTAGTGCTCACGTTGACTTTCCCTTTGGGTATAGAGGAGAGCAGGGTGAGCTTCCAACTGGGGACTGGAAGCACAAGCTTTCTTTCGAGAAAACTCATTTTCTTCTCTAAGCCATGCAGGCAGTAACTAAAAGCAAGGTAACAACAGTGCTTTTCAGGTAGCTTCAAGACTGCATGAGTGAAGCTTTCAAAATTGGAAAACAATCTTTGTGCCATCAGTCTCCCATTTCCAGATTGACATGCAGCATAAGTGCATGGTGATGCTAACATGTCAAAAGAGATTCACGATACCCACTGGGGCTTTCCCTGATTCAACTTTTTTCTATGACCGCTTTTTTGCGTGCAGCCAAGTGCCTAAACGAAGGATACGAGTGGGAGATTTAGGGGCCTGTGCCTCTTCCAAAGACCTGCAGTGTTACACCAAGAACTGTGCTTAAAAATGTACTTGGAAGGCAAGCCGACCACCTCCTTGCGGATGCGTGACTCTAAGTGTACAAGGTGAAAAGGGATTAGAAGAGAGGGTTTTTCTCAAGAGTTCAACTAGGGGAATGAGGTTACATCCATTTAATGGAGGACAGTCTAGAAGTGTGTTCCTGAATCCTGCGTAGTCAGGAGGTAAGCTGGCTCTCCCAAGGAAGAGTGCAGTGTGTTGCCTTTCTCTAGCCAACACTGGGGTGTTCCAAAAGGCCTACGGGGCTGAAGTTGCTTACCTAGCCCTGTGCTTCCTGGCTCTACTCAGTATAATGGTAGCAAAGCGGGTGCTGAAACAAGGTCCCTAGGAGTCTTGAAAAGCTTACTACCGTGAAACTAAAGCAGAACAGTGAAGAAGGCCTCATGGAGCTGCTCCACGCCTCCCTTTTGGCAAGGCAAATCAGGGCCTTACTTCGAGGCTAGGGCTCCCCTTGACTTTCACTTTAGGTATAGAGCAGAGCAGGGTGAGCTTCCAACTAGGAACTGGAAGCACAAGGTTTCTTACGGGAAAACTCAATATCTTCTCAGAACCATAGCAGCAGCGCCTAAAACCCCGGCAGCAACAATGCTTTTCAGCTATAAAGGAGGCTGCATGAACGGAGCTTTCTTAATGGGCAAAACAGCTTTGTGCCAACAGTCTCCAAATAGTAAGTTGGTACGCAACATACACCCAGGACCAGAGCTTCCTGGCTCTAGGCAGTTTTCTGACACCGAAACGGGTGCTGAAGCAAGGTCTCTAGGAGTCTTGGAAAGCTTACTACCGTGAAACTAAAGCAGAACCGTGAAGACGGCCTCATGGAGCTGCTCCACACCTCCCTTTTGGCAAGGCAAATCAGGGCCTTACTTCGAGGCTAGTGCTCTCCTTGACTTTCACTTTAGTTATAGAGCAGAGCAGGGTGAGCTTCCAACTAGGAACTGGAAGCAGAAGGTTTCTTACGGAAAACTCAATATCTTCCCAGAACCATGCAGGCAGTGACTAAAACCCCAGCAACAACAATGCTTTGCAGGTAGCTTCGAGGCCCCATGAACGGAGCTTTCCTAATGGGAAAACAAGCCTTGTGCCATCAGTCTCCAATTTCTAGGTTGCTACGCAGCATACACGCAGGACCAGAGCTTCCTGGCTCTAAGCAGTTTTCTGATACTGAAACGGGTGCTGAAGCAAAGTCTCTAGGAGTCTTGCAAAGCTTACTACCGTTAAACTAAAGGAGAACAGTGATGAAGGCCTCATGGAGCTGCTGCACGCCTCCCGTTTTGCCAGGATAATCAGGGCCTTACTTCGAGGCTAGTGCTCCCCTTGACTTTCACTTTAGTTATAGAGCAGAGCAGGGTGAGCTTCCAACTAGGAACTGGAAGCACAAGGTTTCTTACGGGAAAACTCAATGTCTTCCCAGAACCATGCAGGCAGTGACTAAAACCCCGGCAACAACAATGCTTTGCAGGTAGCTTCGAGGCCGCATGTACGGAGCTTTCCTAATGGGAAAACAAGCCTTGTGCCATCATTCTCCAATTTCTAGGTTCATACGCAGCATACACGCAGGACCAGAGCTTCCTGGTTCTAAGCAGTTTTCTGATACTGAAACGGGTGCTGAAGCAAAATCTCTAGGAGTCTTGGAAAGCTTACTACCGTTAAACTAAAGGAGAACAGTGATGAAGGCCTCATGGAGCTGCTGCAGGCCTCCCGATTTGCAAGGATAATCAGGGCCTTACTTGGAGGTTAGTGCTCACGTTGACTTTCCCTTTGGGTATAGAGGAGAGCAGGGTGAGCTTCCAACTGGGGACTGGAAGCACAAGCTTTCTTTCGAGAAAACTCATTTTCTTCTCTAAGCCATGCAGGCAGTAACTAAAAGCAAGGTAACAACAGTGCTTTTCAGGTAGCTTCAAGACTGCATGAGTGAAGCTTTCAAAATTGGAAAACAATCTTTGTGCCATCAGTCTCCCATTTCCAGATTGACATGCAGCATAAGTGCATGGTGATGCTAACATGTCAAAAGAGATTCACGATACCCACTGGGGCTTTCCCTGATTCAACTTTTTTCTATGACCGCTTTTTTGCGTGCAGCCAAGTGCCTAAACGAAGGATACGAGTGGGAGATTTAGGGGCCTGTGCCTCTTCCAAAGACCTGCAGTGTTACACCAAGAACTGTGCTTAAAAATGTACTTGGAAGGCAAGCCGACCACCTCCTTGCGGATGCGTGACTCTAAGTGTAAAAGGTGAAAAGGGATTAGAAGAGAGGGTTTTTCTCAAGAGTTCAACTAGGGGAATGAGGTTACATCCATTTAATGGAGGACAGTCTAGAAGTGTGTTCCTGAATCCTGCGTAGTCAGGAGGTAAGCTGGCTCTCCCAAGGAAGAGTGCAGTGTGTTGCCTTTCTCTAGCCAACACTGGGGTGTTCCAAAAGGCCTACGGGGCTGAAGTTGCTTACCTAGCCCTGTGCTTCCTGGCTCTACTCAGTATAATGGTAGCAAAGCGGGTGCTGAAACAAGGTCCCTAGGAGTCTTGAAAAGCTTACTACCGTGAAACTAAAGCAGAACAGTGAAGAAGGCCTCATGGAGCTGCTCCACGCCTCCCTTTTGGCAAGGCAAATCAGGGCCTTACTTCGAGGCTAGGGCTCCCCTTGACTTTCACTTTAGGTATAGAGCAGAGCAGGGTGAGCTTCCAACTAGGAACTGGAAGCACAAGGTTTCTTACGGGAAAACTCAATATCTTCTCAGAACCATAGCAGCAGCGCCTAAAACCCCGGCAACAACAATGCTTTTCAGCTATAAAGGAGGCTGCATGAACGGAGCTTTCTTAATGGGCAAAACAGCTTTGTGCCAACAGTCTCCAAATAGTAAGTTGGTACGCAACATACACCCAGGACCAGAGCTTCCTGGCTCTAGGCAGTTTTCTGACACCGAAACGGGTGCTGAAGCAAGGTCTCTAGGAGTCTTGGAAAGCTTACTACCGTGAAACTAAAGCAGAACAGTGAAGACGGCCTCATGGAGCTGCTCCACGCCTCCCTTTTGGCAAGGCAAATCTGGGCCTTACTTCGAAGCTAAGGCTCCCCTTGACTTTCACTTTAGGTATAGAGCAGAGCAGGGTGAGCTTCCAACTAGGAACTGGAAGCACAAGGTTTCTTTCGGGAAAACTCAATCTCTTCTCAGAACCATGCAGGCAGTGACTAAAACCCCGGCAATAACAATGCTTTTCAGGTATAAAGGAGGCCGCAAAAACGGACCTTTCCAAATGGGCAAACAAGCCTTGTGCCATCAATCTCCAAAGAGTAAGTTGGTAGGCAGCATACACGCAGGACCAGAGCTTCCTGGTTCTAGGCAGTTTTCTGATACCGAAACGGGTGCTGAAGCAAGGTCTCTAGGAGTCTTGAAAAGCTTACTACCGTGAAACTAAAGCAGAACCGTGAAGAAGGCCTCATGGAGCTGCTCCACACCTCCCTTTTGGCAAGGCAAATCAGGGCCTTACTTCGAGGCTAGTGCTCTCCTTGACTTTCACTTTAGTTATAGAGCAGAGCAGGGTGAGCTTCCAACTAGGAACTGGAAGCAGAAGGTTTCTTACGGAAAACTCAATATCTTCCCAGAACCATGCAGGCAGTGACTAAAACCCCAGCAACAACAATGCTTTGCAGGTAGCTTCGAGGCCCCATGAACGGAGCTTTCCTAATGGGAAAACAAGCCTTGTGCCATCAGTCTCCAATTTCTAGGTTGCTACGCAGCATACACGCAGGACCAGAGCTTCCTGGCTCTAAGCAGTTTTCTGATACTGAAACGGGTGCTGAAGCAAAGTCTCTAGGAGTCTTGCAAAGCTTACTACCGTTAAACTAAAGGAGAACAGTGATGAAGGCCTCATGGAGCTGCTGCACGCCTCCCGTTTTGCCAGGATAATCAGGGCCTTAATTCGAGGCTAGTGCTCCCCTTGACTTTCACTTTAGTTATAGAGCAGAGCAGGGTGAGCTTCCAACTAGGAACTGGAAGCACAAGGTTTCTTACGGGAAAACTCAATGTCTTCCCAGAACCATGCAGGCAGTGACTAAAACCCCGGCAACAACAATGCTTTGCAGGTAGCTTCGAGGCCCCATGAACGGAGCTTTCCTAATGGGAAAACAAGCCTTGTGCCATCAGTCTCCAATTTCTAGGTTCATACGCAGCATACACGCAGGACCAGAGCTTCCTGGTTCTAAGCAGTTTTCTGATACCGAATCGGGTGCTGCAGCTAGGTCTCTAGGAGTCTTGGAAAGCTTACTACCGTTAAACTAAAGGAGAACAGTGATGAAGGCCTCATGGAGCTGCTGCACGCCTCCCGTTTTGCCAGGATAATCAGGGCCTTACTTCGAGGCTAGTGCTCCTCTTGACTTTCACTTTAGTTATAGAGCAGAGCAGGGTGAGCTTCCAACTAGGAACTGAAAGCACAAGGTTTCTTAAGGGAAAACTCATTTTCTTTGCAGAAGCAGGCAGGCAGTGACTAAATCCCCGGGAACAACAATGCTTTGCAGGTAGATTCGAGGCCGCATGAACGGAGCTTTCCTAATGGGAAAAAAGCCTTGTGCCCTCAGTCTCCAATTTCTAGGTTCATACGCAGCATACACGCAGGAGCAGAGCTTCCTGGCTCTAAGCAGTTTTCTGATACCGAAACGGGTGCTTCAGCAAGGTTCCTAGGAGTCTTGGAAAGCTTACTACCGTGAAACTAAAGCAGAACAGCGATGAAGGCCTCATGGACCTGCTGCAGGCCTCCCGATTTGCAAGGATAATCAGGGCCTTACTTGGAGGTTAGTGCTCACGTTGACTTTCCCTTTGGGTATAGAGGAGAGCAGGGTGAGCTTCCAACTGGGGACTGGAAGCACAAGCTTTCTTTCGAGAAAACTCATTTTCTTCTCTAAGCCATGCAGGCAGTAACTAAAAGCAAGGTAACAACAGTGCTTTTCAGGTAGCTTCAAGACTGCATGAGTGAAGCTTTCAAAATTGGAAAACAATCTTTGTGCCATCAGTCTCCCATTTCCAGATTGACATGCAGCATAAGTGCATGGTGATGCTAACATGTCAAAAGAGATTCACGATACCCACTGGGGCTTTCCCTGATTCAACTTTTTTCTATGACCGCTTTTTTGCGTGCAGCCAAGTGCCTAAACGAAGGATACGAGTGGGAGATTTAGGGGCCTGTGCCTCTTCCAAAGACCTGCAGTGTTACACCAAGAACTGTGCTTAAAAATGTACTTGGAAGGCAAGCCGACCACCTCCTTGCGGATGCGTGACTCTAAGTGTAAAAGGTGAAAAGGGATTAGAAGAGAGGGTTTTTCTCAAGAGTTCAACTAGGGGAATGAGGTTACATCCATTTAATGGAGGACAGTCTAGAAGTGTGTTCCTGAATCCTGCGTAGTCAGGAGGTAAGCTGGCTCTCCCAAGGAAGAGTGCAGTGTGTTGCCTTTCTCTAGCCAACACTGGGGTGTTCCAAAAGGCCTACGGGGCTGAAGTTGCTTACCTAGCCCTGTGCTTCCTGGCTCTACTCAGTATAATGGTAGCAAAGCGGGTGCTGAAACAAGGTCCCTAGGAGTCTTGAAAAGCTTACTACCGTGAAACTAAAGCAGAACAGTGAAGAAGGCCTCATGGAGCTGCTCCACGCCTCCCTTTTGGCAAGGCAAATCAGGGCCTTACTTCGAGGCTAGGGCTCCCCTTGACTTTCACTTTAGGTATAGAGCAGAGCAGGGTGAGCTTCCAACTAGGAACTGGAAGCACAAGGTTTCTTACGGGAAAACTCAATATCTTCTCAGAACCATAGCAGCAGCGCCTAAAACCCCGGCAACAACAATGCTTTTCAGCTATAAAGGAGGCTGCATGAACGGAGCTTTCTTAATGGGCAAAACAGCTTTGTGCCAACAGTCTCCAAATAGTAAGTTGGTACGCAACATACACCCAGGACCAGAGCTTCCTGGCTCTAGGCAGTTTTCTGACACCGAAACGGGTGCTGAAGCAAGGTCTCTAGGAGTCTTGGAAAGCTTACTACCGTGAAACTAAAGCAGAACAGTGAAGACGGCCTCATGGAGCTGCTCCACGCCTCCCTTTTGGCAAGGCAAATCTGGGCCTTACTTCGAAGCTAAGGCTCCCCTTGACTTTCACTTTAGGTATAGAGCAGAGCAGGGTGAGCTTCCAACTAGG